>NW_027362974.1:2870000-3255000 GCF_046119375.1 Phyllobates terribilis
AATGTAACACTGAGCAGTTAGTATACCTGGAATGAAGACTAGAGGGGTCCTGCTACCATATATTATTACACAGCACACCATAATCCCGGGAGTACAATCGGTGTGACATTCTTTCTCGAATGCCAGTATTCTAATCTAGTCCAATTCCTCATATATGCCTACACACAGTATGATACCACTTTCATGGCCCCACAGTGGCTATCACACTCAATATGATGCCCCCACGGTCCTATTACACACAGCATGATGTACAGTATGATTCCCCCTGACAATACATTTCCCCACACAGTACATTGAAAGAAGACATCCATTGTGTTCTACCTATAACCTAACATGTTGATACAAAGGAAGGCAAAAGACCCATGAGGCAGATGCTAATTGCCCCCTATTAACGAAAAAATCCTTCCCAACTCCACTAATGGCAATTAGACTAGTTCCCTGGATGAACGTCCTATCACAGAATCTAGTTCCCATAACCTGTAATATATTTTTCAACAAAAGCATCCGGGCCATACTTGAACTTGTTTAGTAAATCAACAATTACAATATGATGTTCCCGAAAGTCTGAATATTAAAAATGGTGAACATTGGACATAATTTCAAAAAACATCACAGTAAAAGATAATGCCTTACCAACACCAGGTCAGATTACCAATGCACTGCAGGATGCAGCAAGCCTCCATGATAAAGGCGGGGGCAGCACATGTGCAAAATACTGATGCAGACAGCCACTCACTAACCTACCAATTCATGGAGGGGGTGGCTGTGTAGTATTATACATGCACACCGATGGAGTCTGCATAGGGCGCCAGTCACACAGATATGTGTGATACACAGTGTCTGGCTTGCAGCCTATTGATGTCTTGCTTGCAGCGTATTGATGACGCCCATAGTATTAGATCAGGCGGGTTGCCCAGAACTATATACATGCACCCCCACAGGACAGACGCCCCAATTCACCCAGCCAACACTAAAGAGGCCTGGCTGCATCCTGCAAAAAGATGTGCAAAAAAGATGAAAAATAGTATATAAGATAAGTACACCACATGAGGTATTGGACGATATTTTGGCCAAAATACGCAAGCTCACAACTCCATCGGTGTGCATGCATAATACTACACAGCCACCCCCTCCAAGAATTGGTAGGTTAGTGAGTGGCTGTCGGCATTAGTATTTTGCACATGTGCTGCCCCCGCCTTTATCATGGAGGCTTGCTGCATCCTGCGGTGCACTGGTAATCTGACCAGGTGTTGGTAAGGCATTATCTTTTACTGTGATGTTTATGTTCCCGAAAGTCCCGTAATTTCACTATTCTTAGAGTAAAGAATCGCCATCTATGATGACTGAGAAACCATCTTTCTTCTAGTAGGAGAGGGTGCCTCCTTGTCATCGTTGAAGGTCTATATGTAAAAAGTTCCTTAATAAGATCTCTATACTGTTTCTTCTTATATTTGTACATTGTAATAAGATCGCCCTTAAACCTTCATTATTCCAAACTGAATAACCCTAACTTTGATAACCTGTCTTGGAATTGCAGTGCACCAATTCCCTTAATAACCTTGGTTGCATTTGTCTGCATACGTCCTAGTTCAACTATGTCCGTCTTATACACCAAAGACCAAAATTATACACAGTATTCTAAATGTGGCTGAATTAGTGACTTGTATACAGACAAAACTATGTTCTTATCATAAGCATCTATGCCTCTTTTAATGCTTCCATGGTTCTATTTGCCTTGGCAGCAGCGGCCTAGCACTGGTTATTAAAGTTGAGTTTGCTGTCCACCCATACACCCAAGTCTTTTCCAGTGATGGTTTTCCCAGTGTTTAGTACATAATTGTACATTGTAATTTGTCCCAAGCAAGAACATTTATCTACATTAAACTTCAATTGCCATTTTTCAGCCCAAACCTCAAGCTTACATAAATCCCTCTGTAATATTACATTATCCTCCTATGTACTGATAACCTTGCAGAGTTTACGATCATCTGAAAATATTGAAATTTTACTCTGTATACCCCCCAAAAGGTCATTAATAATTGTATTAAATAGAAGTCCCAATACTGACTCCTGGGGTACACCACTTTTAAATGTGACCCAGTTAGTGTGTTCCATTAATAACCATCATCTGTTTCTTATCACTGAGCTTTTTTTTGTTTCTTTCGAAATCATCTATACGGTTCCAGACATATGGACCTTTTTAAGTGCTAATGTTTATGGTATTTACCAAAGAAGCAGTCACCCAATGACACTCTTCCTTCAGAGAATCTTCTGGGCCATGGAAACTGGCATGACTTTGGGGTTATTTGTAGTTTTGAATGATTCATTTTACTATTCAATGTACTAAAAATGGGGAAAAAATCCATTTGTGGTGAAATTGGACCAAATACTGATAGTGGGACGGTAGCCTAAATCTCGGTCTCCTTTGAAGCTCAGCATATAGATGAGCTCCAGAGGAGCACCAAGACAGCGGGCACAGGGCCCTCACTGTCCTAGTGACCCATCAGCCCCCGAGATCATGTCACAGGGCACAGATGGGAGCTGGTAAATGGAAGCAGTGGCACTGGTTACATTTACGTGCTGCTGTCAGAGATTGACAGCAGCATTTAAATGATTAACTTGTCGTAATTAATTGCTGTACTTTTATGTTAGAGGAGCAGGAAAGAAGGAAAAGCCGAGCTGTGGAGTTAGTATCAGAAGAACGTACCAACTCCAACTGCAGGTAGAAAAAAATGTAAATACTTATATAGTGTTAATATTGTATATTATAAATTATTTTCATGCATAAATTGCTGAATATTTACTATTATTTGTTGCAGTATATTTGGTATTAGTAATTATTATAGTTGGAAATTTGACTTACTGACACCACAGCCCTAGTTAAAAGGGTTTTCCACAAGTGAATATATTTATATATATACTAGATGGTGTCCCAATTCTAACGCATCGGGTATTCTAGAATATGTATGCGGCCGACTGGGCGCAATCAGCAGAGTGGTGTTTAAATTTGGCGCCAATCTCGCTGATTGGTCGCGGTCGGCTGGCGGCCGCGACCAATCAGCAGAGCGTTGTTTAAATTTGGCGCCAGAGCATTGTTTAAATTTGGCGCCAATCTCGCTGATTGGTCGTGGCTGGTGTCCGCGACCAATTAGCAGAGCGTTGTATAAATTTGGCGCCAATCTCGCTGATTGGTCGTGGCTGGCATCCGCGACCAGTCAGCAGAGCATTGTTTAAATTTGGCGCCAAAATCGCTGATTGGTCGCGGGCAGCGTCCGTGACCAATCAGCACAGCAGTGTTTAAATTTGGCGCCAAAATCGCTGATTGGTCGCGGGCAGCGTCTGTGACCAATCAGCACAGCAGTGTTTAAATGTTGCGCCAAGATCGGTGATTGGTCGTGGCCGCTATTTAAATGTGGCGTCCAAATCGGTGATTGGTCGCGGGCAGCGGCCGCGACCAATCAGCACAGCGGTGTTTAACTTTTGCGCCAAGATCACTGATTGGTCGCGGCCAGAGACCGCGACCAATCAGCGAATCGTATAGGTGAGGACCGGGGAGCAGAATCGTATTGGTGAGGACCGGGGAGCGCCGCTGCCTGTGTGGCTACTTCCGCTGCGAGAAGCCGGGAGATGAGCGGCTTCTCGCAGCAGAAGTATCCCGACCCGCAGCGCCGCTCCCCGGTCCTCCCTTGACACCCTAGCCGCATGGAGGTCAACGCCACTGCCTGTGCGGCTACTTCCGCTGCGAGAAGCCGGGAGATGAGCGGCTGCTCGCCGGTCGGGGTTCTTCTGCTGCTAGCGGCCGGGAGATGAGAGCCTCGCGCCAGTCATCTCCCGGCTGCATCGCCGCTGAGCTCCGTCCCGCAGATGAGCCTCTAACGGCCGCCATCTTTTTTCTGAAATCCCGCGTCGCTGATTGGCCGCTGCTGGACCAATCAGTGACGCGGGATTTCCCCGACAGACAGACAGACAGACAGACGGGATAAGACGATTATATATATAGATATACGCGGTGTGCAGAATTATTAGGCAAATTGTATTTTAGAGGATTATTTTTATTGTTGATCAACAACTATGTTCTCAATCAACCCACAAGACTCATAAATATCCAAGCTTAATATTTTTGGAAGTTGGAGTGGTTTTTTTAAGATTTGGCTATCTTAGGAGGATATTTGTTTGTGCAGGTAACTATTACTGTGCAGAATTATTAGACAATTTAATAAAAACCAAATATAATCCCATCTCACTTGTTTATTTTCACCAGGTAAACCAATATCAGTGCACAAAATATAGAAATAAACATTTCTGACATGCAAAGACAAAAACCCAAAAAATTAGTGATCAGTATAGCCACCTTTCTTTATGATGACACTCAACAGCCTTCCATCCATAGATTCTGTCAGTTGCTTGATCTGTTTTCGATCAACATTGCGTGCAGCAGCCACCACAGCCTCCCAGACCCTGTTCCGAGAGGTGTACTGTTTTCCCTCCCTGTAGATCTCACATTTTATGATGGACCACAGGTTCTCTATGGGGTTGTCCTGCATGAAAATCATGTTTTTCTTGAACGATACCAACTTCTTCCTGTACCACTTCTTGAAGAAGTTGTCTTCCAGAAACTGGCAGTAGGTCTGGGAGTTGAGCTTCACTTCATCCTCAACCCGAAAAGGTCCCACAAGTTCATCTTTGATGATACCAGCCCATACCAGTACCCCACTTCCACCTTGCTGGCATCTGAGTCGGAGTGGAGCTCTCTGCCGTTTACTGATCCAGCCTCTGGCCCATCCATCTGGCCCATCAAGAGTCACTCTCATTTCATCAGTCCATAAAACCTTTGAAAAATCAGTCTTAAGATATTTCTTGGCCCATTCTTGACGTTTTATCTTATGCTTCTTGTTCAAAGGTGGTCGTTTTTCAGCCTTCCTTACCTTGGCCATGTCCCTGAGTATCGCACACCTTGTGCTTTTTGATACTCCAGTAGCATTGCAGCTCTGAAATATGGCAAAACTGGTGGTGAATGGCATCTTGGCAGCTTCACGCTTGATTTTCCTCAATTCATGGGCAGTTATTTTGCGCCTTTTTTGGCCAACACGCTTCTTGCGACCCTGTTGACTATTTGCCATGAAACGCTTGAATGTTCGGTGATCACGCTTCAAAAGTTTGGAAATTTCAAGACTGCTGCATCCCTCTGCAAGACATCTCACAATTTTGGACTTTTCAGAGCCCGTCAAATCTCTCTTCTGACCCATTTTGCCAAAGGAAAGGAAGTTGCCTAATAATTAAGCACACCTTATATAGGGTGTTGATGTCATTAGCCAACACCCCTCCTCATTACAGAGATGCACATCACCAGATTTACTTAATTGGTAGTTGGCTCTCAAGCCTATGCAGCTTGGAGTAGGACAACATGTATAAAAAGTATCATGTGATCAAAATACTCATTTGCCTAATAATTCTGCACACAGTGTATATATATATATATATATATATATATATATATATATATATATATATATATATATATCACACTATAATACAGTATGTCTTTTTTAGTTGAACAATTGGGATGTGGCTGCTGGGACCCCCAGGATGCCCAGTACTGAATCCAACTGGTTCTTATACATAAACCTTAAGTAGAGCCACATGAAGGTAAAAGGATCAGAGTGCCTGAAAAATGTATGGATCAGAAGGTGTTTTTCCCTGGATTGACTGTCATTCGTAGATGTAACAGAATCACTGGTCTTCTCTTCCACTTTTGGCTGAGGATTAGAGGATTAACATGAAACATGGAAACGATATTCTCTCATCAGACATATATGATGTTTAGTACTGATATGCCATAAATGTCAGTAGTATTACATTAAATGCAAAGGGACATTAATCAATTTGAAATGATTCTTTTTAGTTTTTTTTTTATTAAGAATTACATGGAAGAATGAAGAGATGTTCTTGGAGGGCCTTCTTCTGCAGATGTTACTTGCTGGTCAGAAGGCCACAGGTAGATGGTACAAGTCCTTCCACACAGGTGCATCTTTAATGGTGGACATGCTGTACTAGGCACTAGACATGAAGGGTTTTTCACATTGAGATGTTTGTGTTGCTCCGATGACAGGGAGCAAATATGCAGCTTTGTCTGATGGAGCGAGCAACCCTGGATAATCCACGCCGGCAAGATGATATCAGCCGGCGGAAGGTGGAACCTGTGAGAGGAGACAAAGAGACATAACTAATGTAAGTAATGGGACTACATATTAGAGCAGGGATGTCACACTCAAACACACAGAGGGCCAAAATGAAAAACTTGGACCCCACATAATCCTACATACAGAATAATGGCCCCACATAGTCCTCCGTACAGTATAATGGGCCCCACATTGTCCTCCATACAGAATAATGGCCCCAAATAGTGGTGGTGGTTCTGTTGTCGTGGGTCAAATATAACCACCCTGCGGGCCAGGTTTGGTCCACGGGCCAGAGTTTGACATGTATGTATTAGAGGATACTACTGTAGTGTCACTGTGACAGGATGATAGAGGAGTCGTATCCATACAGATGTACGGGGTCATTGTCAGTAATCCTACAGATAATATCTGCTCCACATGACTCCTTCTCACTGACTGACATCATGCAACATGGAGCTTATTGTTACACTTACCTCTTCTACTTCTTCTCTCTTCTACCTTCTCTGTTTTTTGTCGATCTTTCGATGCAGATTTTCTTTTCCCCTGAACTGGTGATTCTGATAAAAAAAAACAAGAAAAAGATGTATATTATAAACTCCTAAAAGATTAGCTTTGTATCTTTATATAGAATTCTGTTATTCTTGTACCCTGTAGTCCCGGTAATTGATTATTGCACCATAATAGAGAGAATATGTCATATATACATAAAACCACCTGAGGGTCTGAGAATTAGATTGCCTTGTGAACTGATTAATATGAAACCTGTAGGTTTTCCGATATGTGGTGTCTAGCCAGGGAACTATGTCCCCTTATTAACATGATAACACTGCGGCATCCTGCAAGTAATATCTTAAAATAAGTTAGCTAAAACCTCAGTGCATTCTTAAGGTGATAAGGATCAGTATAGGCCTAGATGGAGCCATGGGTGCAGTATTCAGAATCAGTTTGGCAGAAGACTGAATGGCTTCTTATGCATTAAAAATTATAACCTATGAGGCTATGTGCCCACGTAGCAGATTTGATGCAGAGCGTTTTTGCCTCTCTCTGGCAGAAAAAAACGTATGCAGATTTACATGCAGATTTACATGCGTTTTTTCTGCCAGAGAGAAGCGTTTTTTCAGCATTTTTACATGCGCTTTCGCATGCGTTTTTTCAAGAAGTTTTCCAAACGATTTTGAGCATCACTTGGAAAAGTGCTTGACAAGTTGGTCACACTATTTAAATCCATGCAACCGGCATGGATTTATATAGTGTGACCGAGTAATAGTTAAAAAAAAGAATAAGAATGGTAAAAAATGAAAAAAAAAAGATTATACTCACCTTCCGGTGTCTTCCCGGTGTCATCTCTGCTGCGTCCGGTCTCTTGCAATGCTCGCGGTGCTGTGAAGGACCTGCGGTGACGTCATTGAGTCATGTGATGGGTCACATGACTCAGTGACGTCATGACAGGTCCTTCACAACAGCGCGAGCATTGCAAGAGACCGGACGGCGTGGACAAAACACTGGGAGGACATCGGAAGGTGATTATAAGCTTTATTTTTTATTTTAAATTCTTTTCTTTACAGATTCTATGGTACCCAGGTCTGGATGAGAGTCTCCTCTCCTCCAGACTTGGGTACCATCCGCACATTAGAAAGCGCCAATTACGCAAGTACAGATGCAGTCTTGCGGAATTAGCGCGTTCTAATGCAAGTCAATGGCGGCGATTACGCTGCGCGTCCGCAAAATTAATGGACATGCTGCGTATTTTTGAGCGCAGCATAAACGCTGCGGAAAAATACGCAGCATGGGCATTGAAAGTGCGGAATTGCATTGGAGACCATGGGGGAAGGTTTACCAAGCGTTTCCCAAGTGTTTACGCTGTAGAAATTCCGCAGCGTAAACGCTTGAAAAACGCATCGTGGGCACACAGCCTAAGAGTGAGGATTTTTATAAAATGAAATGTTGGGCTGTTTTCACATTACACTTTTTGACACAGGCTGCAATAGAATGACCTATAGAGCTATACATACCTGACAATATGGATGACTGTCTGCCTTCAGCAGTGAAACACTGCTTGTCATCATCAGACTTAGAGGGGGAAGAATCTTTCTGCGTCTGGTTGTCATCAGATTTAGAGGGGGAAGAATCTTTCTGCCTCTGCTTATCATCATCAGATTTAGAGGGGGGAGAATCTTTCTGCATCTGGTTGTCATCAGATTTAGAGGGGGGAGAATCTTTCTGCGTCTGGTTGTCATCAGATTTAGAGGGGGGAGAATCTTTCTGCGTCTGGTTGTCATCAGATTTAGAGGGGGGAGAATCTTTCTGCGTCTGGTTGTCATCAGACTTAGAGGGGGGAGAATCTTTCTGCGTCTGGTTGTCATCAGATTTAGAGGGGGGAGAATCTTTCTGCGTCTGGTTGTCATCAGACTTAGAGGGGGGAGAATCTCTCTGTGTCTGGTTGTCATCCTCAGATTTAGAAGGGGGAGAATCTTTCTGCGTCTGGTTGTCATCAGACTTAGAGGGGGGAGAATCTCTCTGTGTCTGGTTGTCATCAGATTTAGAAGGGGGAGAATCTTTCTGCGTCTGGTTGTCTTCAGACTTAGAGGGGGGAGAATCTTTCTGTCTGTTTGGTAGAAGAAAAACATATAAATTACAAGTGAAAACAATAGATACGGATACAACACCTGTCTGCAAAGCCCATTAGGACATCTGAATAACATGAAGGGGATGCTGTGCTCAAGACCCTCTTCTACCAGCAAGAATGGAGAATCACTAGCAATATTTATTTTCCTGTAATGAACTGGAAATTAAAGCTGGTCATAGTTATCAACTTTCATCACCAGCGTTATCACAAGTCAGAAACATGGTGATCAGCAATCATGTGGTCATCGATACTGGATTTAGTATCGACTTACACTCGTCTTGAATTTGGTGTTGTGAACACATATCAGAATGGACCCCATAAAAATAATTTGCTCACATGTCTGACTGTTTTGCACTTTCTGGTGAATACCCTGGAGGTGACTTGGGTTCTTCATTGTTCATCATCTTGGTATGGATGGAACAGAGCTAATACAAAGAGGAAAAAAAAATATTTTAATATTTTACAATTTTATTTTAATTACAGGTTGTATGGATCTTATTGGTCACATACTTACTTTAGAAAGCCTATGCGAAGATGATAGAAAGTTTTGGCTTTCCGGCCAGTCATTATCTTCACTTGTGTCCCCCTCATCTGAATCAATATGTTGATGTCTGCTACATCGAGCTGAAAAGTACAAGAGTTAATCGAGATTATTAGCATAATACTTTGTCCTGAACAGTCACCATTTGATCATGAATCAAGGTGGGGACTGATTCTCACTTAAAATGAAATACAAGACACACAGCAGCTTTCTGCAGATGATGTCTCATTCTACTTACTGTCAAAGTAGATGGTATCCTCTTCTGACTCAAGATCAGGAATGAACAGCGACTTCTGACTTAGAAGGTTGTCAAAATCTAAGTTACGCAGGAATGGATGAAATTTGATCTCATTTGCTCCTCCTTGAAAAGGAAAACAATGAATAGTGATATAGTTATTGTCAAAGAGACAAGTTTCTTAGGCCTCCTACACATATCCGTGTTTGCACTACATGTGGCATCCATTTTTCTTTCACGTATGCCACCCGTACCCATTATCATCTATGCTGCTGTTTTTTTGTGGCAGCACAGATGACAAGTGCCAATACAAGTCTATGGGACCCTGAAAAACACGTACATCACACAGATGGCATCCGTGTGCCATTTGTGTGCCTTCCTTACGCTGTATCTGTTTAACATTACAAAGTATAAGAGATACTTTATCATTTCTTTTTCTTTGCCGTACCGGAAAAACACTGATGGCACACTGATGGCACACTGATTCAAAACACTGATGACACTAGTACTGTTTTTTTCCGGTACTGGTTTCAGTACTGATTTTATACGGACGTGTGAAGGGGGCGTTAATCTGAACGGTTGACGTAACAGAGCCGAAGTGAAGTAGATGTACTGAAAGTCTTAGCATGAAGAATGGGGAATGGCCAAGCTGGTAGAGAACAAAACCTCAGTGCTGATCCTCATTATTCATTTTCTGTTCACAGAGGTGTAATAAGTCATTAATAATAGTATTATATACATTACCTGTCCCAAGTCTTTGTGCTGGATCTTTTCTGAGCAGCTCAATGATGATATCCCGAGCTGTGGCTGGAAAAGCCGAATTAGTAAGTTTCCAATATATGTCATCTGTTATGTAAAAAGCAAATATTACAGAAAATGAAACATCTTAATTTATTTTATCAAAACAAAAATCTTTTATATTAACAAAAGTAACTAAATCACACAACTAATCTATTCAAATAACAATGACATTACACAGCAATCAGATTATTTTACTTACCCCTGACAATATGGCTGTAAATGTCATATTTGGAAGGCCCATAAAATGGTACACGTCCTACAAGAAATGTATATAGGATGATCCCAATTGACCACCAGTCAGCTGGCCTTCCATAGCCTTCCTTTAAGATAACTTCTGGGGCTATGTAATGAGGGGAGCCAGCAATCTGGAAAAAACAGAGGAATGAGATAATGATCAGAGAACATAATTGTGACAAATAACATCAGTGGAAACGTTTTCTAGATGAGAAAGTATAAGAGAAGGAGAAATGGAGGAGATGAGTAAAGAACAAGTTCCTGCCTACCTCCTTATCATGGAACTCTCTGGTGATGTCCTCAATTGGAGCCTTGTAGATCTCTGATGTTGGTCTCATGAGACAGAGTTTGGAAAGCCCAAAATCTGTAACTTGAATATGACCAGTTGACGTTATCAGGAGGCTGTGAAAAAAAGAGGATGTCAGCCCCAAGTTGCAAATAGATTGTATAATAAACGATATCTTTTTTCCCCTTTCTTATACTACAAGTGTCACTTACTTTTCAGGCTTCAGGTCTCTGTGCATTACACCATAGCTGTGCAGATATTCCACAGCTAGAACCGTTTCTGCAATGTACAGACGAGCCAAGGGGACAGGTAAACACCCATAGTTCTTCATAAAACTGCCACAGTCTCCTCCTACAGCAGAAAGCAAATATGACAGGAGAGGGTTTGTTACAATGTAAATGACACATGAGGAGTGTGAATGAGAAATGAGCGGAGACATTGGGGCAGGATGTCATACACAGAGATATACTGTATAATAATGCAAAAAACCCTCCATTGGAGCATACCCGAATAGTAACTAGGACTGCACTAAATGTCTATGAAGCAAAACCACAAAGGTGCAAGAGCTGCACAAATAAGTGCAATGAAGCAACATCCCATATAAAAGCATGAATCTTTATTAGTCACGTGGAATAAATATTTAAAAATAACAAGGTAACTCATACAAAAAAGAGACACTATTCTGGCCAAAAAAGTATGAGCTATATATACTATGTATCTTGCAATAAATAAATATATAATTAGTTAAAGGTGTTAGCAGTCTCATTTGTGGTTTTGCTTTATATACTGTATAAGGCCGGTTTCACACGTCCGGATATTTCTGGTACCGGAAAAACCTGTGTCGGAGATGTCCGTGTGCCGCATCAGGAGCACACGTACCGGCGTTTGGGAATCAGTGTACAGTTAGCGTTATTCCCAAAAGCCGGGTACTGAACGCTGCGCTCATCATTTTCCCCTGCCGGCACTGCGATCAGCACCAGCAGGAGTTAATAATGAGAGTTGTAGTCTGCTCCCGGTGTCTCCACCTGTAAAAATAAGAATAAAATAAAAAAAAACCCTTATACTCACCTACCTGTCCTAAGTATCTCCTGCTGTAATCCATGCGACTACTCAGCAGAGGAGCTGGGGAGAATGACTCCTGCAGCGAGCGACGCCAGACCTCAGCTGAGCTCAGTGAGTGACAGGACACCGCTCGCTGAGCTCAGCGCAGATTCGGGGCCGCTCGCTGCAGGAGTCATTCTCCCCGGCTCCTCTGCTGAGCGGTCTCATGGATTACAGTGGGGGACATTTAGGACAGGTGAGGGTATAGATTTTTTTTTTATTCTTATTTTTACAGGTAGAAATACACTGGGAGAAGACAACCCTCATCATTAACCCCTGCTGGTTCTGATCGCAGCGCCGGCAGGGGACAATGATGAGGGCAGCGTTTAGCACCCGGCGCTAACTTTATCGCTAATTCCCAGGCGCCGACACATGTCACACGGATGGCATCCGTGTGCGGTATGTGTTTACACTGAACCATTGACTTGAATGGGTCTGTGTGATCCGTCCTGCTGGCCAAAAACAGACATGTCTACGTGTGGATCACATGGACACACGGTCCGTGGAAACACTGACATGTGCGCACATGTGTCAGTGTCTCCAGTACGTGTGGTAAACTGTCACCTCACGTACCAGAAATACTGAAGCGTGAAAGAGGCCTAATGTAGAGCGTATAAAGCAGAGTGACCCAATATAAAAAGACAGAGCCGTGCCTCATCTGCAAGCCTCTTATTCATTACTCTGTGAAATGCTCATCTATACAAACTGTTAGAATTGAGTCAAATCCTCCTTTTATCCTCAGTGGATATTTTTGCCATTCTCAGTGAGGACATTCACCAGAGACTTTCACAGAGATAATGATTTTCCTGGCATCTTGGTGACAGATAACTTATAGTAAATGCAGTATGGACATGTAACCGTCCATGTGGTCACATTCAGATTATGGAGAAGATGCTAGAGATAAGCAGATTGAGGCTGGATATAGGCACAATGGATATGACTTACCTGCTGCATACTCCATGACCATACACAGATGATGAGGAGTTGGAAAGGAGCACAACATGGAGGCCACAAATGGACAATCAGCAAATGTTAGGATGTCCCTCTCTAGAAAGGCACGTTCAAGTCTTCTTGGAATATTCACGTTCTCCTTGTCCAGCTTCTTCATAGCGAATAGCTGGCTTGTGTATTTGTGTCGCACTAAGTGGACGGCTCTGGAGAGAAGGAAAATCCATGATTTATAATGAATTCTTACTAACATTTTGTCTATAAACCTCATCACATGATTGTCTGGTTACTACTAGATGTCACTAGAAATCCATGTAGAAATCCATCAAGTTACACAACATAAATGATGACCTATGCGAGGTCCTCATCTATGTCACGTCCTAACTGACCTAAATAATGACATATAGATGTGGCCAGTAGACATGAGCTAACACATTTGAGTGGAATAAAATTCTACTCAGATTTTGCAAAATTCTGCATTCACCAAAATGGCGTTTTGTTTTTTTGTTTGTTTTGTTTTTTGTAATTTGCTTACTCATGGATTTAGCAAAATGTCAAGCGTTGGCCACCATTTTCAAAATCTTGAAAGGCCATAAAAAAGTTTAAAAATAAACAAATTTTTATACTCACTTCTACGGCCCCTCCGCCTCAACCGTCCGTTCCTTGCCGCATCCTCAAATCTCTGCTGCTAATGCTGAAATCCAAATGCCTCTCATACTGGGACGGGACTTCCAACATTGATGAGATCTGGGAGGATTATGCACAAGCGCAAGAACAGTCACGGTGTCACAATGTTGTGACTTTTTATGCTCTTGCATAGAACTCTCTCAGACCTTCTCAAAGCCTGAAGTCCTTGCATAGCGTGAGCGGTGGCAAACTGAAGAGGCAGTGAGGACCGGACGGGTGACGGTGAGAAGTGGAGGGGCTAGAGAATTGAGCAGTAAGGGGAGTATAAGTATGTTTCTTATGCTTATTATGTTCTGGGGCCTGGTGAGGCCCCAGAGCATAATAAGGGACATTAATTTCTCCTTGAATCGTATTTTCACAAGTCCACGTGAACAAGCAAATTAGAATTTTGCCTGATTCGCTCATCTCTTGTGGACAGTATGGACTCAGAGCATTTCTCTGTTGTACGGGCTGGGCACAGAGACAGAAGCATTGTCATAAGGAACACTAGGAAATGTATATTATGCAAACATAAAGCTCACCCATAAGCTCCACTGCTGATCAGTTTGATTGGTTTAAAGTCGGTCTTACTAGGACTTGTCTCCAAGTTCAATGATCCGGTCAAGGCCTAGAAATAATAAGAAATGACATTAAGACATAGAATCTGCAGGAAAATAAAAGCTCCAGATGCAGGAACTTCTCCTCTATATTATGTCCACGCTGATTACATTGCAGCAGATGTAGAGGACATGATGCAAGCCGGACCCTCCACAGACAGTATTATATTTTAAGGGGATATTCCCCATGCATAGATATCACTGTACTGCAGGGTATGATAAGGGGCATCACACAGAAGAGGCAGAATAACAATGCCATCATTACTCACAATAGATCTGATCTACATAAAAGCAAAGATATCCCATTGTCATCTGGGGTATAATATTATATGTGTAATTCATACCCCGTTATCTGATGATAAACAGACGTCTCCTCTGATACTTACACTGGCAGATTCGTGGATCTCTGGTGTCTCACATATTCCACCATCAGTACTGGCCGTCGACACAGTTATTTCTAAAATAATGATAAAATAATGAAAAGATGTCATGTATCAGTCTATATCAGTACTTAATATATAACACATCCATATAATGAAGGACATGACAAGATCTCTGTAAATGATATAAAAACTAGATATCTGGTATTCTGCACATACTAAATATACAGTATTTATGGCACATCCAGAGATAGATACACTGGGCGATTGTTCAGGATCTGATTACCGTATTTTTCAAGTTATAAGACACACTTTTTTCTGTAAAATGGGGGTGCGTCTTATCCCAACGTAGCTTACTGAGGGGGGGGGGTTGCGGTGAAGCGAGGCCCCAGGACGCAGGGTCACTGCTGCAGGAAGCTGGCGGCGGCAGGAGTGGGGCGATGCTGTGGGCCCCAGGCTGGGAGGAGGGGGTGTTCGGCGGTGCAAGGATGCAGCGGCCCCTGGGCTTTCAGAAAATGTCGCCGGAGACTCCGCACTTCCATGATTTTCAGTGTGGTGGACTTCGGAAAAATGGATTCTGGAGATGGCGCATGCAGATTGAGATCTTGTCTCCCGAGATCTCAATCTGTGCATGCGCCACCTCCGGTGGAGATTTTCCCAAGGTCCACCAGATTGAAAACCATGGAAGTGCAGGGACTTCAGTGCAGCATCGCCCCACTCCTGCTGCTGCCATCTTTCCGCCGCCTTTCCCCTAGAAAAGTTACCACAAAATTGGATTATAAGTTGCTCCACCATTTTATTAAAAAAATGTTTTTCCTATTTTCCGCTCCAAAATTTCACCTGCTTCTTATGGTCCGGTGCATCTTATAGTCTTCAAAATATGGTATTTTTGAACAATTACATGATTGGGGATCTATGACCCTCATTTTGGAGCCGAGAAGACCACACAGGCGTGAAGTAGAATTACATGATCCCTCTCCATTACAGGGAATGAAGAGTAAATCTACATATTCTCTGCCATTCTCTATAATATCTGGATATTTGAATGTAAAATATTAGATGATCGGCTTACCTTCAATCAGATCAGTTTTTAGCTCTAACTGACTAATATTAGGGTCAGGCATGTTCACGGTTTGCCCCTCTTCGGAGTCACCTTCGGATGTTTCCTGATGGTTATAATATGTACAATTAGTATAACATTTCACAAATACTAAATTATCATATACAATAGATAGGAAGGACTAAACATTGGATTTACTGGTAATTTCAGTATTGGACGGACTATACACAGCCACTCCCTCCAGTAAATCAACAATAATATATAAGGTACTTGTATATACAACTGATCTCTGTTATCAGAATTGCAGCATTTACAAGAAGGAAGATTGTGATGATCGAGCAAAACAGAGGCAGAAATACAAACTCCCACCGCTGAGTACAGACTGCCATCACAGATGATGGAGCCGCAGGGACAGGCGGTCATGAAATATCCTGTGCCTGCCTGGAGGGGACAAGGACATGTGATATAGAAGATGATGGCTCCTTACCAGGTGCTCCAGTGAGCGGGCCGGACTCTCCAGTATATTCAGGACATTTTGGGCCAGTTGTTTAAAAAAGGCCAATTTTCCACTTTGGGCTTTTTCTTCAGCCTATAAAGATGGAAATAAATACAAAAGGAAAATCATGAGAGAAAGTGCAGAATGGAGGAGGCCATTTATGTCACCATTTTACTCCTGTCTATCTGCAGCTACAATTACTACACATTTGGTACATTTTATATATTATATTGGTGTCGATCTAAAGAACAATTTTCTGTAAATAAACTTGTATTCCATTATTATTATTTGATTTGTATTATTATTATTATTATTTTTTATACAGCATAAAAACACTTGTATAATTAGTGGTGGTGAATTATGATGTCATAATAGCAGTGATGTCGTGATGGAATCTTGTGATGGAATCTTAACGGGGCATCTCACCGTGAAAGGAAGTTTCCTAGCAATAGTTAAGGTGGCAAAACCATAGTTTGTGCATCAGTACCAGATGCTTGAATGTAAGAAAGAACTGTGGGTACTTTACATTTCTAATCAGTGAGGCTAGTTCTATGGTCTGAGATAAATTATTAATATTTGTTATACACAATAAAAATCATAATTACATATTTATAAGAAATCCGGATTAAGGTGCTAAATGAAGTGTCTTTACTAAGGGACAAGGACTGGACTAGGAATGAAATCTAGCCCTGACATTTGAATCATACAGGCTCATGCTGCACTTTTACACCCTCTTCCCAAAATGGGGATCTCTATTACAAATATGACCCTGCCTGACACTGAAGAAAGTCTAAATTTTATTACTACCAATAATACCACTATACAGTAAGGGAGACCAACTAGACATAATAATAATAATTTGTGCAGATTGTCTGCTATTTACCTGTTGTACTAATGTCCTGATGTTCTGCTGTAAATGCTGAAGATATTCTGAGGTAATACGACCTTGGTAGTATTTGGTCAAGCAGTCCCGTACAAGCTCCATAACCAGCCGGTAAGTGAAGCTGAGGACGCCATCGGGTAGTGGTAGCACACAGTTAGGGGTATAGGTGGTAAGAATCCCCTGGAGTAGTGCCAACTCCTGAAGTCTGTCTGGAGAAATTCCAGACATTTCAATGAAATGCGCAATCAGTATATCACTAGATAAGTAGCTAAACACTGACAACAATGACACCGGGGTATCAAAGTGACACTGAAGTGTAAACGCTTGTATAAGTAGTGGTTGTGAATTATGATGTCATAATAGCAGTGATGTCATGATGGAATCTTGTGATGGAATCTTACAGGTGCATCTCACCTTATAAGGAAGTTGCCTAGCAACAGCTAAGATGCCATCTACATAGACTGAGCATCAGCATCAGATGCTTGAATGTAAGAAAGAGCTATGGGTACTTCACTTTTACTTTGATAGGCAGGTGAGTATAAGGATTTTTTAATTTTATTCTTATTTTTACACTAGGACACAGCGGGAGCAGACTACTACTCTCATCATTGTCCCTTGGTTGTGCTGATCACAGCGCCAGCAGGTTACAATGATGAGGGCAGCATTCAGCACCCGGTGATTGGGAACAGCGGTAACTGTACTGCTGATTCCCAGGTGGCGGAATGTGCGCTCCTGATGCGGCACACGGTTGCCACACAGGTGCACATGGACACGTATATCTCCCGTACCGGTTTTTCCGATACTGGAAATATCAGGACATGTGAAACCGGCCTAACTCTGGACTCTGTAAACAGAAAAAACTGATGGCACTTCTAATACGAGAAATAGGTGTGAACAGGTGCTTACTAGGAGAAGCTACCTCCATATACAATTAACAAATAAAGTAGCAAACTGCAATGCTAAGTATGTAAGCATGAAATATGGAATATAAATAGCATTACTGCTATAGAAAATAGAAATAAATGAGAAATCTTAGCGCATAAATTGGCCAATTCATGTGTACCTGTCCCTTAGAGAGGTATTCACATTGGTAGGGTCCTGGCACTGAGAAACGCCTTACCGCGGCTGCCAGATACACATGAATTGGCCAATTTATGTGCTAAGATTTCTCATTTATTTCTATTTTCTACAGCAGTAATGCTATTCATATTCCATATTTCATGTTTACATACTTAGCCTTGCAGTGTGCTACTTTATTTGTTAATTACTCTGGACTCTGTGTGGCCTCTGTTCAGCGGTGTTCTTTTTATCAGAGGCTCGCAAAACTGTGGCCGACGGCACTTTTATTCACGCCTAATAAAAAGATGGACACCGTGGGATCACAGGCCAGACGGTGCCTCCATCTGCCTCATTACAGGGAATCTTCCGCCGGAGGCTCCGTCTGGATCACGTATTTCAGAGATTTACATGGAAACCCCGGTGTAAGCGCTGAGCGTAGAGCACAGGATAAATGTGGGCAGAGCCATATTGCGAACTCTGGGAGGCTGAATGAACAAACCAACAGCAGGTGAAGAATTGGTTTTATTTATTTATTTACACCGTTCCTCGTGCGGTTTAAGTGATTAGATGACTTTATTCTTCGGGTCGGTGCGATTACAGTGATACCAGATTCATATCGGGTTTTTACATTTGGCAGCTGTCACACACTAAACTTTTTTTTTTGCAAAGACTAGTTTTTGCATCGCCATATTTTCAGAGCTATAATTTTTCCATATTTCGGTCGACAGAGTTATGTGATAGCTTGTATTTTGCGGGACAAGTTGATGTTTTTATTGGTACCATTTTCGGGCATGTGACATTTTTTGATCGCTTTCTATTCTGATTTTTGGGAGGCAGAATAAACAAAAACCAACAATTCAGTAATTGTTTTTTTAGTTTTTTTTATGCAGCTCTGCGTGTGGTAAAATTAATAAGGCAGCTTTATTCCTCGGGTCAGTACATTTACAGCCATACTGCATTTATATCTTTTTTTATGTTTTGGCGCTTTTACACAATAAAAACTATTTCATAGAAAAAATCGCTTTATTCTAAGAGCTATAACTTTTTTATTTTTTGGCTGATGGAGCTGTATGGTGGCTTGCTTTTTGCGGGACAAGATGATGTTTTCAGTGGTATAATTTTTATTTATATTCGTCTCTTTGATCGCGTTTTATTCCACTTTTTGTTCGTTGGTATGATGATAAAGCACCGTTTTTTGATTCTTTTTTTTTTACTGTGTTCACTAAAGGGGTTAACTAGTGGGACAGTTTTATAGATCAGGTCGTTCCGGATGCGGCGATACTAAATATGTGTACTCTTATTGTTTTTCTTCATAATAATATTTTATTTTTTTATTATTTTTTTATTTTTAAAAAAATATTTTTACAACTTTTTTTTCCCTTTTTTTACTTTGTCCCACTATGGGACTTTCACTTTCAGCAGGCTGATCGCAGTTCTAAGGTATAGCAGTGCAGGATCACTGCTATACCTTGTAAACTGTCAGTGCTGCAGACACAAGCTAGTTTGATCATGCACTGCGCATGGTCAAACTAACTTGCTGGTGCCTGGTGACACAGGTGTCGTCATGATGACATCGTGTCACCATGGCAACGATCGGGACCCCGTGAGGACAGCGCAGGGTCTCCGATCCAAGAGCAGAGGTGCTTCTGTCCCTCCACTCACTTGCTAAATGCTGCGATCGCAGTATTTAGGGGGTTAAAGTGCCGGGTGTCAGCTGTCAAAATCAGCTGACAACCGGTGGCGATTGATCCCGCACAGCCTGTGTCGTAATAATACGTACCTGGTCCATAAGGCCCAGGGCACAGGGACGTATTATTATGCACAATGTCAGAAAGGGGTTAAAGCTTCTGACGCGCCCCTGGGCCTGCTGTGTCGTGCGGCATCGCGCGCACGGGGGCTTACCCGGAGCCGGATCAGATGGGGGTAGTAGTCTCGTGGCGGTGACCCGGTCCGTGCCCAGGGAGTCAAACTGAGCGGCAGTATTTAGCAGTAGATGTTATATTGCTCGACTACGCCACCCGTTGAATGCAGTCATGAGACCGCCGCTGCAGGGCAGACCGCTGAGGCCGGTGGTACGGTTGTGCAGCGGGGATGGTATAACCCCCAACGGGAGGGGTATGGCCTCAGGGCAGCGGATATGGATGATGAAACACTCAGAGACGGTGCGGTGTAGTTCAGGGTCTTTACTGGTGGCAAAGGTAGACCCTCCCGGAGTACTGGCTAGCGATCGGGGCCTGGTCAGTCCGTGAGCAGATGGAATCTTCCCTGGCCAGGCGGAGTTGTAGGCCTCCCCAACTAATCGTACTCTTCTGGCTACCTTGCTAGAGGCTGGTAAAAGTAGCCCACGTCCCTGAGTGTACCGTGTGGTGCTCACCCGTATGGCCGGTGACTCATAGAATCATAGAATCATAGAATGGTAGAGTTGGAAGGGACCTCCTGGGTCATCTGGTCCAACCCCCTGCTCAAAGCAGGATTCACTAAATCATCTCAGACAGATGTCTGTCCAGCCTCTGTTTGAAGACGTCCATTGAAGGGGAACTCACCACCTCTCGTGGCAGCCTGTTCCACTCATTAATCACCCTAACTGTCAAAAAGTTTTTTCTAATATCTAATCTGTGTCTCCTCCCATTTAGTTTCATCCCATTGCTTCTAGTCTTTCCTTGTGCAAATGAGAATAAAGATGATCCTTCTACAATGTGACAGCCCTTGACATATTTGTAGACAGCTATTAAGTCTCCTCTCAGTCTTCTTTTTTGCAAGCTAAACATTCCCAAATCCTGCAACCGTTCCTCATAGGACATGGTTTGCAGACCAGTCACCATTCTGGTCGCTCTTCTCTGAACTTGCTCCAGTTTGTCTATGTCTTTTTTAAAATGTGGTGCCCAAAACTGTACACAGTATTCCAGATGAGGTCTGACCAAAGAGGAGTAAAGACCGATAATGACTTCACGTGATCTAGACTGTATGCATCTGTTAATACATCCCAGAATTGTATTTGCCTTTTTTGCTGCTGCATCACACTGTTGACTCATGTTCAGTCTATGATCTATTAGTATACCTAAGTCTTTTTCACATGTACTGTTGCTTAGCTCTATTCCTCCCATTCTGTATATGCTTTTTTCATTTTTATTGCCCAGATGTAGTACTTTGCATTTTTCCCTGTTAAAAACCATTCTATTGGTTGCTGCCCACTGCTCCAGTTTATTTAGGTCTTTTTGAATCCTCTCTCTCTCTTCTCTAGTATTAGCTATCCCTCCTAGCTTTGTGTCATCAGCAAATTTAATCAGTTTACCCTCAATTCCTTCATCTAAATCATTGATAAAGATGATGAACAATACAGGTCCCAGGACGGAGCCCTGTGGTACCCCACTTGAGACATTCATCCAGCTGGATGTGAAGCCATTTACAACCACCCTTTGAGTCCGATCACTAAGCCAGTTATGAATCCACCTAACAGTTGCCTGGTCCATTGCATACTTGGTCATTTTTTCAATAAGGATGGTGTGAGATACTTTGTCAAATGCTTTGCTGAAGTCAAGATATACTATATCTACAGCATTTCCCTGATCCACCCGGGGCCTTCTGGTAGCTTCTGCTCCACGACGGCGGTGCTGGTCCCTTGCGTGTGACCGTGCCTTCGGGTTTCTTGGCCAGAGGACCTGAAATCCCCTGCCGGGCGGTTTCTGCTGCTGGGTAAGGATTAGTCCCCACAGCCTCGGACTCCGGGTCCGGTAAGAACTCTTCAATCAGGGCGAGCTCTACAGCTTCCAGCCCCTGATCTCTTTTAGCACAGCTCCCACAGAGCTCCTGATCTTTCTTGCTCCTAAAGCTGCTCCACTACAGACCAGACTTTGTCTCTGTCTGTGTTCTCTCACTCTCTTCTAACCCTGCCTCAGCCCCAGCTTTATATAGGGGAAGTTCTTCCCCTCCCAGGACTGGGCAGGAGGTGTGGCATGCATAGGATGTCTGACCAGGAAACCTCCCACCTGCTCACAGACGTAATATTGCTATTACTGTGGAAACCAGACCCTTGGGGTGCCACATTCCCCCCTAGTAAAATTTAGTACTCCGGGACTAAACATATTTTTGTAAAACATAACAAGTAAAAACAGAAACAGTACAATAAAGAAGAACACATTAGGATGGTCACGGCATGTCCGCAACCGGGTGCAGTCTTTGAAGAAAACAAAGGTGTCCATTTCACCAAGAGACCGGGAGCCATAACCAGGTAGGGGTCTGTCCTGCCCCGAGTCCTTAACAGTCTTTGTCCTTTCCTGGGTTACGCTCCAAACATATGTACAAAGGATTCCGGATAATCCCTAAATGACACCTATAAAATAACTAAAAATACACAATTATTTACAGGTAACAGAAAACAGGTAAATACAAATAAACAGTCTAAACACTTAGATCCTCCAACGTACGGGCAACTGGCCTCTAGTGGCTCTAGTGGACCTACGGAGCTGACTGACTGGTCCTGAGCTACGGGGTGTAGGAGCTGTCAAAGGTAAACTGGGCAGCTGTCTACGGGCTCTTTGGCTCACTAGGGGCACGGCAGGCTCACTATAAGCAGAGGGTTGATCCTCCTGGTCTGCTTGTGTGGGGTCTTCTGCCTCCTGGACCGGCTGCTCTTCCAGCTCTACCTGTTTCTCTGTAGGTACTTGAGATGCTGGTTGGAGGAAGGTGAGGACGGGTACCACAACAGCGCCATTGACTTGAGTCCAAGACCGAGGGAAGTCTCCGAGCACAGTACTGACCATATCTTCCCTTTCCTCTGCGGGTCGAGGGTCTTCTTGTTCTTCTTCAGGGCTTCGTAGCTGTTCGGGACACTTCTTCAGGTGATCTCGGGAGACAATGGCTGTGGTTTCTCCTCCGTCCTTACTGATTATGCAGACTTTCGGGTTCTCATGGCTTGAGGGCAGTACGGTGTACGGGTCCTTCTCCCACTGGTCGTCCAACTTGTGGAGGCGTCTCTTCCTCTTCAAGACCTGCTCTCCAGGTACCAGGGGAACAGCGGGAGCATACTGGTTGTAAGTCTTCTCCTGTCTTTCTCTAGCTTGACAGAGACTTCGCTCCACGCTCTCCTGTACTTTCCGGTACTGCTGCTGCCTTTCTGTGTCCCAGTCTGCTTCTGGTGAAGTGTCCTCGGGTGTCAGGACTCCCATCTCCAGATCAACAGGAAGCTTACCAGGTCTTGCTCTCATTAGGTAAGCCGGGGTACAGTTGGTAGAACCTACCAGGATGTGGTTGTATAGGTCCACCAGATCAGGCAGTTTCTCAGGCCACAGACTGCGTTCTTCCAGGGGCAATGTTTTCAGAAGATCTATCACCACCTGGTTCATTTTCTCGCAGAGCCCATTGGTTTGCGGATGATAGGGTGTTGTTCTTATCTTCCGGCAGCCATACAGAGTACAGAACTCCTGGAAGACTTCCGCTTCAAAGGCTGGTCCTTGGTCCGTCAGCACCTGCTCTGGGTATCCGTGTGGACGGCAGAAGTGCTGCTGGAAAGCTCTAGCTGCTGTTTGAGCCGTTAAGTCCTTGACCGGGACCACCACCAGGAACCGGGAGTAATGATCTACGATTGTGAGGGCGTAGACATACCCAGATCTGCTTGGAGCCAGTTTCACATGGTCCAGGGCTACCAGTTCCAGTGGCTGTCGGGTGATGATGGGCTGCAAGGGAGTCTTCTGGCTGGCACGGTCCTTCCTTCTTAGGTGGCACGGGCCACAGTCTCTGCACCACCTCTCGATGATTCCTCTCATGCCTACCCAGTGGAACCGCGCACGCAGCAGGAACTCCAGCTTCTTCCATCCGAAGTGCCCAGCTCCGTTGTGGTATGCCTCCAGCACCATAGCCACGTCTCTTCTTGGCACCACTACTTGCCAGATCAGTTCATGCGTCCGGGAGTTAACCATTCTGCGGCACAACTTCCCCTTGTAAAGGAACAGTCGACTCTTCTCAATCCACAGTTGCTTGGCCTCCTCCGGAGCGTCTGGGTCAAGGCGGGCATCTGGCTGAGTCAGCATCTCCTTCACCAGTCGGACGGCGGGGTCACTGTCTTGCGTTTCCGCCCAGTTGTAATGAGGTAAGGGGTTGAACGTAGCGGATTGATTACTCCTTACACGGTGGGAATACTGGATAGTCCCATGCCGGCGGAACGCGGGAAGTTCAACTTCTTCCAGTTCCTCTGGATCTTCCCCCACGTCCGGTAGGTTTGGCATTCTGGACAAGGCATCCGCGTTGGTATTGGAGCGTCCTGCCCGGTATTTGATTGTGAACTCAAAGTTGGACAGGCGGGCCATCCATCTCTGCTCCAGGGCACCGAGTCTTGCCGTATCCAGGTGTGTCAACGGGTTGTTATCCGTGTACACGGTGAACCGGGAAGAGGCGAGGTAGTGCTTAAAGCGTTCGGTGACTGCCCACACCACTGCCAGGAATTCTAGCTTGAATGAGCTGTAATTCTCAGGGTTTCTTTCGGTGGGTCGCAGTTTTCGGCTGGCGTAAGCAATTACCCGTTCTTTCCCCTGCTGGATCTGGGACAGTACGGCTCCTAGCCCGATGTTACTTGCGTCGGTGTAGAGGATAAAGGGCTGGCTGTAATCAGGGTACGCCAGGATTTCATCCCCCTTGAGGGCCATCTTCAGCTGGCGGAAGGACTCTTCTTCCAACTTCTCCCATCTGAAGGGCGGCTTCTGGTTCTTGGCCTTCCTGGACTGGCCTATCAGGAGGTCCTGCATAGGAGCTGCCTTTTTGGTGAAACCCGGAATGAACCTTCGGTAGTAGCCTACCAACCCGAGGAACTGCCGCACTTCCTTTACGCTGGAGGTGCTTGGCCATTCCTTAATTGTGGTGATCTTATCAGGGTCGGGAGCCACTCCGTCAGCACTCACCACGTGTCCCAGGTACTGCACCTTTGGTTTCAGGAGGTGACACTTGGAGGGTTTCACCTTCAGGCCGTAGTTTGCCAGGGCTTCGAACACTACTGCCAGGTGTTTCAGGTGGTCCTCGTAGGTCTTGGAGTAGACGATGACATCGTCCAGGTATAACAGGACCGTCTCAAAGTTTCGGTGTCCCAGACAGCATTCCATCAACCGTTGGAAGGTTCCTGGTGCGTTGCAGAGTCCAAACTGCATGCAGGTAAACTCGCTAAGTCCCATCGGGGTGGTGAATGCGGTCTTCTGCCGGTCCGCCTCTGCTACAGGAACCTGACAGGACCCGCTAGTGAGATCCAAAGTAGAGAAGAAGTTAGCAGATCTTAAAGCAGCCAAAGACTCCTCTATCCTTGGTAAGGGGTACGCATCTTTGTGTGTGATACGGTTGATTTTCCGGTAATCTACACACATTCTCATGGTGTTGTCTTTCTTTTTAACCAAAACCAGTGGAGCTGCCCAGGGGCTACAGCTATCCCTAATTACCCCAGCCTCCTTCATGTCTCTAAGCATCCCCTTGGCGTGTTGGTAGTGTGCAGGGGGTACGGGTCGGTATCTCTCCTTTATGGGAGGATGGTCTCCCGTGGGGATATGGTGTTCTACCCCCTTTACTCGCCCGAAGTCTAACGGGTGTTTACTAAACACTCTCTCGTACTCTTGAACCACCCGATAGACTCCCTGTTTCTGGTGTGAGGGAGTGGAGTCAGTACCCAAATGTAGTTGCTGACACCAGTCCTCTATTGTTTTCTTAGAGTCGTTACCTTCCTCTGGTTGAGATGGAGGCAAGGGTTCCACGGCCTGTACAGAATTCTGGTTTATGGTGAACAATTTAGCTAGCGTGGCATACCGGGGCAGGTGTACTTCTCTCTTCCCGATGTTTATTATGCGAACGGGCACCCTCCCATGGCGTACATCAACCACCCCCCGTGCTGTCAAAATGGTGGGCCTACTGTCTGAGTAGACGGGTTCTACCATTGCTTGGTAGTCTCTACCTCTTAGACCAATAGCTGCCCGGCACCAAATCATCATTTCACTTTTTGGGGGCATGGCAATAGGGAAAGGGTCACACATTCTCACGCTTCCAATCTCACCACCGGAGAGTTCCACCTGTTGCCGCCGCATCAGTGCCCGGATCTCTTTTTGGAGCACTCGCTGCTGGCCGGAGCTGGCGTTCTTGGCAACCTGCTGTAAAATGAAAATCACCTCTGCAAGACAATTTTCAATCACATTAGTTCCTAGCGTTATCTTTGGGTGACTCTCGCGCTTGTCAATGTCTACAATGATCAGTCCCTGTGCTGCCAGTTCGACTCTACCGATTTTAATGGTCATCTCTTTGAATCCGATCTGTGGCACGGGTTGACCATTGCTGGCGATGATACTCAAGTCGTCGTCAGGGTAGCGGGTTATATCCGAGTCATTCCAGTACTGCTTGAAGAGCACGTACGGGATGGTGGTGACCTGTGACCCGGTGTCAAGTAGGGCACTCATAGGAATGCCATCCAGTACCACAGGCAAGACTGGACGTCCTCCCACATATTTGTCACGCCAGTTCGATGGGCCTGGTGACCTTATTCCTAGGGGTTGGCCCTCTACCCGAGGTTGTGCCAGTTTAAAGGACAGTACCTTGCCATATGTCCGGGTTGATTGCAGCGGCGGCAGATGGGCTGTCCGTCCTCGTTGTATCGGTCGCTGGGTCTTCCTCTGGCCGGTGGGGTCCTCCTTGGTCGACGCCACGGGAAGTCCTCCGGTCCGGATGCCAGCTGGATCTTCCCTGGAGCAGCAACCTGTAAAGACTGCACAGTTCGGGTTAGCGCAGCTACGCTTTTAGCTAGCTCTTGGACCTGATGGTGCAGGTCTGGAGCCGGGTCATTGTTCAAAGCCTGCGCATCAGCCCCCACAGGCCCTGCCGACAAGGGCGCTGCCTCCTGGTGGTAAGCGGTAGTAGGGCGCCTGTGGGTCACAACGCCACCCGGTGCCGGTTCTCGGAGCACCCGAATGGCTCTGTCCTTGAACTGTGCAAAGTCCAGATGAGGATCCTGTAAGGCCATTGCCCGCAACTGGGTTCGGTGGGCATTGCAATATAGTCCCTCTATAAATTGTTCGGTCAACAGCCTGTCCTCGTTTCCCACGCCGTCAGGGTCGGTCTGCTTAATGGCTCTCAGGGCCTCTTGTAGGTTTAGTGCATAGTCCCTTATATTCTCATGTGCTCGCTGTTTGCACCCGTAGAATCTAAGCTTAATCTCAGCTGAGGTGCGGGTATCAAAGGTGTCCTTCAGCCGGGTTAATATCCCTGCGACAGTCCTCCTCCCAGGCGGCCAGGACTTTACCTCCCTTTGGGCTGCCCCGGTTAGTTGGGCCACCAGGATGCTCACTTTTTGCTCTTCTGTGAGGGGGTACACCTGGAAGAGGCTATCCAGCTTTTCTCTAAAGTCATTCAGGGTATGTGACTCCCCTGAGTACTGGGGTAGCCAGGCTGCCCCCGGGATATAGGGCATAGTGAAAGGCATGACCGCAGCAGCGGTGGCGCTGGCGGTGGCTGCGGCAGTGAAGCTCTCCTCCGTATCCGACATCTTCCTCCCCCCTAGTGGACCGTGGCCTACCTTGCGATGATCCTCTTCCGTAGGCCGCGGCTCCGCAGTGGATCTTCAGGGTCGAGGACCTTCCGTCGCACTCCTATGACGTCGGCGTCTGCTGGGCTCCTTCCAGGACCTTACGCAACGTCCGGACGTAAGGCGGGGCTTCAGTTCTCGCGGGCTTTTCGGAGTCCACGCCCCTCTTCTTCCTGCGCGGCGTCTTCAAGATGGCGTCCAACGGCGGGAAAACTCCACGGATGGCGGGAAGAAGGCAGAAGATGGCGTCCAACGGCGGGAAAACTCCACGGATGGCGGGAAGGAGGTGGAAGATGGCGTCGGATGGCGGGAATCTTCACCACAGGTAAGTTTAAAAGTCTCTTTTTCAGGCGCGCAGTACCCGGTGGTTGCGGGCACGGAATCCTGCCGACTACGCCAAAAGTTGACGCGCCCCTGGGCCTGCTGTGTCGTGCGGCATCGCGCGCACGGGGGCTTACCCGGAGCCGGATCAGATGGGGGTAGTAGTCTCGTGGCGGTGACCCGGTCCGTGCCCAGGGAGTCAAACTGAGCGGCAGTATTTAGCAGTAGATGTTATATTGCTCGACTACGCCACCCGTTGAATGCGGTCATGAGACCGCCGCTGCAGGGCAGACCGCTGAGGCCGGTGGTACGGTTGTGCAGCGGGGATGGTATAACCCCCAACGGGAGGGGTATGGCCTCAGGGCAGCGGACGTGGATGATGAAACACTCAGAGACGGTGCGGTGTAGTTCAGGGTCTTTACTGGTGGCAAAGGTAGACCCTCCCGGAGTACTGGCTAGCGATCGGTGCCTGGTCAGTCCGTGAGCAGATGGAATCTTCCCTGGCCAGGCGGAGTTGTAGGCCTCCCCAACTAATCGTACTCTTCTGGCTACCTTGCTAGAGGCGGGTAAAAGTAGCCCACGTCCCTGAGTGTACCGTGTGGTGCTCACCCGTATGGCCGGTGACTCGGGGCCTTCTGGTAGCTTCCGCTCCACGACGGCGGTGCTGGTCCCTTGCGTGTGACCGTGCCTTCGGGTTTCTTGGCCAGAGGACCTGAAATCCCCTGCCGGGCGGTTTCTGCTGCTGGGTAAGGATTAGTCCCCACAGCCTCGGACTCCGGGTCCGGTAAGAACTCTTCAATCAGGGCGAGCTCTACAGCTTCCAGCCCCTGATCTCTTTTAGCACAGCTCCCACACAGCTCCTGATCTTTCTTGCTCCTAAAGCTGCTCCACTACAGACCAGACTGTGTCTCTGTCTGTGTTCTCTCACTCTCTTCTAACCCTGCCTCAGCCCCAGCTTTATATAGGGGAAGTTCTTCCCCTCCCAGGACTGGGCAGGAGGTGTGGCATGCATAGGATGTCTGACCAGGAAACCTCCCACCTGCTCACAGACGTAATATTGCTATTACTGTGGAAACCAGACCCCTGGGGTGCCACACTTCCGGCGCAACTTCAGATACCGCTCAATATACAGTGATCGGCAGCTGTAACAACGCCCCGGCACTGACTGACAGCTCAGCAGTACATCAGTACAGATCCGGCTGTCAGTCTTTACAGGGAGCGGTTACAGGGGCCGCTTAGCCGGCTGTCAGTCAGTGCCAGGGTGCGGCTATAGCCGCCGCTCACTATGTACTGAACAATGACTGAAGCCACGCCGGCCGCGCCTCTATGACTGAAAGCTGGAGGCTGCCGTGGGGAATAAAGTGCATTTCCTCCCGGTAGCCGGCCTTTCAGTAAGACGCCCGGCAGCTTTATAAACCTGCAGATTAACCCCATATCTGCAGGTTAATAGCGTTTAGGGACATGACAGGTTCCCTTTAAAGTATAGAGTGAAAACCACCGGTGGCAGAGCTTCACCAAGGACAACTCACCGGCGTCTAAATGATGTGCACATACCCTTAGGCTACGTTCTCACAATGAGTTTTGGGTGAGTTTTTTATGCTGTATATTTTCGAAAAAAATTCAAGTAACCTATTTTACTTAATGGGGCAGAAAATCTGCTATATCTAAAACTCACTAGAAGCTCATTGTGGGGACGTAGTCTTATACCTCGAAAATCAGAGGGTCCGAGTCATCATTTTGCTTGTTTTTTTAACAATTGATAGCATGTGAACCCCTCTTAGTAATCCTGCAAAACCTTTACTAAAATCTGTGCTGTGCCGTCATAGGGCCCAATACAACATTGTATTTTTTCAAGTCCCTTTTCTCTTTTGTATCATTTGATTTTTTTGTGCCAAATTCCTGAAAGTGGCGCACCTGGTTCATGGATTTTGCCCAAAATCAAAACTGTATTTTTTTTGTCTTTAAACCTTTTTGTGTCTTTGTATCGCAAAAAAGTGGCATGCTAAAATGTTGCAAAGTTTGTGCAAAAAAACCTCCCGGACTACAGAACACAAAATCACTTGAAATATATTTGAGTAAAAATGTGACAACTTTTTAAAAAGTCACAATTAGATAATTAGCCGGAAACCCCATAATGATCAATGAAAAAAAAGGGAACGCTGCAGACTTCAAAAAGGCGCAAATTAAAAGAAGAACAAGGCGCAAATGAAAAACACTAAAAACTAGAAAAAAAAGGTGCAAATACACTAATGAATTGTCCCATAGCTTTATAACAGTGCCATAATATGCAGCTTGTGTTGGAACACCCCCCATTATAAAGGGGAACGTGACATCTAGTAGTCGGGTGGTATTACATTTCCAGGAACAGCACAATATGGAGGTCACAGAAGATACATGAACTGTTCCTTCATGGAGGATATTTTATAAAATGAACACGCGGTATCTATACGCTATGGGGGAGTCACTTACATGAGGGTCCGCATGGTCCATAGCAATCTTGTGGAGGTCCAGCAGAGCCTTATTTACGCCCTTTTCAATTTTCAAGGCATTCTCCATAGCATTGGTGCCATTCCCCCATTCATCGGCCTCAGATTTGTGGAGCAAAAATGGACAAAACATTTCATTAATGGCGGATAAATAACGACTTCTATCTACGGATATCTACGCACAACCTGAAGTGACATTCCCTCCAGGTTTCATAATTTCACCTGATTTGTACCTTACAGTCCAAGTGTTTTCATCATCTAGGTAGATCCAGGTATGGGAGTAAGTTAGTAGCAGCGAGGGCTTCATGCTTCTTGGAGGACCAATACCGGCTTGGGATATTTTTATGGACGTTATTCCATAATGTCTACAAGTCTCAAAAACTCTATTTCTTCAGAGCAGATGTCCGTCCTGACAGACTATTGACCAACATCTGCTAATTGGCTGCAGAGGACATAACAAGTCATAGCAATGTCCGGAAAAAGCGGTGCTGAAGTCCTAAATGTAATAAGCTGGGGATGTGCAGTAGTGGACAACCCCTTTAATGAACTTGATTACTTAAAGGGGATGTCCACTAATCAGACAACCCCTTCTAAATCCCTATGTTTCTCCCCAGTAAAATAACACTTATATTCACCTTCGGTGTTGGTGTTGTACCAGCTGTCTCGGCACTGGCTCTCCCGGGGCTCATGTCACATAACAATGGCACTGGCATACCGCTAATAACGGCAGACCCCGCAGCTGCTTTGCAACTGTGAGACAGGTGGCGATGTCAGCACAGGCATCGGGCCCCCCGCATCCAGCATCACACTTTCAACTGTATCCACATTCTGGATGCAGATACAATTGAAAGGAATGATGGAGGAGGGAACCGTCTGCTCCCTCCTCCATCATTCTCCTCTGTGCTTCTGATGTCTCAGCTCAGTGGACGTGATAACGTCCCAAAATCGCGTCCACTGTGCCGAGCTGAGCATAGTTTCAAACCACATGCTGCAAAGACCAGAACAGCAGGGGAAGGGGAGAGGTGAGTATTTTTTTTTTAATTAATAAGTAGTTTGTGAGGGCCATCATATTATTTGGAGGGCAAACTGGAAGGCCATGATACTATTTGTAGGGCTACTTGGAGGCCATCATATTATTTGAAGGGTTATTTGGGGGGCATCATCATATTTGGGGTGCTAAAATACTAATTTTAGGGCTGTCTTGGGGACCATCATACTATTTGGAGAACTATGTGGGGGCCATCATTCTACTATTTGGAGGATTATGTGGGGAGCATCATACTATTTGTAGTGCTCTGTGGGGGCCATTATACTACTATTTGAATGGCTATGTGTCAGGCTATCATACTATTTGGAGGGCTATGTGGGGACCGTTCTATTATTTGAAGAGCTGTATGGGGACTATTATACTATTTGGAGGCCTATGTGGGGTCCATTATATTATTTGGAGGGCTGGGTGGGGACTATTATATTGTTTAGAGGCTTATGTGAGGACTATTATTTTATTTGGAGCGTTGTGTTTGGGCCATTATACTATTTGGAGGGCTGTGTGGTGAGGGGCATTATACTGTATAAGTGGCTGATGGGGGTCATTATACTGCTTGGGTGGATAGTGGGGGCCATTACACTGTATGAGGACCATTATACAGTGTGGAGGGCTGTGCGGGGTCCATTATACTGTGTGGAGGGTTATGCGGGGGCCATCATACTGTGTAGAGGTCACTGGGGTTTATCATACTTTGCGGGGGTACTGTAGAGTCATCATACTGTATGTGTGGAGGGTACAGTGGAGAAATTCACTGTGGGGGTATCTTACTGTGTTTGGGGGCACATTTTTGGCCATTAAAGGAGTATCTTAGTACGTGGGAACACTAGGGGGCTTCAATTGGGGCAAAATTACTATGGAAGGGTTGCAAACTTGTGAGGTATGCTCTTCTGTGACAACGCTGAATATTAATGTTTTTTTGTGGGGGCTTAATTATTACTTCTGCTATGGGACCCCATGATTTCCATGTATGCTCAGGGAAGGTGATAAATCATAAATTAGCTGAATGGAGCTCAAAAGAATAAAAACAAGAGTAGTTACTTCTCCAGTCAGATCAAACTCACTGATGATATCCCAGTTAACTCATTCTGCAGCCAGCAATAGAAATCTTGCTTTAATCTGTTCATATAATCTTATATTTGTGATTCTGCTATTACTATGATGTGGCGTTCTCATCGCAGGCGTTGATACCATGTAAAGGCCTCATACAGGGTCGGACTGGGGTGCCTAGGGCCCACCAGGAGAATTGACTCTAGGGGTCCACACTACAGCATCCATAAACGGTTGTATTACTCGTTCATTTTTCGGCCTCTCCCACTAAAACGTGTGCCTTTTAGCAAACTATACAGTGTGTAAAAGAGAACTGTATTGTGTAGTGCACTATATCAAAGTGTTTCTTGTTAACCAACTTATTTATTGTAGTTAACAGAATCTGTAATTTACAATCAGTAGCGGTTTTTCTTACACATGGCCATTCCTTGTCCTAGGTAAACCACCCAGTCCCTCAGCCAACTTAAACAATTTTCAAAGTGAAGAAAAAGTCATAATCACACAGCCTCACTGCGCATGCGCTTTAACGCGCTATGTTCCCAGAGCATGCGCAGTGAATCTGGTAATCACAGAGCCTCACTGCGCAGGCGGCCGGACATCTACAAGTGCGCCTGCGTCCCACAATATCAGCGCTGGTCAGGAACAGGATTCAAATACATGGACGGCGCCAGCAGTGAGTGAATGCTGCGCTCGCCCTTGACTGAATATGACAAGCACGCCCCTATGATTGAAAAGGCAGATAGGATATAAGTAGGGCCGGCGTCAGCACCCGGCGCACCCGGGCAAGTGCCGGGGCCCTGAGCAGGCAGGGGGGCCCACTGGCGGTCGCGCACCCCGTTGGGCTATGGGCGGAGGAGAGCGGTGTCAGCGCCCGCCCTTCTTCCCCGCTTGCTCAGGGCCCCGGCAGCCGGATACTTACCTCTCCCCGTGCCTCTGCAGATCCGCCGTCTTCCTGCTCTGCACTCTCTGTGACGTCTCAGGTCAGAGGGTGCGGTGAAGTCTTTCTACCGCGCCCTCCCCCTGAGCTGTCACAGGGAGCACAGAGCGGAAAGACGCCGCCAACGCTGGAGTCCCGACCCGAGCAGCTGCAGCAGGTGAGGAGGGAGGTGAGTATTTGATTTTTTTTTTAATGTATGGAGGCATGGGGCATAATATGGGGGGGGGGTGACATCCTGCATGGGGCATAATATAGGGGGGTGACATCCTGCATGGGGCATTATAAAGAGAGGGGGGTGACATCCTGCATGGGGCATTATAAAGAGAGGGGGGGTGACATCCTGCATGGGGCATTATAAAGAGAGGGGGGGTGACATCCTGCATGGGGCATTATAGAGAGAGGGGGTGACATCCTGCATGGGGCATTATAAAGAGAGGGGGGTGACATCTTGCATGGGGCATTATAAAGAGAGGGGGTGACATCCTGCATGGGGCATTATAAAGAGAGGGGGGCTGACATCCTGCATGGGGCATTATAAAGAGAGGGGGGTGACATCCTGCATAGGACATTGTAAAGAGAGGGGGTGACATCCTGCATGGGGCATTATAAAGAGAGGGGGTGACATCCTGCATGGGGCATTATAAAGAGAGGGGGTGACATCCTGCATGGGGCATTATAAAGAGAGGGGGTGACATCCTGCATGGGGCATTATAAACAGAGGGGAGTGACATCCTGCATGGGGCATTATGAAGAGAGGGGGTGACATCCTGAATGGGGCATTATAAAGAGGGGGGGTGACATCCTGATTGGGGATTATAAAGAGGGGGGGTGACATCCTGTTTGGGGCATTATAGAGAGAGGGGGTGACATCTTGCATGGGGCATTATAAAGAGGAGGGGTGACAGCCTGCATGGGGCAATATAAGGGGGGAACAGCCTGCATGGGGCATTATAAGGGGGGGGGACAGCCTGCTTAGTGCATTATGTGGGGGGAACAGCCTGCATGGAGCATTATACGGTGGGGGGACAGCCTGTATGGGGCATTATGTGGGGGGTAACAGCTTGCATGGAGCATTATAAGGGGGGAGACAGCCTGTATGGGGCATTATGTGGGGGGTAACAGCCTGCATGGAGCATTATATGGAGGCCAGTATCCTGTATGGAGCGTTATAAGGGGACCAGTATCCTGTATGGAGCGTTATATGGGGGCCAGTATCCTGTATGGAGCTTTATAAGAGGACCAGTATCCTGTATGGAGCGTTATATGGGGGCCAGTATTCTGTATGGAGCCTTATATGGGGGGCAGTATTCCGTATGGAGCCTTATATGGGGGCCAGTATTCCGTATGGAGCGTTATATGGGGGCCAGTATTCCGTATGGAGCCTTATATGGGGGCCAGTATTCCGTATGGGGCCTTACATGGGGGCCAGTATTCCGTATGGGGCCTTATATGGGGGCCAGTATTCCGTATGGGGCCTTATATGGGGGCCAGTATTCCTTCATGGGGTCTTATATGGGGGCCAGTATTCCTTTATGGGGCCTTATATGGGGGCAAGTATTCCGTATGGGGCCTTATATGGGGGCCAGTATTTCGTATGGGGGCCAGTATTCCGTATGGGGCCTTATATGGGGGCCAGTATTCCATATGGGGCCTTATATGGGGGCCAGTATTCCGTATGGGGCCTTATATGGGGGCCAGTATTCCTTTATGGAGCCTTATATGGGGGCCAGTATTCCGTATGCGGCCTTATATGGGGGCCAGTATTCTGTATGGAGATATGTGGTGCCCATTATACTGTACGAGGACTATGTGGGGTCATTATTCTGTATGGAGCAATATATAATGGGGCCCATAAAACTGTATGGAGGACTTAGTGGTGCCCATAATACTGTATGGAGGACTATATTGTCCGGTCTGCACTGTGTGCTGCGAGGATTCGCCGGCTTCTGAGCTATTGTAGAATTTACAGTAGATATCACTCATGTAATGTAAGAAGTGAAATCTTTGCATTGTACTATATATATAGATTTCTCTGCGGTATCTGTGCATCATGAATCGTGGTATGTGTTAGAGGGGCCCACTGAGACTCGCCCGGGGCCCAGAAAAACCTGGAGCCGGCCCTAGATATAAGTATATTAAACGTTATAAATTCATTATAGCTGCAGCGATTTTCATGAAAACAGCTTGCTAGTGATGCACATTGCGTCACTACCAACGCTATGGGGGCAGTGTAGAGGGCAGCTAGGACGTGACAGGTTCTCTTTAAAGTGTGAATGACTTGATGCTGTGGGTTCAAATGCAATACCCGTCCCCGCATCATCCCTGCAGTAACAAACCTACAACTCCCAGCAGGCCCGGAAGGGTTAAATCTGACGGTGCATGCTGGGAGTGGTACATGTCAGAGGGTAAACCACTCAAATTATTATTATTTTACATCTTATTTTACCAGTGCAGTGTGTATATACAGATACTGAGAATTACACCCAGTATAGAGGACAGAAGTGGTACTCTGCAATATATATGTATATATTATATATACAGACACACACATTATACAGTATATACATATACACTGTGTTCAGGAATATAGAGCGGAGCAGTGTATATACTATATAATGTATAGATATGGCAGTGAATAGAATGTGGATTCCACACCATATACGCAGCACCATACTATCTAACCGTCTGTACACTATATACTGCATATAGTAGCATATATAGACCCTTGTAGCGTCTGTGTGCACACCCTCCATGCACTTAATAGCCCTCTGTGGCCATACACATACTGGCTGGTGAGCGGTTCATGCAGCGTTATGTGCAGACCCTATTTAGTGTATAATGGTTGTATCATACAATATAAGCACATTTTATCATTTACCTTTCGTGTCTCCCTATTTCCTCATAGATTGTAGCTTGCGGGCAGGGCCCTCACTCCTCTTGGTATCTGAGTTATGTTTATTCTGTAATGTCTTTATTGTCTGTACAAGTCCCCTCTGTAATGTAAAGTGCTTTTTCAATAAATTTGTAGTCAAGATGGGGTGCAGAGTGTACTTTAATGAGAAGAATAATGAACTTTTTAGAATTTACCAAATGGCTGCAATGAAATATAGGAGGCCAAATGCATTGTATATGTCATATAGGAGGCAGAGAGTGCGGTCTGTTTGTCATATATGAGGTAGAAAATGCGATCTATACATCATATAGGAGGTATGAAATAGACAGCACTCACCAATGGATGCCAAAAAAAGATCCTTTTATTTCAGATCCAGCATACAGACGTTGCGGCTGGTTCAGGGGTGCGGGAGTGAACTATACTGGACCCGTAGTGGCGCTGCTTGTGCGCGAAACGGCCGTCGTCCTCTTTTCACCCCTGAACCAACCACAACGTCTGTACGCTGAATCTGAAATAAAAGGATCTTTTTTTGGGATCCATTGGTGAGTGCTGTCTTTTTCATACTTCCTTGGACATTTGATTAACACTGCTTATTTAGACATTGCACCTCCTGATGTGGATAGCCAACGGCTAAAAAACCCGTTTGGGAAGATTTGGGAACTGGTGGCGGCATACTTCACTTCTATGTGGTATACATCATATTGACCCCACACATGACATATATCGCACTCTCGGCCTCCTATATGACGTACAGACTGCACATTCGGTCTCCTATAATATATACTTTATATATCAGGCTGAGTGTGTTGTATACGTCATATAGGCCCGCACTCTCAGCCTCCTATATGACATATACACTGTATAATTCATGAGTCCAAGAGTGTGATCTATATTTCATATAGGAGGTAGAGAGTGTGATCTATTATGTCATATAGGCCCCATATATAACGTATACCGCACTCTTGGTCTCCAATGTGACATACAAACTCTTGGCCTCCTATATGGCATAGGGCTCTTTCATACATCCGGATATTTCCGGTACTGGAAAAAACAGTACCGGAGATATCCGTGTCAGTGTGGCATACGTGTGCTCCATCAGGATCACACATACCGTACCACCACTTGGGAATCAGCGGTACAGTTTGTGCTGTTCCCAAGCACCGGGTGCTGAAGGAATCGCTCATCACTGTCCCCTGCCGGCGCTGCAATCAGTGTTAGCAAGGGACAATGAAGAGACAATGTTGAAAGTAGTATTCACCTCCAAATGTCTCCAAAACCTGTAAAAATAATACTAAAATTAAAAAAAACAACAATATATTCACCTGGCTTAAAGTGACCACACACGATGAGGAGCATAGGAGAATGACTTGCTGCAGTGAGCGGTTCCCCGACCTATGCTGAGCTCAGTGAGCATAGGGGCCTGCTTGCTGCAGGGAGTCAAGCTCCTCAGCGTGTGTGGTCGCCTCAAGCCAGGTGAATATTTTTTTTTAAATTTTCTTATATTTACAGGTTTTGGCAACATCGGGAGGTGAACCTACTGCTCTCAACATTGTCCCTTGCTAGCGCTGATCGCTGATTCCTTAAGCACCTGGGAACAGCATGAACTGTACCGCTAATTCCCAGGCGCCGGTATGTGTCACACCAACGACACACGCACGTCATCTGTGTGCTCGTGTGCGGGACGTTTTTCGGCCCGTGCAGTGTATAAAAAAAACTGACATGTCAGCGTGTTTTGCCCACGGACACACGGTCCGTGGAAACAGTATATACTTTATGTAGGAGGCCGAGTGCATTGTACATCATGTAGGTCCGCACTCTAGGCCTCATATAAAACGTATACCGCACTCTCAGCCTCCTATAGTCTATACTTTATATAGGAGGCCGAGTGCGTTGTACATCTTGTAGGTCCGCACTCTAGGCCTCATATAAAACGTATACCGTACTCTCAGCCTCCTATAGTCTATACTTTATATAGGAGGCCGAGTGCGTTGTACATCATGTAGGCCCGCACTCTAGGCCTCATATAAAACGTATACCGCACTCTCAGCCTCCTATAGTCTATACTTTATATAGGAGGCCGAGTGCATTGTACATCATGTAGGCCCGCACTCTAGGCCTCATATAAAATGCATACCGCACTCTCAGCCTCCTATATGGCATATACACTGTCTGTATATGTCATATAGGAGGCCAAGAGTATGATCTACATGTCATATAGGAGGCCTAGAGTGCAATGCATAATGTATAAAATAAATTATATTATTGTTGGCCAGTGCTGGGAACACTCACTCATAAAAACCTTATTGAATATTTGGCACGGTACTTTTGACATGAAATTAAAGCAGTGAGAGCTGTAGGCCTGCAGCCTTGTTTCCAATTCCAGTGTGCAAATTGAAGTGGTCAGTGGGGCGCTAGAAACTGGATAAGGCGCTGGAAAAGGATAAAACAAACCTCTTTATTTAAGTATTAATGCCCACAACGCGTTTCTGCAGCGGTCTGCTGCCTTCATCAGGTGGAGTTATTGTTTCCAATTCCAGGCCAGGTTGGAGAGTTGAACTGTAGAGGACGGTCACTGTCCACATATCCAGCCCCGGAACCGGTATAAAAAAGCCCAGAATCAGAGCAGGAGAGAAGGGGGCGGTGCGCCGGTGCTGGTGCCACCACCCGGTCCGGAACAGGTATTACTACAGGGGAGTAGGCCAGAACAGGTAAGGAGCCGGGATGGGACCACATCAGAAGCCCGGGAGCAGGGAGAGCAGAGCGAGACGTCGGGTTCGTTGGCGCCAGCGTATCATAGGAGGACGGCCCCGGAGCTGAGAGAGAGCACTGCAGAGCGTGGCCAGAAGAGAGCGGCGTCAGCGTCAGTGTCACCTGACACCACACCACAGTCTGCCAGCCAGCGGGAAAGCAGAGCGCAGTGCGTGTCACCACCCAGAAAGAGTCCATCCTCAGGGACTACTCACGTGGTAAGTATGCTGCATGCACGTCACTGCAGGCTGTTATGCACACGCCCGGGCTAAGCGGCGTGTGCGTGTGATTGGTAGTGATTCCACTGGACCGTGCCGGAGAGTGAATGCCTGGAGGGGCGTGACTAAGTATTCACCCGATCCGACCAGGGTCGCACGACGGCATACGACGCCAGTGCACCAAGGAGGAACCGAGCAGAGGGACCAGGTGCTACTCCAGGACAGACCCCGGACACGGCTGTTGACCCACACAGGGGAATACAGGAACAGGCTGGTAGGCTGGCACACAGACTGGTGGGTATAGGCAGGCACGACTGGTATGCAGGCAGGCGGGTATGCAGGCAGGGGGGTAAAGGCAAGCACAGCTAGAGTGCAGACAGGGAGGCACTAGCAGGTAGGAACACAGGCGGGATAGGACCCAGTACACACCGGGACTCAAGAACAATACAGGCAGAGGGTTACAGGCAAGCACAGCTAGAGTGCAGACAAGGCTGAGCAGGGAGGACAGGGCTCTGTTCACACGGAACAGACAGGAAGGGAAAGACAGAGCCAGATACTCACACAGTACTTGCAGAGACAACAAGCAGGAGTTAGGTACGAGTTCAGACTCTGCAGAAAAAGGAAGGGAACGGACATAGAGGCAAAACAGGTAAAGGACAGGAGAGAGTTCAGACTGGAACTGAGTGTACGGAGGAGACCGACACTGCAGAGGGATACAGGAGCGGGTCTGGGAATACGGCCCCCAGAGAGGCGGAACGAACAGGCAAGGAGCGTGTTCAGACAGGACAGACAAGAGAACACAGAAAGGACTCAGTTCAGACACGGGAACTAATACCGCAAAGCAGGAGACATACAGGACTTAGTTCAGACACGGGAACTAATACCGCAAAGCAGGAGACATACAGGACACAGTTCAGACACGGGAGCTGATACCGCAAAGCAGGAGACATACAGGACTCAGTTCAGACACGGGAACTGATACAAAAAGCAGGAGACATACAGGACTCAGTTCAGACACGGGAACTGATACAAAAAGCAGGAGACATACAGGACTCAGTTCAGACACGGGAACTGATACAAAAAGCAGGAGACATACAGGACTTAGTTCAGACACGGGAACTAATACCGCAAAGCAGGAGAAATACAGGACTCAGTTCAGACAGGCCTGGAAATACAGCCTCCAGGAAAGGCAGACAAGGAAACAAAGACGGGACCTGGCACCTTCAGAGTGCAAGCACACACTGAAGGAAAACACTATGCTCAGGCAGGGATAGAAGGGAGCTGCTGAGCTATATACCAAGTGTCAGACAGCAATAGGCTGAGGACGCACAAGGGGTGTGACCCACAGCAGGTACAAAAAGCAGGAAGTGATCGGGCGCCGCCCTTAAGCAGCAGAGACAGACACAAACAGACAGCATGGAGGGAAGCCAGAGAGACACTCTGGACAGGAGATCAAGTGCGCTCTCTTGCACAGTGGGAGATGGACCACCATGCAAGGACGCCGCCAGGTATGTTACAGTACCTCCCCCCTTACGCCCCCTCTTCTTCAGGCCTGCCAGAATCTTCCGCAGGGAATTCGAGGACCAGTCGTTCACTGGGTTGGAGGGGGACAGAGACTTGAGGGTAATCTCTGCTTCGAGGTACATCTTGTCAAGCTCACAGGAAAAAATAGACGGGTTATCAGGTACATAATGAGGAAAAGTCACTGTCTCTTTGTTATCTGGTGGTACCCCGGAGGATTCAGGAAACAACTGGAGGTCCTCCGCCGGGTCAGAAGAGTGCAGAGGCTCAGAGAAAACAACTGCTTCAGAGTACACTAGGTCGGACTCACTGGAGGAAGCAGGCGAGGTATCGGGTACCGAGTATAGGAAAGTCTCTGTCCATTCACCACCAGGTGGCACCCCGAAGGGTTCTAAACACAACTGGAGGTCCTCCGCCTGGTCGGAGGGGTGTAGAGACTCGGGAGTAACCTCTGCTTCGGAGTACACTAGGTTGGACTCACTGGACGAAGCGAGCGAGGTATCAGGTACAGGATATAGGAAAGTCTCTGTCCATTCACCACCAGGTGGCACCCCGAAGGATTCTGAACACAACTGGAGGTCCTCCGCCTGGTCGGAGGGGTGTAGAGACTCGGAGGTAACTACCACTTTGGGGTACCCATTGTCAGGCTCACAGGACGAAGCGGACAAAGTATTGAGTACCGGGTGTAGAGAAGTCTCTCTCCATTTGTCATCGAGTGGTATCCCGGAGGATTCAGGAGGCAACCGGGGATCCTCTGCCAGGTAGTAGAGGTGCACAGACTCAGAGGTAACCACAGCTTTGGAGCATCCTTGGACATGCACACCGGTTAAAGAGAGAGAAGCATCTGATGCCGGGTGCAGGAAGTTCTCCTGTGTGGAGTCTGGATGGGCAGAAGTCTCTTCGGGCAGGAGAACTGGTGCACTACCCACGCACATTACCCATTGGGGTTTCTCCGGGATACAGGGAGATGAAGCTTCAGTAGGGACTTCAAGGTTGGGGTCAGGAGGTCTCAGGGAGGACAGACCCTGGCGTGACGGCTTGCCTCTACGTCTAGCACGTCTGGACTGCCTCTTGAGGTTGAGAGAAGTATTCCGGAAAGCGTAGTCACCCTGTGAGAATTCTGGGTGGGCAGTAGTCTCATTGGGCTGGAGGACTATTGCGCTACCCACACACATTACCCATCGGGGCTGCTCCGGGATATTGGGAGGTGAAGCTTCAGCAGGAGCCTCCGGGTTAGGATCATCGAAGACCATTAGAAAGGCCACCAGGAAGGCCATTAGGTCCCGGAGGATCGGATCCTGTGTTTCATATAGGGGGTTGATCCATTCCAAGGCATCACCCGCCAGGTAAGACATCATAAAGGCCACTTTAGCCCAATCGGAAGGAAAGTAGAGAGGGTAGGCCTTAAAGTGTAGCATGCATTGCTCCACAAATGCACGACACTGTCTTGGATCCCCATAGTAACGTGGCGGATCCGCAGGAACGAGAGCTGATAGATCCATCTGGACGGTGCGTAATCTCGCCTGGAACTCAGCTAAGAGAAAAAAAATTTATTTATTTGTTTTAATGCATATATTCGCTGGAAAACTTCTCAGAGGGCGAAGGCCGTGGGGCTCAACGGGAACCATGGCCTGAGCATGCTGTTATGCACACGCCCGGGCTAAGCGGCGTGTGCGTGTGATTGGTAGTGATTCCACTGGACCGTGCCGGAGAGTGAATGCCTGGAGGGGCGTGACTAAGTATTCACCCGATCCGACCAGGGTCGCACGACGGCATACGACGCCAGTGCACCAAGGAGGAACCGAGCAGAGGGACCAGGTGCTACTCCAGGACAGACCCCGGACACGGCTGTTGACCCACACAGGGGAATACAGGAACAGGCTGGTAGGCTGGCACACAGACTGGTGGGTATAGGCAGGCACGACTGGTATGCAGGCAGGCGGGTATGCAGGCAGGGGGGTAAAGGCAAGCACAGCTAGAGTGCAGACAGGGAGGCACTAGCAGGTAGGAACACAGGCGGGATAGGACCCAGTACACACCGGGACTCAAGAACAATACAGGCAGAGGGTTACAGGCAAGCACAGCTAGAGTGCAGACAAGGCTGAGCAGGGAGGACAGGGCTCTGTTCACACGGAACAGACAGGAAGGGAAAGACAGAGCCAGATACTCACACAGTACTTGCAGAGACAACAAGCAGGAGTTAGGTACGAGTTCAGACTCTGCAGAAAAAGGAAGGGAACGGACATAGAGGCAAAACAGGTAAAGGACAGGAGAGAGTTCAGACTGGAACTGAGTGTACGGAGGAGACCGACACTGCAGAGGGATACAGGAGCGGGTCTGGGAATACGGCCCCCAGAGAGGCGGAACGAACAGGCAAGGAGCGTGTTCAGACAGGACAGACAAGAGAACACAGAAAGGACTCAGTTCAGACACGGGAACTAATACCGCAAAGCAGGAGACATACAGGACTTAGTTCAGACACGGGAACTAATACCGCAAAGCAGGAGACATACAGGACACAGTTCAGACACGGGAGCTGATACCGCAAAGCAGGAGACATACAGGACTCAGTTCAGACACGGGAACTGATACAAAAAGCAGGAGACATACAGGACTCAGTTCAGACACGGGAACTGATACAAAAAGCAGGAGACATACAGGACTCAGTTCAGACACGAGAACTGATACAAAAAGCAGGAGACATACAGGACTTAGTTCAGACACGGGAACTAATACCGCAAAGCAGGAGAAATACAGGACTCAGTTCAGACAGGCCTGGAAATACAGCCTCCAGGAAAGGCAGACAAGGAAACAAAGACGGGACCTGGCACCTTCAGAGTGCAAGCACACACTGAAGGAAAACACTATGCTCAGGCAGGGATAGAAGGGAGCTGCTGAGCTATATACCAAGTGTCAGACAGCAATAGGCTGAGGACGCACAAGGGGTGTGACCCACAGCAGGTACAAAAAGCAGGAAGTGATCGGGCGCCGCCCTTAAGCAGCAGAGACAGACACAAACAGACAGCATGGAGGGAAGCCAGAGAGACACTCTGGACAGGAGATCAAGTGCGCTCTCTTGCACAGTGGGAGATGGACCACCATGCAAGGACGCCGCCAGGTATGTTACACAGGCCCGCTGTCACCAATGAATGTTCAGTGCGCGCGACGCTACATTTCCTTCAGCCGCGCTTTTAAAGGGCCCACATTTTTAAAGGGCCCCCGCCACCAATTTTCTCACTCTCATATTGGGGCCCACCGGGAAATTTCCCGATTTCCCGCCAGGCCAGACCGACCCTGGAATTAACTCCATTCTGGAGGTTTCAGTCATGAGCCGTCTAGATTGGATTTGATCCTATGAGGAAAACGCTCCAGCAACTCTATTCTAGTCAGGTCAGCAATGAACTGTACAGAATAGAGGCTACAGGGAGATCATCTAAAAATCCACTCCGATCTAGATGGCTCAATGGTGAATCAGCTAGAATGGAGTTGCTCAAATGAGGTCCTCAAAAAAGCCACTCCGATCCAGTGTGGTAAATTATGAGGACTCTGTCTCTGCGCTCTGTTACGTTTCTCCCCGTGAGGCTCCGCTCACTCTCCGAAAAACTCAATTCCAGTCTCTTCAGCACGAAACTGTACAGTCATGGCCAAAAGTATTGAGAATGACACCAAAATTATATTTTCACATGATCTGCTGGCCTCTGGTTTTTATTAGTGTTTGTCTGATGTTTATATCACATACAGAAATATAATTGCAATCATATTATGAGTACCAATAGGTTATATTGACAGTTAGAATGAGTTAATGCAGCAAGTCAATATTTGCAGTGTTGCCCCTTCTTCTTCAAGACCTCTGTAATTCTCCCTGGCATGCTCTCAATCAACTTTTGGACCAAATCCTGACTGATAGCAGTCCATTCTTGCATAATCAATGCTTGCATTTTGCCAGAATTTTTTGGTTTTTGTTTGTCCACCCGTCTCTTGATGATTGACCACAAGTTCTCAATGGGATTAAGATCTAGGGAGTTTCCAGGCCATGGACCCAAAATCTCTATGTTTTGTTCCATGAGCCATTTAGTTATCACCTTTGCTTTATGTCAAGGTGCTCCATCATGCTGGAAAAGGCATTGTTGGGCGCCAAACTGCTCTTGGACGGTTGGGAGAAGTTGCTCTTGGAGGACATTCTGGTACCATTCTTTATTCATGGCTGTGTTTTTAGGCAAGACAGTGAGTGAGCCAATTCCCTTGGCTGAGAAGCAACCCCACACATGAATGGTTTCAGGATGCTTTACAGTTGGCATGAGACAAGACTGGTGGTAGCGCTCACCTCTTCTTCTCCGAATAAGCTGTTTTCCAGATGTCCCAAACAGTCGAAAAGGGGATCATCAGAGAAAATGACTTTGCCCCAGTCCTCAGCAGTCCACTCCCTGTACCTTTTGAAGAATATCAGTCGGTCCCTAATGTTTTTTTCTAGAGAGAAGTGGCTTCTTTGCTGCCCTCCTTGAAACCAGCCCTTGCTCAAAGAGTCTCCGCCTCACAGTGCGTGCAGAAGCACTCACACCAGCCTGCTGCCATTCCTGAGCAAGCTCGGCACTGCTGGTAGTCCGATCCCGCAGCTGAAACAGTTTTAAGATACGGTCCTGGCGCTTGCTGGTCTTTCTTGGGCGCCCTGGAGCCTTTTTGACAACAATGGAAGCTCTCTCCTTGAAGTTCTTGATGATGCGATAGATTGTTGACTGAGGTGCAATCTTTGTAGCTGCGATACTCTTCCCTGTTAGGCCATTTTTGTGCAGTGCAATGATGGCTGCACGTGTTTCTTTAGGGATAACCATGGTTAACTGAAGAGAAACAATGATACCAAGAACCAGCCTCCTTTTAAAGTGTCCAGTGATGTCATTCTTACTTAATCATGATTGATTGATCGCCAGCCCTGTCCTCATCAACACCCACACCTGTGTTAATGGATCAATCACTAAAACGATGTTAGCTGCTCCTTTTAAGGCAGGACTGCAATGATGTAGAAATGTGTTTTGGGGGTTAAAGTTCATTTTCTGGGCAAATATTGACTTTGCAAGTACAGTAATTGCTGTTAAGCTGATCACTCTTTGACATTCAGGAGTATATGCAAATTGCCATTACAAAAAATGAAGCAGTAAACTTTGGAAAAATTACTATTTGTCTCAATCTCAATACTTTTGGCCATGACGGTAGAGAATGGGGTTGCTAAAAGATGTCCACAAAAAATCCACTCCGATCTAGATGGCTCAATGGTGAATCAGCTAGAATAGAGTTACTAAAATGAGGTCCTCAAAAAATCCACTCCAATACAATGTTGTAAATTATGAGGACTCTGTTGCTGCGCTCTGTTATGTTTCTCCCTGCGAAGCTCCACTCACTCTTTGAAAAACTTGATTCCAGTCACCTCAGCACCAAACAGTACAGATTGGAGGCTACAAGGAACATCCTCAAAATACCCACTCCAATCTAGACGGCTCACTAGTGAATCAGCTAGAATGGAGTTGCTCAAATAAGGTCCTCAAAAAATCCACTCCAATACAATGTTGTAAATTATGAGGACTCTGTTGCTGCGCTCTGTTACGTTTTTCCCCACGTAAAACTGAATGATCAGCGCTGTGTGTGATTATTTATATTACAAAAAGCGATAATAAAATGCAAGTTCGATTAATTATGAAAAAAATAAAATTTTGCCCTTTGGAAATACGTAATAAATATAACAGTTTGAGCAAGTACTTAAAAAATAAAAACATGAAATCATTAGAATTATAAGGCTGATATATATCTACAATGTGTGTACATTCCAATTCCACTACATTGCAGGCTATGAGGATCCGGGAATCTGCTCCATTCTGGACATTGGAGGTGATTTTTTGAGGAACTTCAGTGTAGAAACTGAACTGTCTAGAATGGAGAAGCTGCAGAGAGATCATCAAAAGATCAACTCCGATCCAGTCACCTCACCAGTGAATCAGCTAGAGTGGAGATGCTGGAATGAGATCCTCAAAATATCCCTCCGATCCAGTCACCTGACCAGTGAATCAGCTAGAGTGGAGCTGCTAAAATGAGGACCACAAAATATCCCCCCGATCCAGTCACTTCAGTAGTGATCCGTCTAGAGTGGAGCTGCTAAAATGAGGACCACAAAATATCCCTCCGATCCAGTCACCTGACCAGTGAATCAGCTAGAGTGGAGATGCTGGAATGAGATCCTCAAAATATCCCTCCGATCCAGTCACCTCACCAGTGAATCAGCTAGAGTGGAGATGCTGGAATGAGATCCTCAAAATATCCCTCCGATCCAGTCACCTGACCAGTGAATCAGCTAGAGTGGAGCTGCTAAAATGAGGACCACAAAATATCCCCCCGATCCAGTCACTTCACCAGTGAATCAGCTAGAGTGGAGATGCTGGAATGAGGACCACAAAATATCCCCCCGATCCAGTCACTTCACCAGTGAATCAGCTAGAGTGGAGATGCTGGAATGAGGACCACAAAATATCCCCCCGATCCAGTCACTTCACCAGTGAATCAGCTAGAGTGGAGATGCTGGAATGAGGACCACAAAATATCCGCTTCGATCCAGTCACTTCAGTAGTGATCCGTCTAGAGTGGAGCTGATAAAATGAGGACCACAAAAAAGCAACTCCAAACTAGACGGCTCAATGGTGAATCAGCTAGAATGGAGTTGATTGTTTGAGGACCACAAATAATCAACTCCAAACTAGATGCAACCCTACTCTGACTCCAATCACCCAGCTACAGCGTCACCACGCCTCAGCAACAGGCTGTGTCCGCGCATGCGCACACTTCCGGGTCGGACACTCACTTCCGTTTGACCCTTTTCCTTCCCTCCCCTCACTATTTCTGACACACAGTACTTTACAGCACAACGCAGCAATTTACAGATATGAAAAAAATACACTAACACCTATAGCGACCAGACGCGGTGAATGGAGGATTACAATCCTGTTAGTGTGTAATAATATGACTTTCTTCCAGCGGAAGTGACGTGCGTACTCTGCAGCGCCGCAGTGTTAGAACTCCCCCTTGTGGTTGGCTGGGCTGACGGGCTGTTACTCATTGCTGAATGTCATGGCCGCCTCTACGGGGACAGACTGACCGTCAGTGCGGGAGATCTTCACCTCCATGCAGTACGGCCCGGCTCCTGAGGCCGCCAGTGTCGCGCAGGTGAGGCGTCAGTGCGGGCTGCTCTGTGTTCTGGGGCTCCGGCATCACCTGTAAGAGCCGCAGGCTACAAATTGCAGGTGTGCACAAGACTGATGGGAAAAGTGTCGTGCGATGACGCTTTTTTTTCAGTGCAGTGATTGTGCTCTTCTAATATTGCGACATTTTTAAAAAAAATAATCTAAACTTGCCTGATTGTTTGTCTGCTGTAAGGGCCTGTTCACACAGTGCGTTTTTTTTGGTAAAAAATAAATAAATTTAGTGATAAAAGATTGCATTAAAATTTAGCTTTAAATCTGCATTAAATAAAGGGTAAAATGCAGCAATAATCAGAAAAAAATGTATTTTGGCATAAAAAAACTGCAGCATGTGAACACGGAAAGATTTCTGCAACTTTGCATTTTTTTTTGCAGCAAGGTCGCCTAAAATAAACGAACAACATCGCGGATATTGAACTCCACAACACAAGTTTTGGGAAAACCCGCTAATAAAAAAAAAAAAAAAAAAATGCATCCGGATTTATATGCGTTTGCAATCTTCTGACTTTGTCAATTAAGTTTTATTAAAGGCGTATTCACATGTTGCAATTTTTCCATAGGAAAAAAAAAAAATCGCTGCATTTTATAGGACCAGCAAAGTGAATGAGTTTCCTGAAATCGTATTTTTCTTTCCATTTGCGCCTTTTTTAAAGTCTATTTTATATGTCCATTTTTTTTTATTTATTTACTTTATTTATTTATTAATTGATTTATTTTTTTCCCATTGTCGGCACAGGTTGGAGATCTCAGATGTTTTTGCTTAAATGTATCCATCTCCCACCCCAGAGGGATTTTTTTTTAATGTCCATCTGCATTTTTTCGCTGAAATGTTGCAACCTGTGGCTTTTTGCACTAAAAAATAGCGAAAAAAAAAATTAGAGCATTTTTTATTCTGGGCAAAAGTTCTGAACACGTGCTCAAAAGAAAATAGGTGACCATAAGACAAAAAAATAAATAAGTGACTTAAAAATATACAAATGATGAATCTGGGACTTTAGTTTTTTTTTATTTTTTTTGTGATTTTTTTTAAATTTATTTTTATAAATCATAATGTGACAAAAAAAGTATTTTTAATTTATTTGTTGTTCCGTTCTTTTCCCATATTTGGTCCATGCAGACCCTCGGTCCACGAAAAAAGAGAATAGCCCCATAAAATGTGCGTCAGTTGGGATAATGCACAACAAGGTGACAAACACCAATGTGTGAATGCGGCTTAATGGTGTGAGAGAGTCTCCGGCAAATCGTCACCTTCTGTCTATATACAAAGCCCGTTTCCATTACCTGGATATTACCACCAGGTAATATTACATTGCACTCTGTATCAGACCGTACAACCATCTTGCTGGGTTGCAATACCATACACCGCCAACAGACAAGAGTGGCGCTGTTTCTAGAAAGAAAAGAAAAAAACACTTTTTTTTTAAATTTTGATCAAACATTTAAGCATCAGAAGTTAATTAACTTTTAGAAACTTTTTTTTTTTAATGTTTGTGAAAGTTTTCATTAGTCAATAACAAAATAACTTCAGGATCCAAGGGATTTTTTTTTCAACAGTAGATGAATCCTTCTCTATATATGTAACTCAAGGCTGTTGGGGAACTATAACACCCATCATGCCATGATGTGGCCATTTCTTGGAGTTGTAGACCTCCGATCCAGATGTTGATTGAGGTCAGATTGGAGGTTGTTGAGGACAGATTGCTGACTGTTTCCCTCATCAGATTCACGTGATGGCTTGGTAAGGTTTTGCTCTGTGTAATCCTCCAGTTCCTCTTCGTTGTTGCACATGACTTGTACACGACTTCCTGGAGGCGTCTTCTTTCCTTGAGAAAGATCAGAAAGGAGCCGTCGTGTTCTCCTGGAATCACCAAACCCAGACTCCTCCATCAGACGTAGATAGAGAAGTGTGATCCGTCACTGCACAGAACACGTCTCCTCCAGAGTCCAGTGGTGATGGCTTTACACCACTCCATCCGACACTCTGCATTGTGCTTGGTGATATACGGCTGCATGAAGCTTCCGGCAGGGGCGCAGTGTTTGTGCTCATATTAATACCAGAGGAGGTCTGGACTCTTATTACAGGACCGCTCTGGTATCAGTGAGCTCTTTTCCTTCCTTAATTCCAAAAACAAAAAATGGCCAATCAAGATCATTGCATTTTGGAAGTCAAAAAAAGAAGGGGAGGGAACTGAGCCCCTTTATTTTTCCAGGACAGGGGTCTTTTGTGGTGAAGGTGTGGACAACAGCAGCTGATGCACCGAGTCTTAAAGCGAGGCAATGCTCCCTGGGGATAAAAAAGGTATACACCAAAAGGCAAAAATACTGCCACTGGTTGGAGACGGGTGCACTGTGAGTGAATGTAGTATAAAGTACAGCTAAAGCCTCCTCAAAAAAGATTGAAGCACCATTTATAGGCGGCTGCTTCAGTATTGCTGGCATGTTTCTCTTCACAATCTAGTGGTGTCTGCAGTACCCCCTAAGATCCAATTTAAAGCCTTGCCCTGTACTGACGAGAATGCCAAAACAGCTGACGGGTTTCTCTTCATTTTGGAAGAGTTCTAGTTTTGTCTTATAGGTACTTTGTATCGCCACTCTTTTCTTAAAGGGTAATTTGTCAGTAGGTTTTGCTATGTAATCTGAGAGCACTATGAGGGTGGAGAGACCCTGATTCCACCGATGTGTCACTTACTAGGCTGTGTTTTGCCTTTTCATTAAAATCAGTGATTTATCAGCAGGAGATTATCACTACAGGACGAGGTGTCTCGTGCCTCCTGGTCCAACCATGCCTCCATCACTGATTGTCGGCGCTGCTGTTCTCTTTGATTGGCAGCAGCAGTTACATGGCACCACACTGTCAATCAGTGGCCATTGACTGGCTGCAGCCTTTGCTATTTTGTTCGATTTTACGGAATATTGATGCGCTGCAGCTGATCAGCAACGGCTCATTGGCTGCAGTGGTCACTTGACACTACTGGTAGCAGCAGCGCTGACAATGCTGAAGCGGTGCGGCTGCGGGAGGCGAGTGTATAATGATTTTACCTTCTATGGGGCCCTGAATTGATCAAGTTTTTCAAAATTTTGAAATCCGTCCACAAATAGTTAACGCTGTTGCTCCTGTATTGTATAGCAGTGCGTGACGGAGGCGACTTGAGAGCGTTCGCCCCCCAGGTCTGCAGGGATTGGCTGGGAGCCGCGGCCTCCCCTGTGTACATGGCTCCCTATACATCACAATGACCGGGAATGGACAAAGGTTCCTTTCTTGTTAGTCAGTGCAGGCTACATTTTAACAGGATCCTCGTGCCTCCAGGAGCCCAGCGTCATCTTGTAACCCTTTGTCTGAAGTTGATCTGCAGCTTCAAAGCTAAAAAAAAAAAAAAATCTTCAGTTCTTTAAGGCAAATATTTTATGAATATGCTTGTCCCAGTGCAGCCACAATGAAGATTTTTTTTGTTAGATTACCCTTAAAGGGAATCTGTCAGCAGGTTTTACTATGTAATCTGAGGACTGCATCATATAGGAGCAGAGACCCTGATTCCGGTGATGTCACTTACTGAGCTGCTTGGTGCAGTTATGATAGAATCCCTGTTTTCTCTGCTGTAGATCTCGGAATGCTGAGCCGTATATAACCCCGCCCACACCCCTGATTGGCTGCTTCCTGTGTACACTGTCAGCAAACTGCCAATCAGTGGTGGAGTTACAAATTAACTGGACTGCTGTGCAAGTGATAAAACAGATTGAATTGAAACTACAGCAAACAGCCTAATAAGTGACACATCGCTGGAACCAGACTCTCTGCCCCTACATCATGCTGCTCTGATTCCCTTTAAATAGTAATTTAAATACAATTTTTTTTTTCATTTATTTTGTCCAGCATGGTTTTTTTTTTTACAGGAATGAGGACAAATTCCCTGATAAAGTGATTTAAAAAGTTTTATAACTTTTCCTACTGAAAAAATAAACTTTTTCTAACTCTGCATATATGCTGACTTTTACAGTGGTCACAATCTTGCTCCCTGGTCCATGTTTTTTCTCCCCGGTATCATTGATAAGTCCCCATGATCTGTACACACTGTGTCTTCCTCCTTGGCCTTGTCCTCTCATTATATGGGGTCACTCCCCCGCAGTCCGGTGGGTCATCACCCCCAAGAACATCAGAATGAAGGAGTTGAAAATCTGTTTGCACTTCATGGTATTTCATCACTGACCTTCACAGTCTGGTGGATTTTCGGTGATTGCAGAGTGTAAGAGACCTAAAGATAAGACCGAGCCGCGCGTGTCCCCCATATCACTGGAGGCTGTAATCCACAATCTATCTGTCCCACATGATGGCTCCACGTATCTAGGAGCTGTAATACTGTCAAGTACATGGTGCGTCACTTGCTCAGCCTGTTCATTTTAAGAGCATTAAGCCTACTTACAGGCACAATTAGTATATACGGCACCTCCCTATAAACAACAACAACCTACAAATTTAATGGAAGCAAACAGCCAGTAGCATAGAAATAATAATCTTTATTACCAAAAAAAGCTAACATATTTTTAAAAAGGGAAAATAACTAGCAAAATTTAAAAAAAAAAAAAAAAAGATCATATCAAACTATACCACTGGAGGGAGCTGATGTTCACTAGTAGTTATAGTTTATAGTGAAAATCAAGAGTAAGCTCCATATGTTAGCAGCGTATGCATAGGCCAGTAGTTCTAAGTAATTCCAAATGGTATTAGCGTCTATACATATAAAGCTAGCAAGTCCACAATAGCATCATTCAAAATAAATGGGAGGATACCCATCCCCCTGGAAGAGGCATCGTGTGAAACGCGCGTTGGGGCCATTATTTTCAAACTCAGGTCATACCTGCTGCTCCCTATTTCACTATAAGCACTTTATATTCTTTGTGACTATATTGGATGTGTAATCCTGTGCACTATACCTTGTCTAATGTGATTGATTTATATGCATTTGCACATAGCACTTGCAATTCTTCACTTTGCTTGTGGTGGCGCTGCAGGAAAAGTGAGCACTTGCCATGGGGTTCACTTGTGGATTACTGATTTTTGAGACGACTTTTACAATAGAAGATTTTAAACCAAACAATCCCTCTCTGGTCATTTCTAAGCGTGGTTTCCATCAAAAGGCGGGCAATAAACGCTTTTTCTCATCATGATCAATGGCCAAAAAATGTCAAAGTCCTCTTGATAACGGGTAACTTTGCTAAATACCCTTGGATTTTTAATTCTATAGTTAATGGCTCATTGTCTAAGATACCGGATACCGCTGCAGTCTATCGTTGGTGACTGATCTCCAAGGCAAAGAGAGCAGCGCTTACAAGCTCTTTCCTCCAGTATGGGGAAGAGCACAGCTGGAATCAGTGGCGTGACAACACCACTGGCCGTAAGTGCCTCTCGAGCGGTGAGTGCGCGCCGCCTCTCGAATGGTGAGTGCGCGCCGCCTCTCGAGCGAGGCCTGATTTCTCATTATCAGTCTTTTTTTTTTTTTTCCCTGATTTTATGATTTTATTTTTATCTTTTTATACTTATGGTTTTATTTGTTTTTTTCCCTCTCTAGGCCTGGCTTGACAGTCACGAACGAAGCTTTGGTCATTTTATCGGTGGCAAATGGATAAAACCGAATGGAAGGCAGACGTACGCTACTAAGAATCCAGCAACGGGTGAGTGGTCACTTTCGGAATAATGTAATCAAATCTACACGTAACCTGATCGTCCTGAACTGCAAAGTGTAAATGAGGCTTAAGTATATGATAATGGCAATACCGCCTTTGACCACTAGATGCTGCCATTATACATCTATAATCTTCAGCACATGTAATCTTTCAGTGGACATTGGATTTATCAGGTCCTGGGAAAGCTGGGTGACAACTGATATGGTCACCTCAATGGCTTCTCTTCCAAATAGATTTAACCTAGAAACGGCCCATATTGTCATGGCACCTCCAAATAATTGCAAAAACCTATAAAGGAATGGAAACAAATGCCACCCAGAATCAACATACACAGTATTTTATTAATCAAAACCAAGATGTATAAAACATACTTAAAACAAGGGGAAACCAAGCAGGATTAATCACATCCACTGGCAGTACCAAACTGATCCACATGGAGGAGCCAAAGCACTATTTGTGTATAGTTATAGCAGCACAGATTAATTCATTTTCTATTAACAACTCCTATTAAAGTTTGCATGTATAAGCTGCCCTAAGACGTATTTCACGGAGAACAAGTCCAGTAAGAGTGGGGAAAAATTCCTGCAAAGAAATGGTATGCAACCAATGATTCAATAATGAGCATAAATTACAATAATTACATTTTTAGAACTACAAGTAGAAGGATAGAAAAGTGCTTAACATCGTGTGATAATTACACAGTGGAGTACCCAGACTGCACATATATTGAGGACATAGCAATGTACTTAAGCGGAAAACAATCCTGCTAGACACAAATAAGGTCTGAGCAATATATACTGTAAATTCATAAGAATAGGTCGCGAGACCAATAGCTTTAAGAAAAACGTGCTGAATATAGTGCAGAAAGGTACTGGGCAGGGTAGAAATTAAAACAGATTAATACATAGCTGCATAGTGCAGAGAGTAAGAGATACTACCTGAAGATGTGGTACAGGCCCTGACGCGCGTTTTGCAATTTAGCTTATTCCAGGGGGTTAAATATAGTGGCAGGGGGAGATGTGGTCTTTTTATAGTTGTGCAAGTTCAGTCGTGGCAGCGGTTTGAATGCGGCGGCATTCCCGCCGGCAAACCAGAAGTAGCGTCACGGCCGGTCAGCGTCACACTCACACATAGGTAACACAGGATCCACCATTCACAGTAGAGGATGTCACAGCTCACCTCCTCCTGTACAATGACTGATAACACCTCTATATACAGTAGATAACACAGGATCCACCATTCACAATAGGTGATGTCACAGCTCACCTTCTCCTCCTCCTCCTGTACAATGATTGCCAGTGTGAAAATTTGCAAGACTTTAATATAGATAATAATACGTAAAAAAAACAAACAAACAAAACATAAAAACCTGGCACTTAATTAACAACAGGTCCCATTCCCATGAAGTCGTCTTTTCTCCATTGATTCTTGACCCTGGTAAGTCACGACGTCCATCCCGGGACCGTGTGTCCAGTAATCAGCGACATTGTGAGTGGGGAGGGATTAGGGACGCTGCGGGTTTATTCCAAGGTTAATCTGTGAGCAGCTGTACTGGAGAAGATGTAGGACACTGTAGGACACTGCATCGAGGAGGGGAAATCCTGGCCTGGCACAGCGCCCCCTATACAACATACTGGGAATTGTGCTCAGTGGGACATGTATTTCCGGTCCACGTACAGAACGTGATCATGTGATATTATTGGTGTATTGCATGGCCAATCTACAACACATGCAGAGTACATTGATGTTCTCCTTCAGCCCCATGTTAAAAGGTTGAGGAGTTACCTTCGTGACTCCAGCCACCTCATCAACCTTACTAAGGACATCCAATGGGAAGAATCATTTGTATTTTTAAGCCTTGATGTTACATCCCTTTACACCAATATTGATTGGGAAATTGGTTTATTATGTGTTGAACATATGATCTCCAAAGACACCGGCCTGTCGTCCTCCCACAAATCATTTATTCTATCTGGGTTATCTTTCATCCTTAATAACAATTATTTCACTTTCCTCCAACACACTTACCATCAGATCAAAGGGACCGCGATGGGGTCAAAGGTCGCAGCTACGTTCGCTAATATTTTCATGGGCATATTTGAACTGGTGTTCATCTATGGGGGTCCATTTTGGGAAGGCATTATATTTTACAAAAGATACATTGACGACTTAATTTTCATTCTTAATAAGGACATCGCAGAACCCTCAGCCCTTGCCAGTTTTCTAAATAACAACTGCTGGGGTATTTCCTTCAATTCCGATACAAATAACACCAGTATTCATTTTCTGGATCTGCCTTATTTATAGAGAACAATAGGATTTGCTCCAAGACTTATTTTAAACAAGTGGATGCGAATAGTTCCATCCACTACAGCAGTGGCCACTACCAGAAATGGCTGCGTAATATTCCTTTTAATCAATTTCAGAGGATCAGAAGGAATTGCACTTCTGAAAATGATTTTTCAGAGCAATCAGGTATGCTGAAACAGAAAGTTCTACAACAGGGCTATCCCAAAAATCTTGTTGGCGAATCATGTGAAAGGGTAAGGGACACCTGTAGCCAGAATTCACTTCTATTAAAATCTAATTCAGATAAAATGTCCTATGAGCGCTGTGTAAAATTCATCACTACATAGAATTTTCAGCCTAAATCATTTAGAGATATTCTGCAGAAGAATTGGCATATTCTGTTAAATGATCCGATACTCAAGAAGATTATCCCAGAAAAACCCTCCATTGTGTATAGGAGAGCCCCCACTCTAAGGAACATTTGAGCCCCCCGTAGGATACACACCCTTTCTACTCTAGATTGTAGCAAGATCAATAATAAGAATAAAACCATCACCAGATGTGGCAAAAAGAACGGCATGTGCGGCATGAATATTACTCATGGAGCCGACACTTCTGCATCCACATCAAGCAATGAACGCTTCACAATAAATAGTAATATGTCCTGTGACACTGATTCTGTCATATATCTGATTGAATGCACATGTCCCAAGCAATATGGCGGTAGAACTATGCAACCCTTTCATAAAAGACTAAATTCTCATAGGCATAATGTCGCTACAGGTTTTTTAAAACATGGTTTATCACGACATATGGCAATCCATCACAATAAAGACTTTGGTTGTCTTAAAATCCTGCCCATAGAGCATATTCCATGCACCACTCCCAATAGAATTCAGGGTCTCAATAGGAAAGAGATATACTGGATAGATCAACTAAATACTTGGAAACCTTGGGGTCTCAATGAAATATCAGAGGTTTTTATTTGAAAGCACTGACAAATATAATTGACCTCTACATGGTCAGGAACATGTGTCTTGGCTTGTTCTTGATCCACTGTCCCGATCCAGGGTTTCACTGAGTTCAGTTTCCTTTCTTCTTATGATCATTGCGTTCTGTTCTCAGTAGTCTGCACCATTCCCTAGGACACTTTCAGTGCTCATCATACCACCTAGTGGACATTAATGCGCACGACTATTCTCTAGTACTACACCGATAATACGGACACACTCCTAAAGAAATTATTCATGTTGCCGATACGATCACATATTCTATTATAAGAAGAATTAAAATTATTTTGTTTAGTATGTAGGTATAAGTTAGATATATCGTCTAATATCCGTTTATTACCTCCTATCAGAACAAGATCAATCACAATATACATGAGCACCCGTGGCTTAGAGGGTTGTACCATGATTAAGATCTAAACATGATCCATTTGATTGCAATACACCAGGTTCAATTCCTGCTTCAGGAATTATCTATATATTTTAATTATTTATTATATTTTTTTTGCATTGAACTATATCGGTTTTTAATTAATTTTTAATCATGCTAGCAATATTTTATTCCCGATGCATATATACATTGATGGATACTCAAATTTCTGCCTTTTTATTGATTGTATTTTTCTGCTTTAACGGCCACATTGTTTTGGCGCCAGTTGTTTTCACATTTTTTGCATATATGTCCACTCCTTGCTATACCGGACACAAGCTATGCACTGATGAAGTGGACAGGACGTCCAGGAAACGCCTCTTATTTTAGCTTCTAAATAAATGGATTCTTAACCAACCACTGGGTATTGCATCACTTCGTGTGACCCGGAGGAGTGGAATCATGGGCATTTTCTTGCATCCACAACTTCTGGTACATTCCCTTTTCGGCATATGATTTTCTATATGTTCTCAGCCTGATATCCCTCCTAACTGATGTCTACTGCTTCCACAGCACGAAGACTTGCTGAGCCTTAGAAAGAAATGATTGCGCTCTTGGACCCAACCCCTGCAGTACTTGTCCATGGGGGCGCCAAATAACAAGGAGAAAAAAGTGACAGAAGCTGAGGAGCACACCAGGATTCTTCAAGGAGGAATAGACAGGATCTCTGGAAGAGTAAGCAGCATTATTATCACACACATCCTCTCTTCCTTCACGTAGGTCATGAATTTAGGCTATATGGTACGAGTATAAACCAAAGCGGAACTGACTAAGTAAAAAGTAGAGTTGCTGAGAAGCGGCAATAAGTGTAACAATAAATTCTCTTTAAATGGAATCTGTCAACAGGTTTTTATGTAATCCAAGAGCAGCATGACGTAGGGGCAGAAATTCTGATTCCAGCGATATGTCACTTGTTGATCTGCATGCTGTCATTTTGATACGATCACTGTTGATTGTATTAGAGCAGGTTGACTAGGAAGCACAAGACCCCTAGTCCTGTAGTGATAATCTCCTTCTGATAAAACACTTATTGTATCGAAACAGCTAAAAACAGACTAGTAAGTGACACATCGCTGGAATCAGGGTCTCAGCACCTACATCATATTGCTGACAGATTCCCTTTTAGAAAGCATGTCCATCCACAATATTTTTCCTTTTAGGAAGATATTGAGTTTGCTTGTGACTGGTGGTAATGCTGTAATAGGCACAACGTTTGGATAATTGTAGTGTTAGATTGTACCTTTACTCCAACCAAATTCTACACCCACATTCACCCATTGTTTATTGCAGATGCTGACTGATCTAGAACACGTTTACCCCCAGTGGTTTGGACCAATCGATGTAACGGCACCACAGGGCGATTCCTACGTGTTCCCCGTCTACCACTTGCTTCAGTGTTTCCGCAGAGATTCCCACAAGATTGACAGCTACTTGAAGATCCTGCGATGTCGCCTGATACACGCCAACTGCTAGGGACGGGAGCATTGTACATTATATGCCAGCATTTATCTCTGGTGCCTCAAAGTGGACATTTTAGATTGGTAAACAAATAAAAAAACAACTAATTGAGAGTTTGTGTTCCAACCTGTTTTTTTTAGAAAATGAGAGCAACATTATTAATATTTCTCACATATTGTCATTTCATATACAGTATAGAGGTAGCAGGTAAGGAATAGAGGATCACGGCAACTGCCAGGAGGACAACTCCGTATATAATATTATGGCATATTGCCAGGATATAATATTGTGATTGGCGATGGTCTGACCACCGATCCTTAGAATGAAGGAATGGGGAACCTATCAGCTTTTTTTTTTCCTGCACAGCTGTGCTTCCAACCACCCACCCATAGTGCAAAAAAAAAAAAAACCCTAAAAAACCACAATGGGTTCAACCGTACTCAAATTGTTAACTGGGAGCAACGATGAGTGTGAAGGATATAATATTTTGATTGGAGATGATCCACACTCTGGTTCCACCACTGATCCTGAGAATGAAGGCATGGGGAACCTATCAGCTTTTTTTTTTCTGCACAGCTGTGCTCCCAACCACCCACCCACAGTGCAAAAAAAAAAACCCTAAAAAAACAATAGGTATAACCGTAATCAAATTGATAATTGGGAGCAACGATTAGTGAGAAGGATATAATATTGTGATTGGCGATGTTCCATCCACTGATTCTGAGAATGAAGGAATGGGGAACCTATCAGCTTTTTTTTCCTGCACAGTTGTGCTCCCACCCATTGCACAAAAATACCCTAAAAAAATATGCACGTACTCAAATTGTTAATTGGGAGCAATGATGAGTGTGAAGGGATATAATATCTTGATTGGTGATGGTCCGACCTCTGGTTCCGCCACCGATCCCAAGAATGAACGAATTGAGAACCTATAAGCTTTTTTTTTTCCTGCACAGCTGTGCTCCCAACCACCCACCCATAGTGCAAAAAAACCCAATAGATCCAACTGTACTCAAATTGTTAAATTGGGAGCGTGAAAAAAAACACCAAGGTTACTTACCGGTAGCCAGTTTTTCCTGAACCCATGACAACACACCTTGAGAGAGGGATCCGCCCCACCAAGGACAGGAAACCGTCTGAAATAAAAGGGCGGTACCTCTCCCTCGCTTCAGTTGGATTACAGAGCATTGAGAGGACCTCCAGAAAAGGTTAGACACATAACCAACACCTACTATATATATATATCACCCAAAATGTAAAGTGCTTCACCAGGGCGTGAGAAAGACAGGGGGGGGGGGATGACTACGGGTGCTGTCATGGGTTCAGGAAAGATTGGCTACCGGTAAGTAACCTTGGTGTTTTCCCCTCACCCATGCCAGTACACCTTGAGAGAATTTTGGAAAATATGAGCACCCTAGGGAGGGACCACCGCCTGAAGTACCCTTCTCCCAAAGGTAAGGTCAGAGGAGGATAGATCCAACTGATAGTGCTTATAGAAGGTGGATGGTGCAGACCAAGTAGCAGCTTTACATATCTGGTCAATCGAGACATCTGCTCTCTCTGCCCAGGAGGTTGCAACAGCTCCGGTGGAATGAGCTTTAATACCGTCCGGTGCCGGAACACCTGTAGATGTATAAGCTAGACAAATGGCCTCCCTAAGCCACCTAGCAATAGTTCCCTTTGATACCCCGGGACCTTTCCTACTCCCCTGAAAGGCCAGAAACAAGGACTTGTCCTTCCTCCACTGACTAGTCATGTCTATGTACTGTAGTAATGCCCTTCTAACATCTAGATTTTGGAACCTAACCTCCCCAGGGTTTTTAGGGTTACTGCAGAAAGAGGGAAGTACAATCTCCTGATTACAGTGGAATCTGGATACAACTTTTGGAAGGTACGATGGATCTGTACGCAGGACGACCCGGTCATCATGAATTTGGGTGTATGGGGGATCAACAGAAAGGGCCTGCAGGTCACTCACCCTACGGGCCGACGTTAGGGCCACAAAGAGGATGGTTTTGAGGGTGAGGATCTTTGGAGAGATAACCTGCAGGGGTTCAAATGGGTCGCCAGAGAGTGCATTTAAAACCAAATTCAGGTCCCAGGGAGGAAGAGCCCGAACTGGCTTAGCTCTGGAACAGGATTTAATGAATCTAGAGACCCATCTGTTCCCTGCCAGGTTACAATTATAGATCGCCCCTAGGGCGGACACCTGAACTTTAAGTGTTCCCGTAGCCAACCCTAGGTCACGTCCCTTTTGTAAAAACTCTAGGACTTCTCTAACTGGAGGTTTATCCGACAATGGGGAGTCTATAAAATCCAGGAATTTTCAACAGATTCTGGAATAAATTTTAGTTGTTATGGGCTTTCAACTACCCAACAGGGTAGAAACTAGGCCTGGTGAAAACCCCCTATTGCTCAGTAACAACCTCTCAAATTCCAAGCCGCCAGATGGAAACCTTTGGCTTGTGCATGGAATATTGGCCCCTGGATGAGAAGGTCCGGCCTGTCAGGCAGGACCCAGGGATCTGATTATCCTCGCCCCCTCCTCCCGAATTTTCCTCACAACTGCCGGGATCATCACTATCGGTGGAAAGGCGTAGGCCTTCCTGAACTTCCAGGGAATGTGGAGAGCGTCTACAGCATAGGGATTCTCTGTTGGATTTAGTGAACAGAATCTCTCCACCTTCCTGTTCGCCCTGGTGGCGAACAAATATATGTCCGGTGACCCCCATATCTGGATAATCTTTTGGAAGACTATCGGGTTTAGAGGCCACTCTCCTTGTCTTAAAGTGTGGCGACTGAGGAAATCTGCTCTTGAATTTTATACCCCCGGATGAAAAGAGCACTGAGGGATGGGAGATGTTGTTCTGCTAGATGCAGGATCCTGTTTGCCACTACCATAAGGGAGTGAAATCTTGTTCCTCCCTGGTGATTTATATATGCCACTGTCGTCCTATTGTCGGACCTGATCTGGACATGGCGACCCTGTATGTGGGGAAGGAAGCTTATCAAGGATTTCTCCACGGCCAAAAGCTCTTTTAGGTTTGATGACGCTTCTTTTTCGTGACGTAGTAAGAGCCCCTGAACTGAGAACTCTGCCAGATGACACCCCCAGCAGGAGCCACTTGCATCTGTTGTAATTGTGTGGTCGACTGGTTTGGACCATTGTAAGCCTGCGGTCAGATTCTCCCTGTTTGTCCACCAGGAGAGGGAGTTTACTGTCTCCAAAGACGGAGAGTTTTTTTTCCTATATGTCCGTTGAAGGATTTCTGAGCCGACAGGACCTCCCACTGAAGAAGCCTCATATGACTCTGGGCCCATTTGACTGCCGGGAGACAGGAAGTCATGGAGCCTAGTAGGGACATTGCTTCTCTCAAGGAAATCACGGGAGACCTTATTGCCCTTGAGACCAGGCTGATTATTTTGCAAACCTTGTCTTTCGGGAGGAAACAGGATTGGCGTTGGGAATCTAGGGTCAAATCCAGAAAGATCTGAGTCCTTGAGGGGGATAGCTTTGATTTTTGAATATTTATTAACCACCCCAGGTGATATAAAGCTGTCCGGACCTCTAAAAGTTGAGAGGAACAGTGGTCCTCCGATTTCCCTATTATCAGAAAGTCGTCCAGATAGGGAACAATCACCACGTTCTTGATTCGGAGAAAAGCTGTCACCTCCGCTATAACCTTTGTAAATACTCTCGGTGCTATCGAGAGTCCAAAAGGTAGGGCAGTGAATTGGAAATGTCTCAATTGACCTTGGATGAACAGGGCTACCCTTAGGTACTTCCGGTAGTCTGGATGGATTGGGACGTGATAGTAGGCATCTTTTAGGTAGATGACTGCCATGAAACAATTGTGGTGTAAGAGTTTCACTGCAGAGTTCACTGATTCCATATTGAAAGTCTGGTTGATTATCAGCTGATTTAGACTTTTGAGGTTGACAATGGTCCTTAAGGACCCATTTGGTTTTTTTTATCACAAACAGGGGGGAATAAAATCCCCTCCCCATTGTGAAACTGGAACTTCGTGAAGGACCTGCTTGTTGACTAAGTCTAATACCTCTGATTCTAGAGCCATCTGCTCCTCCCTGGACTTCCTCCTGGAGGTGATCATGAAGGTTCGGTGAGGGACCTGACAGAAGCGTATCTTTAGGCCGTTCTTTATGATATCCAACACCCAGGGATTTGAAGTGATGGCTTCCCAAGCTGGGATAAAATGGGAAAGCCTTCCCCCGACCTCTAACCTCGCGTCATTGGGGAGATTTTTTGGAACTGGAGGATGGTCCTCCAAGCATGTAACCAGAGTCCTTTTTAGATCTGGGCTCCCATCTTTTCCTTTATCCCGGAGGGCGACCTTGGTTAAATCTCTTCTTCCGAAAATAGGACCTTTTTGTTTCCCCCGTGAACCCTGGGAAACCTCTCTTTCTGTCGCCAGCCTTCTCCAAAAACTCGTCCAGTTTTTGGCCAAACTAAAGTTTACCATCACAAGGAAGAAAACAAAGCTTATGCTTAGATTGTAGGTCTCCCGGGCAACCCTTGAGCCACAGGGCTCGTCTGGCAGCATTAGACAAATTTGCAGACCTGGCAGCGAGTTTAACTGAATCCACTGAGGAGTCGGCCAAAAAAGCAGATGCTGCTTGTAGCAAAGGCAGATTGGAGAGGATTTTATCTCTGGACATCTTTTTATCCTTTAGCTGGTCTCCTAATTGCTGAAGCCACACCATAAGTGACCTAGCGACACAAGTGCCTGCTACCGCTGGCTTCAGGCCCCCTGCTGCTGCTTCACAGGTGTGACGCAGGAAGGAATCTGCCTTCTTATCCAGAGCATCCTTTAGACTGCCCGAATCTTCCAGGGGTAGGGACGATCTTTAGGATAATCGGGCGACAGACCCGCCAACTTTAGGAATTTTGTCCCAGGACTCAGAGACATTATCCTCGAAGGGGTACCTCCTTTTAGAGGATGAGGACAATACTCCTGATTTCTCCGGCTTCCTCCATTCCAGGTCTATAAGGGTCTGAATTTGGGGATTCACTGGAAAGGAGCGTCTTTTTTTCCTCCAGGCCTGCGAACATATCTTCCAGGGACCTGGCTGCCTTCTCCTCCCTCAACCCCATGGTAGATCTGACCGCTCTGACCAACTTGTCAGTATCCTCAATAGGGAAACAGGGCCTACCACTGTCTGATGAAGAGGAGGATGCCGAGGCAAAGATCCTCTGACTGGGAGGATAAATCATAGTCAGAGGAGATATCTTTATGGGATCTCTTTTTCCACTTTAGTAAGCCTTACAGGGAATCCTGCACCTCTGAACGGATTACGGACCTCAAATTAGAAGCGAAATCCGGGGTGCTCTCCGCTATCGTTTGGTTAATACAGCTTGCACAAAGCTGTTTCTGCCAATCTATGGAAAGGGGGGCCTGGCATAAGGAACAAACCCAGTGGGTTCTTTTTGCCGCTACTCTTCTTCCTAAGGAATGAAGGACATAATAACTTTCCATTACTATTAAGTGACATTCACGAAGATCACTCACCCCTGAAGTCACAAAAGGGTACCGGATTTTGAGGCTGTGGCGGGACATAAGATGAATCCCTTCTGGATGGCCCTGAAGCGTCCGACACCTTACTCCTCCTGCTGCCGCTGCGGTTGCTGGAGCGGCCGTCCGTGTGCGAGGTGTCCGACTGCTTCTTCCGCTGGCGTTGATGCGGTGGAGGGGTCAGCTGCTGCTGCACCTAGCTGTCCTGGTCTGCCATAGCTGCTACACCCGAGCTTGAGTATAAGCAGCGCTTGTCAGGAGGCCCCCACCTTAAATAGGGCACATCCGGACCTCCTCCGGTCCATGTGTCCTCCCCCCTCCTGACACCCACCGGCCGATCTTTGAAAAAAAACGGCCGGCAAGCGTTTACAGGGCGCCGCCATCTTGGTTCCGGGTGCAGCCCCCGACGTCATCGGGCACGCCTCTCCAAGCGTGCACCGCGCCGTGACGTCAGGCGCGTCATACCCGGAAGACACTGCTCTTAGCGTGCGACCACCCAGGAGCCTGCGGCAGGGAGAGGACAGCGCAGCGGTCTGCGGGGAGCCGGAGCCCTCATAACCGCATGCGCCTGCTCGAACACGGCTCCAGGGAACCGTGAACGGCGCTTCTGGGACCCGGAACCCGGTGCACAGGCAGGTGCCCGCACTTCCACACCGGAACGGGCCCAGGTAAGAAGACACCCTTCTTCAGACAGGTTCCCATCAAGGACAGGAAACCAACTGAAGCAAGGGAGAGGTACCGCCCTTTTATTTCAGACGGTTTCCTGTCCTTGGTGGGGCGGATCCCTCTCTCAAGGTGTGTTGTAATGGGTGAGGGGAAAATAATGCATCCACTTCTTTCTAAATTAGGCTGTCAGACCCCCAAGAATGACATCCTAGTAATATGCCATGACTTATACCTCTTTAAATGTATGCAAAAAATAAACCTAGATATCCAGGTATACGTTCTATTGATTGATTTCTATAAGGGCCTATTTACACATGGAAATGTGTATCTGCTACGTACATGAATGATCGGCTGCAGCCCTTCCACTTGGCCAGTCAATGGATCCGCAAACCACAACAAGTAATTCAAGGAGATGGAAAAGTAAAAAAAAAAATTCTAGTAACATTGCATAGCGTACCGGCGATTGCGCTATTTAACTTGTCATCAGTGATTGACGGCATATAAATGGTTAAACAGCAGTGATTCACGCTCCGCTCTGGCCGCTGCTGTTACAGCAAGATGTCGGCTGTGTAGGATGGGGGCTCTGCTCCTGAGCCCACCCGAAACAGCAATCCAATGGACGGTTTCACACACCACATTATCCAGTGGTGTTTAATTTGCTTTTCTATTTAGGAAACAAAACCGTTTTAATAAAGTTTTCCTTCTCTGGTATCTAGGAGGCATTTCAGCTATTTGTAAAGGGAATCTGTCAGCAGGTTTTTCTTGGCTATTCTGAGACAGCATGATGGGGTGAGCGCCACACTAGGAGTAGGACCATTGAGCCCAGAGCTATTGCAAGACGTGCAGACAATATATACCAGGTATGAATGAATCCAATGCAACATTATTGTTACTTGGGAATTAACCTACTTGGATATAATACAACCCTTGATATATGTATATACCAAAAGGTCATTATCTTGGGAATGCCTATATTGGCTTTTATTATTTAGGATTATATCCTTTTACTATGTGACCTAGGATATACTATCAGTATGCATTAGCACAATTGGAGCTACTACTATCCAGCCCTGATGTCTCTGCAATTCAAATATTTACATTATACCTCCTCACTATTATATGGTATTACTATATATATGTGTGTGTGCTCTTTTCTTTTGCCGCCATGTACCCAAATTGTTATAATAAAGTTCTTTTTTAACACATTGACCCCTTGTCGGATGTACTATATATTGGTTGTTGTTGAGAGCAGCATGATGTAGAGACAAAGACCCTGATTCTAGGGACGTCTCACTTACAGGGCTGCTTGTTGTAGTTTTGATAAAAATCACACTTTTATCAGCAGAAGATTATCACTAGAGGACTAGTAAACCTGCTGCCACGTAGTCCAACCACGCCCCCCACCACTGATTGGCAGCTTTCTGTGTACACTGTATATAAACTGCCAATCAGTGGTGTGGGTGGGGTTATTATACAGAGCTCAGCATTCAGAGATCTGCATGAGAAAAAAAAACTGTAATTTTATCAAAATAACACCAAGCAGCCCAGTAAGTGATACATCGTTGGAATCAGGGCCTCGGATTATGCTGCTCTCAAATGGGGTAGCAAAAACCTGCTGACATATTCCATTTAAAGGGGCAGCTGCTACTAAATCCAGACATGGTGCAAAATTTAAATTCTGCTGCAGATTTACTGCTGTAGATTTTTAATTCCTAAAAATCCATGTAGATTCAGAGGATCTCAACCTTTTCAATGCAAATTATTTTCAAGACTTATTCACAGATATTATGAAATATTACAGTAGAAATAAAAAAAAAAAAGAAAAAAGCACAATACCTAAACCCCCTCCTTGGGAAAAATATACGGCAAGTATAAGAAAGACAAAAATTTATTCTGGAGTCATATTGAAGTCTAAATAGAATTGTAAGCATACAATGTAAACAGCAGCGAATGTAAGTAGGATCCACAGGATCTATATAAGAGGAACGTTTCCAAAGCTGATCTTCTGAGCCCACCGCTATGCTGGCTGGACCGGCATTGTGATCGTCAGCACCTGGAATATACGTCACGTTTTACTGCAGCTCATAGAACCAATGATAAAACGCAGAGCAGTGCGAGGCTTGTGACTCGCTATACACAAAATATACGACATGTTTGATGAATGGCATAAAGGAAAGCCGATGCATTCAGATGTCTCTGGGCAACTATATGTTGTGATAGGATGCTGCCCCTCACCCTGACAGGAACTTATCTATCTGCTCACTCATCATGACAGGTTTACAGCATGTTGACTCATGGATGTGATCAGTCAGTCAATCGATGACATAGATGCAAATTCTTGATTCCCACAGGTAGGTCAGAGATGTCCGTCTCAAACAGTTTACCTTCACCCATCTAGGATGGATGGCTGCTGACATCGTTGGCCATTATGTCCATAAGCAATTATTATCCTGTAATTGCGATGTACAGTACAAATTTATATTGTGGTACCGTGCTAGCCAGAAAATTTGATGTAAATACATTTATGCCCAAAAATGGCAAAAGTATTCTCGGAGTGATACCTTTATTGGCTAACCAGAAAAAAATATATTACTCTGTCGCCTCATTGGGGGACACAGGACCTTGGGTGTTATGTTGCTGTCCACTAGGAGGCAACACTAGGCTTAATCTGAAAAAGATTAACGGTGGCTCCTCCTCGGCAGTAAACACCCCCTGACGGCGTCAGCCATGTTCAGTTTTTTGCTTAGTGTCGCAAGAAGGCACACCTAAAGATTTTTACTCCATTTTTTTCTGATTTTTTCTTTTTCCATGGAGTTACAAATGAAGATAAGTGGGTCTCTGGAGAGACCCCCGGCATGGCTCCTCCTCTGCCCCCTTCTAGGGGTGCACAGTTGAAGTCGAGACATCTCCTTACCATGTCGCTCTTTCCCCAGCCCCTCGGGTGTTGGTTCGAAGTTGAGACCCCCCCTCCTTCCCCAAATCCTTTTGGTCTTGGGTTGAGGTCGAGGGAGGATTGCAGCCTCCTGACTGTGAAGGCAGCACCCTCCCTGTCACGAAAAACACTTGGTCAGACCTTGCAGCCCTCTGGCGCCCCCTTATCCTGCTGGTCAGCCACGGTATTGACCGAGGATAAGCACGGGCGCAGCTGCTCTAATTTATGTCGACTATTGTGGCACGTGATGTGACAGGACGTATATATACCACTAGTTCCTTCCAGGAACGTATATATACCTCCGTCCAGCCACCCTCAAACCACAATATCACAAATACCGGTATACTGCCACCACCGATCGCTTAACAGGTTGATCGGGTACCTGTTAGGTAACGTGAATTAGCGGGTGAGGAACGTGTTTGCTCGACATAGGACAAGAAGAACGAAGCTGGTAAATAATAATGAAATACTCCCGAAAGTGGGCAGTGTTTACAAAAGATATACAAGATATTATAAAAGAGACAATTTACATATATGCATAAAACAGTTATTAAAATACAAGGGGTAAATAATAGCAAAACCTGCGCCACGAGGTGATGGTCTCAGATTGTGTGGGGGGCACGGCTCCCCGGAAACTAGGTGTGATTCCTCCACGCAGCGAAGAGTGCTTGCGTCTGACGTCCCTGGTTAAGAATGAAGTAAAATGTCCGTTCTGGTTTTTAGTAAGGGGCCAAAACACTAGGAGACACCCATGTTGTTTACCTCACACGGTTTTGTGAACCCACCCAGCTGCCTAAGACATAAAAAGCCTTCAGATTTCATATCTTGGTATGGGGGGGTCTCACATCCAAGATGGATACATCATGTTTGCCGTCACCAATATTCATGAAGATGGATATCAAATATCAGAACCCATTTCCTGGGTTTCTGGTGGTTTCCCAGTTATGTAAGATATACCGGCATAATTGGAAAAAGGTGAACATCCCAAAAATGTGGTCCCTGTGTTTGTGACAGTCATGTGCATTATTAAACTTGACATTAAAAGTTTGTACAGTTAGACAATAGGATTTTGGAGGGAATTTCCAGTTTACACCAGTATGCTTGCTCTGGCTGAGGTTTTATGGCGGTAATAAAAATTCCTTGTTTGGGGAAAGCAAGAGTGAATTCTATGTAGGACCATTCTAAATGAGCAGGGGATGGAGATTTAAGACATCTCTCATTTTTAAAACTTGGACAAAAATACATTTTGCCTGACACTCCCCAATCCCCCTCATGGGGGCATTAGGTTTAGACACCGCAGGTAGGATTTGTGCAGACAGCAATATATAGCTCCCAGTAGCTGTCGCTCTGCACCAACGTTCAGGAATCGCAGCTCCACTGCAGACTCCTGATGGACCGGGGGACAGTACTGGCAGAAGGGCACACAGAGACACAGGCTGGCTTCAGCTCTGTCTCTCTGCCGGCACCAGCGCTACAGTGCCTCAGAGGAACCCTTTAAGGGCTCCCTTTTAATATAGTATCCCACCGCCTTTCCTGCCATTAAAAACCGGGGGGGGGGGTCAGATTCAGATCCGGTACCCCCTCGGACTACCGCGCCGGCCTGCAGCCCTTTTGGGCATACATTCTAAATTTATACCGCCTAGCTGAAGCCGCCGCCCACTCTCCGCGCCCCGCCCCCCGGATGACCAATATGACACTACACAGTGTCATACAGGGGGCGGAGACGAACTGAAAGGGCGCACTTTCTAGCAATACGGCCGCCTTTCCAGCGCTCCGCCCCCTTTCTTCTCCACACTCCGGCGGCCATTAACCAGCAGAGGGAGAACGGAAGGAAGTTAACGCTTCACATACCGGTCGCCAGCTGGTCTCTGGGGAGCACAGGATCTTGGATTTTACCGGCGCTGTACTACAGCACACTAAGGTGGGATAAAATTACAGCTACAGTCTCGACTCGGCTGTGAAGTCTATAACTTTCTCTGCATTGCTGGCCCCCTCTGCAAAGCCACTCTGCATCGCTGGCCCCATCTGCATCATCCCATACCACACGGTCATCCCCTTCCAGTGTGAGACACCGTACTCACAGCTCATCTAGACCGTCCCCTGACAGGGACAGACAACGCAGATCCCCACAGCCATCCCCGACCAGAGAAGGTCTCCGCTCCGGTTCTCCCAGCAGGAGTCGCCTTAGCGAGATACAGGATTCGGAAGACATCTGTGATTCAGACTCAGACAAGGAAACCGAAGGGTCCCTGATCCCTATTCGCCCGGGCAATACAGTGCTAGTTGATGATTTAATCTCATCTATCCATTGGGTGCTGGACATCTCCGATCCACCCCTGGAGACACCAGGACATAAAATTTCCTTTGAAGGAGTCCTGAAACCGCCTAAGGTGTTCTTTGACCACCCAGAGTTTAATGCGATCCTTAAAAAGCAGTTCTCACAACCTGAGAAAAAGTTTACTAATCGCAAATATCTGGAGGCGCGGTACCCCTTTCCACAGGAGGTCACCAAAAAGTGGACAGATCCACCTGAAGTGGATCCTCCAGTCTCCAGACTAGCAGCACTTTCTCTGCCAGATAGCTCAACCCTCAGGGACACAGCAGACCGGCAGGTGGAATGCATGGCCCGTTCAATTTTCGAGGCCGCAGGGGCCTCCCTGGCTCTCACGTTCGCCTCAGTTCTTTTGGGCTGCCAAGGCAATCCTGGCCTGGGCCCAAAATTTACAAACTGGCCTACAAAATACCTACCCCTGAACTGTCGGACCAAGCGGCCCAAATAGCAGTCGTGGTAGATTACAAACTCCATGCAGCTCTGGATTCTGCAATGGGTGCAGCCGGGATAGCTTCATCACAATTCGGTGTATCCTCTGGCTGCAGGAATGGAAAGCAGATGCAGCTTCAAAGAAGTCCCTCACTCACCTCCCGTACCTCAGTGGTCGGCTTTTCGGTGAACAGTTGGACACAATGATATCCAACGCCACCGGGGGTAAAAGTATCTCTCTCCCCCAACTGAAGCCCAAACACACTTACAAAAAGCGCAATCAGGCACGTTACCGATCCTTTCGGAACTCTTCCGGCTGATCCGTCTCGCGACCAGCAAAGAATAACAGCCGCGCTCCACGCTGGGACAACTCGAGGTCGACGCAAAAGTCGGACAAACCCTGGCAAACAAAGGCAGGCCAGTCAAAATTTAAGGGAGGAAAGTCTTGCACTTCCTCCTCATCATGACTCACGAACTCTGGAAGACACCCCACCTGTAGGCGGCCGTCTTTTGCTCTTTCACCAGCTCTGGCTGCCTATTACAGAAGACAGGTGGGTCAGGGAACTAGTGTCTTCAGGATACAAGATAGAGTTCACTTCCAACCCGCCAAACAGATTCTTCCTGTCTGTTCCCCCAAAACCGCCAGCCAAGGCTCGTGCCTTCCACCACGCGGTTTCATTACTTCTCCAAGCAGGTGTCTTAGTAACGGTCCCTACGGCCAAGCGCTTCCAAGGGTTCTGCTCAAATCTATTCGTAGTCCCCAAAAAAGGAGGCAGCGTACGGCCCATATTGGATCTAAAACAGCTCAACAAATAAGTACGGGTACGTCACTTTCGCATGGAGTCCCTTCGGTCCATCATTGCGTCCATGGAGACGGGAGAATTTCTCGCCTCCATAGACTTTCAAGACGCATGCCTCCACATACCAATTGCACCGGCTCAACTTAAAAAAGTCATCACCAACCCCGAGTCAATCTATGACCTTTTTGGGAATGTTATCCAACACCCTCAAGGGTCTAGTACTCCTCCCCAAGGACAAAGCACTGCCTCTCCGAATAGGGGTCCGCATCCTACTTCGCAAACCCCCTCAGTCTCTCCGGTTTGCCATGAGAGTCCTTGGTAGGATGGTGGCGGCAATAGAAGCGGTCCCATTTGCCCAGCTTCACCTCAGGCCTCTCCAACTAGCCATCCTCAAGTCATGGGACAGGAATCCTTTTTCCCTCGACAGGGAGTTTCAGTTGACGTCATCAACCAAGAGATCCCTGCACTGGTGGCTCAAACCAACCTCGCTAACAAAGGGGAAATCCTTTCTCACGAGTCAATGGAAGGTTCTGACCACCAATGCGAGCCTGATGGGTTGGGATGCGGTACACCTGCACCACAGAGCACAGGGCAAGTGGTCCCCAACAGAAGCGACCATGCCCATCAACATCTTGGATATTCGTGCCATTCTCCTGGCGTTGAGAACCTTCCATCATTTACTGGCAGCCACTCACATCAGAGTACAGTCAGACAATGCCACGGCTGTGGCATACGTAAATCACCAAGGGGGGACCCGCAGTGCCCAGGCGATGCGAGAAGTGGCACACATTCTCCACTGGGCGGTAGCCTTCTTATAGGCATAATTATGTTATTCATGTTACGTTCCTCCTACTGCTTTTGCACAAAACTGAACATGGCTGATGCCGTCAGGGGGTGTATACTGCAGAGGAGGAGCCACCGTTAATCTTTTTCAGATTAAGCCTAGTGTCGCCTCCTAGTGGACAGCAGCATAACACCCAAGGTCCTGTGTCCCCCAATTAGAGGCTAAGAGAAAGAGATTTGACGATGAGTACACAAAAATCTCCTTACAGAGCACACAGGCTCCTTCTTCAGGCAGGATTACAAATGTTATGAATTCATTTGTAATATTGCCTGAAGAAGGAGCCTCTGTGCTCTGAAAGCTTGCATATATATATTTTTTTTCTGGTTAGCCAGTAAAGGTATCACTCCGAGAATACTTTTGCCATTCTTGGGCATAAAAGTATTCACATAGAATTATCCCCTAATTAAAACAATTTATTTTTGCTAAATAAATGTATACATTTTTTAAAATTTTATTTTATACATTTTCTCAGAGAACCTCTTTAAGAAGGAGATTTCAGAATGGGCTATAAGACATGTCCAACTTTGCTTTATTGTCTCACCTTACTGTCCTTGTTGAACTGAGCTCCACTTTGTTCTTGGATGATATTGTAAGGAATGAAGACGTCTAGATGATACAAATCGAGACGTCCGACTAAGACTATTCTGTCTTCACCCAAGTCCAACAGGAGATCTAGCAGAAGACTGTAAAGAGAAGACCAGCGTGGTAACAACGCTTATGTCGCTGAATGCTTCTGTACGGGAAAGAAAGTTGTAACCAACAAGTGCACAAAAATCTAAACTTTTATCTTGATATGTGGCCAACTAGAAGTTACTGTGTAGCTCCAGACGTCTCATACATTAAATCTGACACTTGGAGTAACTGCTCACAGAAAATGCTTCAAATATTTTTTATGATTCACACGGCATTAAAAGGGGTTGTCCACCACTTTAATACTAATGGAATATCCTTAGGATAGATCATCAATATTAAAGTGCCAGACAACCCCTTTAAGTGAGGCATAATGAATGGTACCAGAATTTCAGATAATGTAGCCTTCATTAGGCAGAAGGCCCAGTCGGTTATATGAAGAAATCTGGGGTCCCCAAAAGCAAACCCAGTAATCACCAGATTCCCGTGTGGTGACTACTTAATCTGCTTTTTGGGAAGACCAGAACTGACCCCTATATTTAACCAAGTGGGTCCCCTTAAGCTACATTATCCTGTCTGATGAAGGATACAGCTGAAACATTCTTAATCTTCATTATGCCTCATTTAACGCAATGTGAATCATGGACATGAGAAAAATCAAATTAAAAAATAAATACATTTAAAGCATTTTCTGTGCGATTCCTCCAAATGTCGCATTAATATAGAAAAAATAAAGAGCGGCGTGTTCTACACTATCGCAACAAGCCTCTTTCATCATTTATATCATCATTATAACATCATTTATATGCACCAGCACCATGGAATCAATGGCACTATATAATTAAATAATCTACTATATAATCGTCTTATCCCATCTGTCTGTCTGTCTGTCCAGGAAATCCCGCGTCGCTCATTGGTCCGGCAGCGGCCAATCAGCGCCGCGGGATTTCTGAAAAAAGATGGCGGCCGTTAGCGGCTCATCTGCGGGACGGAGCGGAGCGGCGATCCAGCCGGGAGATGAGCGCCGCGAGGCGCTCATCTCCCGGCCGGCAACAGCAGAAAGAACCCTACCGCTGGACCCATCTGCGGGACGGAGATGCAGCCAGGAGATGAGCAGCACGAGGCGCTTATCTACCGGCCGGTAGCAGCGGAAGGACCGCCGGCGCCGCTGACCTCCATGCGGAAGGGAGGACCGGGGAGCGGCGCTGGGGGTCGGGATACTTCTGCTGCGAGCGCCCGCTATGTCCCGGGGTCTCGCAACGTAAGTAGCCGCACAGGCAGCGCAGCTCCCCGGTCCTCACCAAGACGATTCGATGATTGGTCGCGGTCTTCGGACCCGACCAATCACTGATCTTAGCGCAAAACTTAAGCACCGCTGTGCTGATTGGACGCGGGCGCTGACCGTGACCAATCACCGATTTGGGCGCCAAATTTAAATATCGGCCGCGATCAATCAGCACAGCGGTGTTTAAATCTGGAGCCAAGATCGGTGATTGGTCGGCGCCGATATTTAAATTTGGCGCCAAAATCAGTGATTGGTCGCGGGCAGCGTCCACGACCAATCAGCACAATAGTGTTTAACTTTGGCGCCAAGATCAGTGATTGGTCGCGGGCCAAGACAGCGACCAATCACCGATTTGTGCAGCAGATTTAAATAGCGGCCGCGACCAATTGGATGTCAGCGCCGCTCCACGGTCCTCCCTTCACACCCTAGCCGCATGGATGTCAGCGGCGCTGCCTGTGCGGGTACTTCCGCTCGGAGAACCCGGGACATGAGCGGGCGCTCGGAGCAGAAATGTCCTGACCCGCAGCGCCGCTCCCCGGTCTCCTTTCACACCCTAGCCGCTGATGTCCCCACAGTATCCGCATGGTGTTACAAAGGTCCATTTGTGTTAAAAATCGCTGATTGGTCGCGGGCGCTGCCCGCGACCAATCACCAATTTGGGCGCCAATTTTAAATATCGGCCGCGACCAATCACCGATCTTGGTTCCACATTTAAACCCCGCTCTGCTAATTGTTCACACCTGGTGGACGCGCCAATCAGCAATTTTGGCGCCAAATGTAAACCCCGCTCTGCTGATTGGTAGCGGTCGACGGCCGCGACCAATCAGCAATATTGGCGCCAAATTTAAACACCGCTCTGCTGATTAGTCGCGGTCGCCGGCCGCGACCAATCAGCAGTATTGGCGCCAAATTTAAATCTCGCTCTGCTAATTAGTCGCAACCAGCGGCCGTGACCAATCAGCCATATTGGCGCCAAATTTAAACACCGTTTCGCTGATTGGTTGCAGTGGCCAGCCGCGACCAAGCAGAGAAATTGGCGCCAAATTTAAACACCGCTCTGCTGATTGGTCGCGGTTACCGGTCGTGAATAATCAGCATTATTAGTGCCAAATTTAAACACAGCTCTGCTGATTGGTCACGGCAGCGACCAATCACCATTATTGGTGCCAAATTTAAATACCGCTCTGCTGATTGGTCACGTTCGCTGGCCGCGACCAATCAGTATTATTGGCGCCAAATTTAAACCCCGCTCTGCTGATTAGTCGTGACCGCCGGCCGTGACCAATCTGCGATTTAGGCGCCAAATTTTAACACCACTTTGCTGATTGGTCGAGGCCGGCAACCGTGACCAATCAGCGATTTTGGCGCAAAATTTAAACACAGCTCTGCTCATTGCGCCCGGTCGGCCGCATACCTATTCTAGAATACCCGATGCATTAGAATCGGGCCACCATCTAGTATAATATATACATCTTCCCACCAGCTTGTTTTCCCTCTATCTCCTCTCTGGATCTATGAAGCCAGAACTGTCAAAGAAGAGGTGATGGTGGAGATGGAGGGGAAACAAGCAGGGGGGAAGGTTTATATAAATGACTGGTCCCGCTGTGAAGCACCGGGCGTCTGTGCTTGGTTTGAACAGTCGTTCTCTGGTGACAGAGTCATTCTTTCCCATTCCAACAGCTTGCAAACAACCCACCATGGTATGAAAAAAAAATTATATCATCATCATCCAGCAAATGTGTCACAACTGCCAGCAATTGGCTACTGTGGACACATCAAAGCTGTGATGATAAAAGTTGGCAGAGGAGGACTGGTAGCACGAGGTTGGCACAGACTTTTAATAAGGGAAGACTATTGGAAATCACATGAAATGCAAAAAGATCACAATCCTAAACCACATCTGAGGGTCTCACCACTTTAGGTAAAGAGATTTCAGCCACCAGAAAACTTGGGTGTCCTACAGGAGGTTCCGCCACAATCATGTAATCTGGTTTCACGGGTGAACTGATAAAAAAAGGAAGGAAGCAGTATATTAAAGGGTACACCATCAATTTATGATCTGTTGGGGTCAATCTCTAATATAATAAAGTGGCACTGATGCTTGTAATGAGGAACAGCCCCTTTCACAGTCATTCCCTGCACATTGGCATCATGGCCTCCACTGTGCAGCGGAACGACAGCATAGATCCAGAAAAGTGAATGGGCTTAGCTGCAGTTCTCCTGCACAGTGAATATCCGGGTAGCTGCCCCACTCCAGCATATTCTTTAAAAAGGGCAGCGGGGTTACTTCCAGGCTGCAGCCCCCTTATTCTTGGAGTCCAAGAAGTTGGATATCCTATATCTTTTGTAAGATGGGATTCTAAAAAAAGTAAATGCATGCATTAAACCTCAAAGTAACCCAAACCTTTCAACTTCTGAGATGAGGGACTTGCTTGGAGTTAGCTGGGAGGGTCTGTAGGAAAAAAATAAAGAACATAAAGGCAAAATAGTTAAAAAAATGTTCTTGCACCATAACAAGCCATTCTGTAACTTCCCCCATCTGTTGGGTATAACCCATCACCACGAGGAGTGGTGCTCCTGACGCGCCCCCTGGGACATATTCCTTTCTGAGGGGAATACCCGGCACCGGATCAGATGGGGGGTTGTAGTCTCCGAGCGGCTGTGACCCGGTCCCGTGCCCAGGGCGTCAAGCTCAGTGTTATGTGGCAGTCTTTACTGATGTTATTAAAGTTCGTTGTGTCGACTACGCCACCCGTTGTGATGCGGTCACTGTGGCCGCCGCTGCAGCAGGGTCCGCTGAGGCTGATGGTGGATGCGCAGCTTGGTGGGATAACCCCCAACGGGAGGGGTATAGCCTCAGAGGGGACAGGCGCAGAGGATGGGGGTTGTGGTGGTGCGGTGCAGCCGGTAATGATGACAGACTCGGGTTGTGCAGTTAAGGGTCTTTACTTACTGCAGATGTTCCTGGTCACTCTAGCTCCAAGTGACCTCCCGAGCCGTGCTGCATCCACCAGGTCCTGGATCCGGCCAACCCCCAAACAAGTCCGGAGCGTGGCCCTGAGCTCTCCCTCTGTCCTTACTTCAGCCGTCCCCACCAGTGATTCACCTAAGTCCAGCTCCCTCGGGCCTTCTGTTGGGCAACCTTTGGCCTTAGGTTCCCTGACCCTTCCTGTGGTGTGCCTTCAGGGTGAATGTAGTGGGTGACCGTGACAGACACTGCCCACGGTCTCCGGTCTCTGGCTGGGGAATGTCTTTGCCCCCACCAGCTTGGGTTCCGGTACCCTTCTGCTGACTCCTCACCCGGTGTTCTTATTTGGGTTCTTGGGTCCCTTCTTTGTCCCCCTCTGGGTCTTTCTTCACTCCACTCTCTCTCTTCAGGGCCTCTCTTTCTTTCAGCTGCTCCTCTGCCAGCTTCCGCTCCTCCTCTCCTGCTGACTTGTCCTCTGCACTGACTGACTGACCGCGTCTGACAGGCTCCTCCGCATCTGACCTGTTCTCTGCATCTGACAGGCTCCTCTGCGTCTGACCCTGATTCTAGTTGGTGCCCTCCTTATATATCCCTCTATGTGTGAGCTCAGGTGACCAGCACCCAATGAGCTCCTATCACTACCCAGACTGCTCCCCCTATCTGCCCCTACACTACATGGGATGTACCACCCCCCTCCCACTCCAGCCAGGAACAGGCTCGGTCGCACCTGCACATTTCTAAGTGGGAGTGCCGTCGGCCTGCTCCTCTGGAATGGGATGTATGTAGTGCATGCAGTCTATCTGAGCTCAGTTCCACACTCCATCCTTACCCGGGAGTGGAATATCACACCTCTGGGTTGAGGTGCAATACTCCTGTAGCAGCCGAATCCTCAGGGTGCTACATTCCCCCCTGGTAAATCACAGCACGTCCTCGGGCTGCAAAGACAAAAACACCAAAACATACAAATTTTTATAAACATATAAAACATATAAAATATTATATATATAAACTTTTTCATATAAACATCATTATAACATTCTCGTCGTCTCTTTCTTTCTTCCTCCTCTGGTCACCGTGCAACTCGTGACCAGGTAAAGTGCGACAGTCTTTTGATAAGCAGTTTCTCATAAAACCAGTAGGGGGCGCCTTAGGAAGCGCAACTATGTACAGGGAAGTTTTGGCCGTTCTCAGTCCCCGGCCAAGTAAGGGGAAAGGGATGGCTGCTCACAGTCCTCAGCCTGGTTTGGGTAGGGGACACACGGGTTAAACTGTTCACTGGTCCCAACGGGGACTAAACTTTAAAGCAGCCACGGTTACTTGGGTACCCCGACGGGTAACTATTTACATCTCCTTTGTACTATTTCAGTCATAGTACCTTCTAGCCTTGAACCCGTCCGGGTCTTCTGGCTCCTCCTCCCTACACCGCAACTCCTCCTCTGTCAGGCGATGCACGTGGAGGGCGTAAGGTCCCTTGGCACACTTGTGCCGGGTGAACGTTACCTCGTCACCGACGTAGAGGTCACGGCCTTTGTGACCCTCTGGCAGGTGGGACTCGACATCCCGTCGGGTAACGAAGACGTCACCCATGGTGTTCCGGTCCTTTATGAAGCCCCACCCATGCTGCGCATTAAACTTTATTACCGTCCCGATGGTACGGGGACGATCTGCTGCATAGGGGTCCCTTCTGGTCCGACTCTTTTGCTCCGCGCTGCGGGTCCGGGCCCATTGCTCTCTGACCCGCCTCTCCTCCCGTTCTCTCTTGAACTCTGCCAGCTGTTGACGGCAACACTCGGTACGCTCTGCTGCAGCTGCCCGAGTCTCTCCGGTGAACCCCATCAAATCTTCTCCCGTGGGGTCCCACACGAATTGGGCTTCTTCTAGTGGAGGCGAGACCCGAGTCACGGGCTTTGGAGCCGGGATCAGGGGCTCACACAGGGGACCTAACTTCTTTTGTCGCTCCAGTTCCAAGAATTCTTTGGGCCAGATGAAAGGCCGCCCGTCCGGCCACGTTAGCTGGCTGAAGGGGTCCTCTCCCAGATATGGCACCCTTGGTGTTGCGGGTGCGATGGTGGGGGCGCCCAGGTTACCCAGGCCTTGCGGCCAGGCCGGGGGCATCTGGAAGGTAAATGGAACTGTTAACACGGCGGCGCCCTGGGCTACCTGGCCTTGCGACCAGGCCGGAGGCTCCGCGGAGGTAGATGGCTCTGCTGGGGATGCGGCGCCCGGAAACGCTAGGCCCTGCGACCAGGCCGGAGGCTCCTCCTCCTTCGCCACGCTCCGGGTCACGACGCGTGACGTCACCGGGGTCGCGACGGCGGCTTCCGGTCGGGGCCTAGTCGGTGGCGGTGTCATGGCGGTCTCGGGTACGGCCGGGGGACCTTCGGGCTCTGCGACGGGGAGCTGGGGCAGGTAAGCGGTCTTCCGGTTTGGGGTATAGGCGTCCCCCTTACCTGCTGCCATGCGTCTCGCTCCCTCTTCTGCGCCGTCTCCGGCCTTGGGTCCTCCCGCGTCATCCGCAGAGGCAGTCGATGTCTTCTTCCAAGGGAGCGGGTTCCGTGGACGGGTTCCAGCTTGCTGGGCCATCTCCCGGCCCCACTCCGCCAGGATCTCCCTCTGCACTCAGGCCATCCTTCCCGCGAGGCCCTCCAGGGCACTCCGCGCGCACTCCCGATCTCGGGGAAGCTGCGCCAGGATCTCCGCTAAGCCTAGCGGGGTTGTTGACTCCAGCAGGCTCCTGACCATCGGGTCGGTGCTGCTCTGCTCTGCTTCCGGCAGGCTCCTGGCCAGCGGGCCGGTGCTGCTCTGCTCTCCTCCTTCTTCCTTCTGCAGGCTCCTGGCCAGCGGGCCGGTGCTGCTCTGCTGCCGCTCCATTCCCGGGTCTACTCTTCCTCTTCTCGACTCCGGGTGCTCTCGCTCTAGACACCTTGTCTCCGGGTGCGCTCGTTCTAGACTGCTCCAAGCGACACCCATCTTTTCTCTTCTCTTTCGCCTCCTCCCACTTCGAGGGCGGTCCCGGGGCAACTCGGTGACTGTCAGCTCCAGGGGGAGTTCTTTCACGCTGACAGACACCTCCAGCATCACAGTCTCTGTTGGTGGGGGCGGTTTCCACTTTTGGCGCCATTTTCTGTCCCGGCCCACGATGGGAGGTGGCCTCTTGCCCTCCTTTGGCACGCCCATAATGGCGTCCGCTGCTCTTCCAAGGCGGGAAATCTGCGGTTTTGGCGGGAATCGCTTCCCAGTGGCGGGAAACTCGGCAGATGGCGGGAACAAGCTGGAAATGGCGGACAATCGGCGGGAAACGACTGGTGATGGAGTCCGATGGCGTGGACCCTCCGGAACCGGCGGGAGACTTCTTTCTGAGGTAAACTTGCACTTTTCTTCAGGCACGCAGTACCCGGGTGTTGCGGGCACGTAATCCTGCCGACTACGCCAAAGTTGACGCGCCCCCTGGGACATATTCCTTTCTGAGGGGAATACCCGGCACCGGATCAGATGGGGGGTTGTAGTCTCCGAGCGGCTGTGACCCGGTCCCGTGCCCAGGGCGTCAAGCTCAGTGTTATGTGGCAGTCTTTACTGATGTTATTAAAGTTCGTTGTGTCGACTACGCCACCCGTTGTGATGCGGTCACTGTGGCCGCCGCTGCAGCAGGGTCCGCTGAGGCTGATGGTGGATGCGCAGCTTGGTGGGATAACCCCCAACGGGAGGGGTATAGCCTCAGAGGGGACAGGCGCAGAGGATGGGGGTTGTGGTGGTGCGGTGCAGCCGGTAATGATGACAGACTCGGGTTGTGCAGTTAAGGGTCTTTACTTACTGCAGATGTTCCTGGTCACTCTAGCTCCAAGTGACCTCCCGAGCCGTGCTGCATCCACCAGGTCCTGGATCCGGCCAACCCCCAAACAAGTCCGGAGCGTGGCCCTGAGCTCTCCCTCTGTCCTTACTTCAGCCGTCCCCACCAGTGATTCACCTAAGTCCAGCTCCCTCGGGCCTTCTGTTGGGCAACCTTTGGCCTTAGGTTCCCTGACCCTTCCTGTGGTGTGCCTTCAGGGTGAATGTAGTGGGTGACCGTGACAGACACTGCCCACGGTCTCCGGTCTCTGGCTGGGGAATGTCTTTGCCCCCACCAGCTTGGGTTCCGGTACCCTTCTGCTGACTCCTCACCCGGTGTTCTTATTTGGGTTCTTGGGTCCCTTCTTTGTCCCCCTCTGGGTCTTTCTTCACTCCACTCTCTCTCTTCAGGGCCTCTCTTTCTTTCAGCTGCTCCTCTGCCAGCTTCCGCTCCTCCTCTCCTGCTGACTTGTCCTCTGCACTGACTGACTGACCGCGTCTGACAGGCTCCTCCGCATCTGACCTGTTCTCTGCATCTGACAGGCTCCTCTGCGTCTGACCCTGATTCTAGTTGGTGCCCTCCTTATATATCCCTCTATGTGTGAGCTCAGGTGACCAGCACCCAATGAGCTCCTATCACTACCCAGACTGCTCCCCCTATCTGCCCCTACACTACATGGGATGTACCACCCCCCTCCCACTCCAGCCAGGAACAGGCTCGGTCGCACCTGCACATTTCTAAGTGGGAGTGCCGTCGGCCTGCTCCTCTGGAATGGGATGTATGTAGTGCATGCAGTCTATCTGAGCTCAGTTCCACACTCCATCCTTACCCGGGAGTGGAATATCACACCTCTGGGTTGAGGTGCAATACTCCTGTAGCAGCCGAATCCTCAGGGTGCTACACTCCCCCATCTGTTGGGTATAACCTATCACCTCAAGGAGTGGCGCTCCCCCATCTGTTGGGTGTAACCCATCAGCACGAGGAGTGGCGCTCCCCCATCTGTTGGGTGTAACCCATCAGCATGAGGAGTGGCGCTCCCCCATCTGTTGGGTGTAACCCATCAGCACGAGGAGTGGCGCTCCCCCATCTGTTGGGTATAACCCATCACCATGAGGAGTGGCGCTCCCCCATCTGTTGGGTATAACCTATCACCACAAGGAGTGGCGCTCCCCCATCTGTTGGGTGTAACCCATCACCACGAGGAGTGGCGCTGCCCCATCTGTTGGGTATAACCTATCACCAGGAGGAGTGGAGCTCTTCATACTTTGTGTCCCTAGGGGAAATGTGGTATTATAAGACATCCAATCAATTGAATGGCCGACCATGTACTGCATAGATGAGCGAGGAACATCAGAGAAGCCGCCGATGCTCAACAGCAGCCTACTCTGTCGTCTTTTACAGACTGTATGCCATAGACTTGTACCTTAGAGTTGGGACATTGTGTCCATTCCCTGAATCATCGGTTTTGATTTGGTTCTGATATTCTGTTCAAAAATGGATCCCAGGAACTTCCGATTTTTCAGCATTTTCCACTCTGAAGGGAAACTATAGATGATTAACAGGGTCGGACTGGAACTGAAACTCAGCCCTGGCATGTGAGAGCACGCAGGCCCGTCCGACGCGCGTTGAATGTGAAATATTTTCGTGAATGATTTGGGTATATGTCACAATAAAAATTGCTGCAAACTGCACTTTATCATCGATAGACAAAAACTGACATAATGTAAAATATAAACTTCCCTCCAGGAAAATGTTAATTTCTTTCAACTGGAGGGACGGACATATTTGTAATATAGAGCTCCAAGTTCCCAAAAATGCTATGTTTGATAGTACCAGGAAAAGCAGGAATAGTGAATCCTTGCAGATTTGAAGCAGTTTCATGTTTATTGTTTCAGTATTTTTGCAGCGTTTCTAAAGAACGGAAAAAAAAAATCTCAAAAAACGCAATATCAAGGGGATTTTCCTGCCGAGCGACACGTTTTTTGTGCAGAAATGTTCTTCCCTTGACAGTGTCCGATCGGACGATTCGACGACGATTGGTAAAAGCGGAGTTAAGAGCCAGAATACCAGGTAAAAGCCATTTTTGAATGCCTCACAGCGTCAGAAACGTCTGCAGTGGGCCAAAGAACATTGTAAATGGACCACTGAACAATGGAGAAATGTTATATGGAGCGATGAGACACGCCTACCCATGTTTGGCAGCGACGGTGTCTGCTACGTTCGACGACGACCTGGAGAGGACTGGTTGTCAGAGGGTACAGTACCCACCATGAAGCATCCTCTGAGTGTTATGGTAGGGGGCTGCGTGTCCAGAGATGCAGGTGGTAGGCTGCAGGTAATTGAAGGAACAGTTAATGCTGAAAAGGACATCAAGGAAGTCCTTCAGCCTAAACTCATTCCTTCGGCACATGATGTATTTAGTGAAGGGACACCGTTTATTTTTCAGCAAGATGGAGCCCCATGCCATACAGCTAAAAAATGTCTCTCTTGGTTCAAGGACAAAAATATCCAGCTATTGAATTGGCCAGGAAACAGCCCAGATCTCAATCCTATTGAGAATCTCTGGGCTCGCCTCAAAAGAGAGGTGTCAAAACAGCGGGCTTCACACAAGCAGGAACTCATTGCAGCCATCATCAAATCATGGCTTCATATCATCACACCATCTGATTTACACAAACTGGTAGATAGCATGCCAAGTAGATGCCAGGCAGTCATCAAGGCCAAGGGCTGTCCAACTGAGTAATAACATTTAGTGTTAGATATGAAAATAGGACAAATAAATGGCTTTTCTCCCACAGTCATCTGAGTGACAATAGTGTCCAATTTGTTGACAAATGAACAAATTTCCTGCTAATATTGTGTTTCTATATGAGATTTTATTTCTACTTAAAAACTTTACTGTGAAATCAAAAACATTCATGAAATTTGTATTTGTATTGGCAAAATGCTAAAAATTCGTAAATCTTGGGGGTGTTGACTCAATTTTGGCCACTAGTGTATAGCGTTCCTCAGTATATTTATATGTTGTTCCCCATCACCTTTTTCATCTCTCCTTACAAGTATGCCTTGTATCTTAGCTAAAATATGGTAGTAAGTAGCATATTACCCTTTTATAATGGGTAGTGTAGAATCGCTGCATATTTCAGGGTTATGCGCTCCTGAGGACTCATTAGTGCTGCCCTCCTCAGGCGAAACCTGGTTGTGACCTCGTATAATATGGGGCTAGCCGGTCTCACCTACCAGTTTGGGTCACAAACCCTTTTTCGTTTGCTTTGATGTTTTACTCATTGTTTATTAAGTTTACACCCCAAATCTCTCCTAATCCTGGAGATCAAACCTATGAAAGCAATTTATGAATGATCATAACACCTCTATGAAGGGTAATTATCATCTCCTTCATAAATAGACATTTATATGTATAAATACATATGTGGTCAATGCATAGTACTGGCACATGACTTATCACTTTCCAGGACCTTACAAAGCACCAGGAACATTCATAACAAGCGGAGGTGAGGCGAATCTGGCAACTTAATAGGAAAGGATTCTTTACAGATAGAGCAGTCAGACTGTGGAATGCCAACCACAAGATATAGTAATGGCAGATAGTATAACAGCATTTATAGAAGGGCTGGATACTTTTTTAACAAAACATGACATTGTGGGTTATAAATAATCTAGTAATAGAAAATGTATAACTTTGAAGGTAGACCTAGGACATTAAAGTTCAAACTTTTTCAACCTATGCAACTATGCAAGTATGTAGAATGCACATTAGGAAAATGCTTGAAATGCAATTCCCTATAATATTATTTTACAAGTAATTTCCTCTTAATTTTTGGCTTTGTACAGTGCTAGTTATAAGCCCAATCTGTGGATCTAAAAAGTGCAAAACACTCCTGAAACACTTGTACGCATGTTCTATAATCTGTATTTCTTATGGTGCCTAAGGGAAGCCGTAATGATAAGACTTCTGCTTGGTAACAAGTGCAGTTAGTTGCCTCCATAATGAAAGTGAATTACCAATGATGAAAGGGTTAATACTTGGATCCTGCATCAGTAATAGCCTTTGTAGTAACCATGACAACTATTGTGAGGGCATAAACAAGTGTCATAAAGAAGATTCCATAAAAGAATGCAGCGCTGCCACGATCAGCGCCATTACTGATGATGCGCCTGAGGACCTTGAGCTTGACCACCCCACGTAATGTGCCAACGTTGGTGTAATTTGGAGGTTCTAGCAGGGAAAGGGGTTGTCTTCTTAGACACCCCGGGGGCATGGGAAGGTAACAGAGGGGGGGTCCCCAAAACAGGATCCCCTTCTGTTACTATGTACAAAGAGCTGCTCTTCTTTGGGAGTTCATGGATGGATCCTTGACTTTAATGGGTGATAAATTGGGAGGGGAAGGGGATACTCATCCTATTAGGGGTTATCCATAATGAGCAACCCCTTTAACCAAGTACCCAACTTCTTGAGAGACGGAGCTGGATCTGTAAGGGAGAAGTGGTAGATCCACCTGGGAAATCAGATCAACTAAATTCGTTCCAGCAATAAATGTGGTGACAGATATCGCAGCCAGATCTCTCCCACATCCAGTTTATCACAATTATAGTCTATATTTGTTATGTCGTTCTCTGTAAATATGTACAAATTCTAAAACTCCGTCATATATCGGCACTAACTCTCTAAGCGCAAGGGAAGCGCAACCCTCCAGCCATGGTTCTCTAGAGGTTTCCTCCACAGGGGGTTTTCCTCTCCTGAGCGCTGGAGGGTGACTCTTCGTGAGTCGAGGGTTGTGCCATTTTCGGTGTCATGTAAATTTAAATAAAGTTGAGAACGTTTGACACCTAATTGCAATGCTTTGTGTATTTATTTTGTATGTGTCTGATTCATTTTGTTTGGGATTTGGGGTCCATCAAACATCACTGAGTCATACGTCTGGACATCTGCCGCCAGCAGTTTTGCCCCAGGGGTTGCCCCTGCTCTGGGGAGTTTGATGGAGCAGAGAAGACAAGAATTACAGCACTCATCCTCAGAATAAGGACTTCTATTACAGTATTACAAGCAGCTTCCTCGCCTCATTCACACAGTGAGTATTTTTGGCACTAATTTACATCAGTATTTGTAAGCTGAAAACCAGAGGGGAACAAACACAGTGAAAAATAGTAACTGAAACACTTTCACCTCTTCTGTTTTGGATCCATTCCTGGCGTCTGCTAACAAATGCTGATGCAAAATATCACAATGGAAGTGCCCTAAATTCTTACTGACTGATTCGACTGTTTGAGTTGCAGTCAAGAAACAGAGGTTGCAAGCGTTAAAAGAGTTTTCTGGTATCAAAAACCCCTGTCCCCCTTGCCATTTTTCTCTATCCTGAACCTGTGCTGCCTGCCCCGATCTCAGACTGTCTGACCTAGTCTTTATCTTAGCTCTCCTGTATTTGGTACCCTGGTACCTCCGGAATGCTGCTGCAGTCCCGGGGACTGCCCTGAAGTGGTACCTGGTGTCTACCGGCAGCCCAGTCTATCCTCACCACCAGAGGTTCTAGTGGAGACCCAGTAGACACCTAGTCACAACCCTCCTGTGGGGCAGTGGGTCTATATCCACCAGTGTTACACCCACATAGCAAATGTGGTACCAATATTCAAGAAGGGGATAACATGTGAGCCTGGAATTTATAGGCCGGTAAGTTTAACTTGTACTGTGGGCAACATCTTTGTGGGTTTTCTAAGAGATACTAACCTGGAGCACCTCAATAAGAATAACCTATACATATGATTATGAGGGATCTGTCCTGCAAACTAATCTGAAAAGATTCTATGGGAGGTAAGTTCTAGGTTGGACCAGGGAAACTTAGTTGGTGTTGTCTATCTGGACTTTTCAAAGGCATTTGATACGGTGCCATACAACAGGTTGGTACATAAACATTTTCAATATATTATATGGTAAACTTGCTCCATGAAGGAACAAGTCCTTGTGTGGTCGATGGAAAAATCAAGGAAAATATCAGTGATGTGGTCGTTACCTCTTGACAGCTCCATTTCGTACTTGTTCTCTTGTCCATCCATGGCCACGGTGATAAAAAATTCCCTGAAAAGCTCATTATTCTAATAAAAAAAAATACAAAGTAAGGAGCTGACACAAAGGAGAGCAGACAGCTCGTATGTCAGAATAAGCAATTGCAGTTACCTTAATTTTCTCAAAGAAGGTGCCATTAATCACTATGTCGTATGCCGTGCAGCCGCCTCCACCTGTAGGACAAAGTGCACCAGGACTTAGATACTTTGCGGTGCCGACTCACCCACTGACCTTAGTAGGGCTGCTATGAATAAGTGGTATAAGTTCTTAAAGGGGAATCCAAGTAGTGGACAATCCCTTTAAGTCCCAAATCTAAACCAAAAAAGTTCAAAAGTCAACAACAAGATGTCAAACTGAAGTGGACCTACCAGAACCTGTGGAGATGGCACCTTCGACCATTGAGGATTAGTAAGTTGTAATACTTGCTATTTTAACCCCTTTAAGGATATCTCTGGACTACCCCTTTAAAAAGAGACGCGCTGTATTAAATAAAAAAAAACAAAAAAACGTACTATTATCAACTTCAACGTGGGGCTCTCCAAGGCTCATGGGGACTCGATAGCCAGAGGGATCATCAGATTCCAGGATGCTGACTAACTCCTGCTCCATCAGGTCCGGGGGCGCTGGGATCTGGTTCGACTTGCAGATGTTAATAAAGATTTCGGTATTTTTGGATGTGCGAGTTTTAATGCAGAAACCTAACACAAAAATAAAAACAAAAAGTGAACAAAAACACAATAAAATCGGCAAAAGCCAAGCAGCATTTACATGTAATCAACTGCATAAGAAAAAACAATGTGACCCCCACATTGGTTGCATCATGTGACCGTTGTAGTCAATAAGACCCCACTGCCCCACTGTGGTATCTGTCACATAATATGCACAAAGTAATCTGGATAATAATCAGAGGACGCCCATCTCACCCGGCTGGGGTCTGATCTGTCTGCTTTCTGGTAAGTTCGGTATTCTGCTCTGTATCTCCTGTTTGGCCTGAAATGAGGCAACAAGTGAGAATCAGTGAGTAACATGAACAGGATGGTTCTGCAAACTGATTTTTCCTGCCCCAAAATAGTACAACTATGAGGGGTCTAAAGCCAACAATACACATTAGGTAAATGTTGGAGACTGCAGCGCCCCCGGCGGCTGACGGAGGAGACATTCACCCGGTGATTGCTGGCCTCTCCAATTCATCTTTCGTACCTTCATCAGCATCTGTTCATACAGCGCTTCCTCCATGCTTGTGTTCATTTCTGCAGACAGCAGCGACTTGTCAGACGCCATTTTTTCGGTCAAAGGCAGAAGCTCAGGGATCTTGTTTTATAAGAGAAAATCTGAAAAATTAAAATATGTATTAATCTTCTCCACAGACAACGACAAGGGGAGAGTGCGGGAGCCTGACAGCCCACGACACGAGGGGGTGCGGGAGCCTGACAGCCCATGGCACGAGGGGGTGCGGGAGCCCGACAGCCCACGACACGACGGGGTGCGGAAGCCTGACAGCCCACGACACGAAGGGGTGCGGGACCCTGACAGCCCATTGCACGAGGGGGTGCGGGAGCCCGACAGCCCACGACACGAGGGGGTGTGGGACCCTAACAGCCGACGACACGAGGGGGTGCGGGAGCCCGACAGCCCATGACACGAGGGGGTGCGGGAGCCTGACAGCCCATGACACGAGGGGGTGCGGGAGCCTGACAGCCCACGACACGAGGGGGTGTGGGACCCTGACAGCCGACGACACGAGGGGGTGCGGGAGCCTGACAGCCGACGACACGAGGGGGTGCGGGAGCCTGACAGCCGACGACACGAGGGGGTGCGGGAGCCTGACAGCCGATGACACGAGGGGGTGCGGGAGCCTGACAGCCGGCAACACGAGGGGGTGAGAGACCCTGACAATATTGGGAGTGGGATTCTGCACACCTACATCTAGCTACTTATTGTCCTGAATGTAGTAATCACCTTGGTACAGTCCCATCTTCTTACCTGTAGTACAGACGCCAAACACCACTACTCTGACTGCAATCACCCAGCTACAGCGTCACCACGCCTCAGCAACAGGGGAGCGTCTAGATTGGAGTAGATTTCTTGAGGGGGAGGAGTGATTTCATGGAATCATGATGTCACCGGAGGGGGCGGGGCCTTCTCAGTCCAGTGGATATTAGCCATGCAGCCGCAGCAGTGTGTACGTTGTGCTGGACGGGAGGACTGATGATGAGGAGCTCCTGTAGTTGCTCCTGTAGTTACTCCTGAGTTGTACTGTGGAGAGGACTCCAGGACTCGGCTGAGGTTCCTGTACTGAGCTATGTGCGGAGAGAGCTCCTGGGAAGGGAGGTTTGTTTTTCCATCTGGGACTTTTTGTCTGCCCCCTTCCCAGGAAAGAAGGCTCAGAGTGGGACTGGCCTCCGGGGCTGGGCCCCCGGCTCCCACCTCCCGGTCTAAGCCGGCGGGGGGTGGGAGGAACACCAATCAGGCTATGGCTGCAACATCAGGCCGAGGCAGCAGGGGTTCCAGCATGAAGACCCGGAGGACCCCCGAGGCTACGACCGCGGCAGCTCCTCCCTCTGGAGGTAGGTCGAGTGCCAGCAGAGGTGCTGCAGCGGTGCCCCCTGATTGGGGTACCAAGGTGGCGAGGGAGGCAACCGTCACCTATGCCTCCCGTGTCCATGCGCACCTCTGTGAGTATGAGGACACCGCAAAAAAGCTAAGTTCCCTCTGGGGGGAGTTGAGGGTAGCTCAGGAGAGGTCCGAGAGGGCCTCTGGCACCAAGAAGCCTGAGCTATCCGCCGCGGTCCGGAAAATCAAGCAAGCCATCCAAGAGCTGCAGGACCGCAGGAGCACCATATTGGCAGGCAGTGGACCCTTCATGGAGAAGCTGCGGAATGATGACCAGTTCAGAGCCATGACCGGTGTGGCTCTGGAGGGGTCGCAGGGCCCCGGCCAGGCAGTGGAGGAGGAGGAAGAGGTATGCGTGGAGGAGGTCGCACCCTACCCACCGCCTGGTGGCCTGGTAAGTGATCTCCAGGCATCGCATAGCGGGATAGCCCCTGAGCAGATGGCTCTCCCGTCTGATTCTAGCCCTTCAGAGGGCAGCGGGAGCGAGGGGGAGGATGAGGAGGATGGGAGTAGCAGCAGTGAGGGGGGCTGCCTTATCATGCAGCAGATCCAGCAGATCGAGTCCCCGGTACGTTTTGGTCAGCTTACGTTCGGGGATGAGATCTGCGAGGATGAGGCACCCGGGAGGGGGACGAAGAGAAATGCAAAAAAAAAAAAGAAAACATCTATTGCACATAAATTTGTGTATGTCCCCCTCTCTGGGGCCCCCCTGTCCCGTTGTGCGGCACCCGCCACCCACCCCGGCTTGGACTCTGTTGTGGGTCCACAGCGAGGGAGCGGGGAGAACATAGGCCATGGCACGCAGAGCGCTGCCTCTGTTTGTGGTAATGGAGGCAGTGGGTCCGAGGTGTTTGATATGGAGCATGGCGCGGAGGGCGGCCCGACGGTGGGTGTCATTGGTGGTGGTGCTCGTGCTGGAGCCCCTGTAAAAAGGGGGTCTGGCCTGGCACCTGGTGCTCCTGCTGGCGTGCAGGAGGCGGCGTGTACATCTGCCGCTGCCTCCTGCGCTGTCGGCGGCGCACCGACAGCCGGGGCCGCGTCTCCGGCGGCGTGTGCTGGGGTGTCTGGGTCCCTCACACACGGATCCACTAAAAAATCTGGATCACTTTTAGGGACCCAGAAACCTGGTAAGGTAAAGGGCGCGGGGCCTGCGGCTCCGGCAGAGCCGGCTCATAAGAGTAAGGTGGGGCTTGCTCCTCTGGCAAAATCCGTGGTGAGGTCAGGGCCCCCTGCGCAGGGGCCCGGTAATGGGTCAGCGCGGGGGGCTCCACCGCCGCTGGGTGCCGAGGGGGAGTGGCCTAGCCTGGTGCCGGCCGCCGGAGCTGGGGTGGCCAGGCTTTTTGTGGCAAAGGGTGTGACGGTAGGGGGTGCTATGCCCCTGAGAGCTGGTGCCGCTGGTCCAGGGGCCCCTGTGAGTAGACCCGGTTCTCGGTCGGCTTCGGGGGTCCCGGCGCGGCCGGCTTTGGGGGGCGTGGCCTCCCTGTCATCCACGGCACCGGTGGGAGTGGCCTCTGGGGCCCCCACTGTGCTGCCTGGTGCGGGGGGCGTGGCCTCCCTGTCACCCACGGCACCGGTGGGAGTGGCTTCCGGGGCCCCCACCGTGCTGCCTGGTGCGGGGGGCGTGGCCTCGCAGACAAAACCCGCCCAAGCGGGCGTGGCTCCGCCCGGAAAGGGGCGGGGCTTAGCGTTGGCAGCTGATGGGAGCAGTGGTGCTGTAACAGACAGCAGAGGTGGTGCCTGCCTGTCGGTGTCCCCTGTGCTCGTGGGCTTATCTGGGGCAGGGGCACCGGCAAAAGTCTCAGCACCTGGCTCCCAAATCCCCCCGGCAGGGAAGGTGCTGCCAGCAGGTGGCAGCAGTGGAAAAACTGCTGGCAAAAAATGCTTGCAAAAAATGAAAAACTGTGACCCCAGTGTGCATGTGAGTGAGAGTGGCCCAAGTGGGGTGACTGTTGACATGGATGGGGATGGCGTGGGTATGAATGTGGCTGTGGTTGAGGATACGAATGTTGGCGTGTCTGTGGCCGGGGCCTCGGGGTCTTCTCGGGGGGCTTCCTCACCTCTGGACCTCAGGGATGGTGACTTGTGATGCCGTTTCCTGGAGGCCCTCAAGAAGGGAGAACGGACGATCCAGGTAGAGGGAAGAGAGGTGGACCTGGCCTTTTCGCTGGATAGACACGGCCTGGCCGCCTTCCAAGATAAAAGGGAGGGGGAGACAGTGTGGTCCCTCCCGACAGCCGGGCAGGGGGTGGCCAGGAGGAATGTAGTCCGTCTTCGGTGGAGGGGCAGTGAAGCGTGCCCGCCAAGAGCGAGGGTCGTGGAGCTCCTCCTGAAGATGGACTTCAGGGCGACTGACATCTTTGCCCTGATCCATCCTTTTGGTACCCCCGTCTTCGACATCAGTTTTGTTCGACCGGAGGGCCTAGAGCTTTTCTGGTCGAATTTTGAACTGGTGAAGGGGGAGCCCGGCTGGCGAGACTTTGCCGTGCAGGCGGTGTCCCGCCAAAATGGCGTAAAGAGGGTGACCGTTCTAACCAATAACGAGTCACTCTCTGGGGTCGATATCTTGACGTAGCTTTCTCGCTATGGGGAGGTCACGGACGTCCCAAAAAAGAACAGGGACGAGTTTGGCATTTGGTCAGGGGGCTGGACCTTCATGATGAGGTTGAAGGTCTCAGGCGGTACTGTCACCCACATCCCTTCCTCAGCATTTCTGGGGAGAGACAGGATCCTGATCTTCTACCAGGGGCAACCGAAGGCCTGCCACAGGTGCGGTGATCCCCGTCACTTCAGCGCGGGCTGCAAGGTGCAGAAATGTGCCTTGTGTGGTGGGGTAGGTCATCTTGCCGCGGCCTGTGGTGACATTAGGTGTCATCTGTGTGGTGACCTAGGTCACCCGTATAGCCGCTGCCCCCGCTCCGTTTCTAACACCATCTCTGGTCAGGCGGGGGAGAGCCGTGGGGGGGTCCCCAGCGGTGCATCCTCTGCTGGAGCTGGAGGTGGGGGCGGGAGAGGAGCTGAGGGGCCAGTGAGGGAAGGCGAGGCCAGTTCATCTGCCCACCAGTGGCAACAGGTGAGGCGCCGTGGGGGTAGGAGGCAGGATAAGCCTCAGGCGACTGGGGTGATGTCTGTCCCCACCCCAGAAGCGGCAGCCGGAGCCCCTGAGGCCCTGGGGGAGGAGGCGGTGAACGAGGAGATCAGGAGGATGGAGAGGGAGGAGGTGGCTGCTTCTGAAGATTCCTCCCAGTATGAAAGTCTGGACGAGGAGGTGGTGGAGCAGCCTAAAAAATCAGGTGACGGTAAGACCATTAAGAGTCGGAGGAGGAGGAACAAAAAAGGGGCAAAAACATCTAAAGCCCCCCCCCGGCCGCTAAGGTGCCTACGGAAGGGCTCACCGGCTCCCCTCTGATCCCCATCTCCAACCGGTTCCATGCCCTCAATGACTCTGCTGTGTCGGAGGTCGGGGGCGGGGGACCGGCGGTAACATCTGAGGTGCCTTCAGGGAGCGGCGGGGTCCATCCTCCGGGGGCTCACTTTCCTCTGGGGGGGGGACTGCCCTGGGGTCCAGGGGTGAGGAACCCAGTACTGGGAAGGAGGTGGCGGGTACCATGGACACCTCGGTGTCACTGAAGAGGAGGGGAGAGTCTGGCTCCTCCTCTGAAGGTGAGCGGAAAAAATCGGGGGGTACGGTCAAAAAGAAGGCCGTCTAACTCAATCACCCATGATGGCGGAACCTACCCCGTTGACTCTGGCGTCGATTAATGTCGCCAGTATAAAGTCAGATACGGCCAGATTTATGGCCTTTGATTTTTTCAACCGAGTTGAGGCTGACATTTTATTTTTGCAGGAGACCAGACTAACGGACATGGGGGCCATTTACAAAGCAAGGAGGGAGTGGAGATGCGGGCCCTCATACTGATCTCTTGCGGCCGAGCCGTATAGCGGGGTAGCGGTCCTTTTTAAGGCCGCTTCGGTGGAATGCAGACGGGTGATCGAGGTAGAAATGGGGAGGTGCTTGGTCCTTGACGTCTTCATGGGGGGACAGGAGCTCCGGCTCATTAACATCTATGGTCCACAGTCAAGGTGGGACCGTAAATGTCTCTTCCTGAAGATCAAGCCCTATCTTTTTACCAGCCGGCAGGTGGTCTTCGGTGGGGACTTTAATACTATAACTAGATCCCGTGATAGGGGAGGCCCCGGAGACCGAAGGCTGGATTTTGATAGTAATACTCTTAATAGTATAGCAAGCGAAGCTCGCCTGCTGGATGTCCACATCCGGCACACCCCAGGTCACGGAGGTTTCACCTTTCATAGGGGTAGTTGTAGGTCTAGGATAGATAGGTTTCTTTTAAAGGAGGAAGCCGTCTCTTCTGCAGTGTCCGCTGTTGAGGTGGAATTCTCCGATCACTGTTTTATTTTATTTTCCTTGAATGTTACAGAGACTCCCCGGATAGGGAGAGGCCTATGGAAGCTGAATTCGTCCCTGTTGGAAGAAGCGGATGTAAGACAATCCTTTGAGGAATTTCTTCAGAGCCAGTTACCTCTCTTGGGTCTCTGTAGCAGTAAGTCTGAGTGGTGGGAGATCTTCAAAAGAAGGGTTGCGGGGTTCTTCCGTCAGCTCTCGAGCCTCAGAGGCCTGAACAGGTACCGCCTGTATCGGGAGCTGGGGAGGAAACTCGAGCAGCTCGTCTCGACTAGAGGGGACCGTGAGGAAATCTCCAGGGTGAAGGCCTTGCTGAAGGGGTGCCAGTATGATAGGCACACATCCTTAGTTTTTGAGAGGGATTTCGGGAGGTACCGCTCGCCCGACCCCTACAGGAACTGCAGGATGTCAGTGAGTTGCAAGATGGTAACAGGACTGATTGACAGTACGGGTTCCCTGAACAGATCCAAATCAGGGATCCTGGAGGTGGTCAGATCCTTCTACTCGCACCTCTTGGGAAGGAGGAATCCAGATCGGGATGAGATGTCGGCTTTCCTGGCTGAAACCATCCCTGAGCCAGGGGATGACCCCTCTCTTCATGTTTTGGCAGAAGCAATCAGGGAAGAGGAAGTGAGACGGGCCATTGATGGGCTCCGGCCCAAAAAATCGCCCGGTCCGGATGGCTTAACATCCGAGTTTTACAGGACTTTTAGGGACTCTTTGGTCCCCCTCATGACTGAGGTTTTTAATGAATGTCTCTCCTCGGACTTTCTGCCCGGTTCAATGAGGAAGTCCGCCCTGATTATTCTGTCAAAGGGTAAAGACTCGTCCCGTATTGAGAATTGGCGTCCCATAGCACTTCTCAATACGGACCGAAAGGTTCTGGCAAAGGTGCTTTTCAATCGGTTGGTGAAGTTTGCACCCCGGCTCCTTTCAGGGGCCCAGCACTGCTCTGTTCGAGGCCGCAGTACTTTTAGTGCTGTGCTCGGTGTCCGAGAGGCAGTGGAGCAGAGCAGGGCAGGTCACTGGAAGGGGTACTTGCTGTCCTTAGACCAGGCGAAGGCCTTTGACCGGGTTAACCATGAGTACCTCTGGTCCGTCCTTTTGAGGTACGGTCTGCCTGGGAGGTTTGTTGATTGGTTGAGAGTATTATACAATGGGGCAGAGACTTTTCCGCTTGTGAACGGTTCGTTCGGACCCCCTTTTGAGGTGAAGTCTGGTGTCCTCCAGGGCTGTCCTCTGAGCCCACTGTTATACGTGTTCGCGATCGACCCCTTTTTAAGGAGAGTGGAACGCGGACCGTTGGTGGGAGTCGGGATGGACCGGGCGGAGCCAGAGACCACCTTGAGGGTAGTGGCGTACGCCGACGACGTTTCCCTTTTTGTATCCTCGAGAGAGGAGGCAGACTGGGTCATGTCTGAGGTTGAGCGCTACTCTGTGGCATCTGGGTCCATGATCAACCGGGATAAGTGTGAGAGTCTCTGGCTGGGAGGGGGAGCTCCTAGTTTTGATCTCCCGGACACCCTTCCAGGGCCTCAGGCCACAGCAAAAATTTTAGGCATCAGTTTCGGCCCGGGGGACTATCCCCAGCAAAACTGGGAGGGCAGACTTAAGATTGCCGCCCAGAAGGTGGATCAGTGGAAGGGTTGGTCTTTGACCCTGAGGGAAAGGGTTAACCTGGCCAAGGGGTATTTGCTCCCTTTATTAATATACCTGGGCAGCGTCTGCATCTTGCCAGAACCTCTTTGGATACGGGTCTACAGCCTGTTCTTCCAACTATTATGGGGGAATAGGCTGAACCTAATAAAGAGGGAGGTCACGTACCGCACGAGGAGACTAGGAGGGTTGGGTATGGTCAACCCAGTGGTGTTTCTAGTAAACACCTTTCTTAAGGCAAACATCGCCAACCTCTGGTTAGAGAGGGCTCCTCCGTGGGTATTCTCCTGTAGGGGGTGGTTTCGGCCTTTCTTCCAGCAATGGGAGACAGGAGGGCGGGTGAAGGACCTTCGCACGCCTCATGGGCATCTTCCGGCTTATGCTACCCTGGTTGTGAAGGTGATCCGCCGGTGGGGTCTGGGAGTGTGGGAGATCAGGACCTTGTCAAAGAGGTTACTTGACAATAGGGTTCTGTTGACCCACTTCCAGAAGCCCCTGGCCCTCAAGGATTGCCCAAGCCGGGATCTGGAGGTGGGGCTCGGGTTATTAAACTCTAAGCGGATCCCCTTGAAGTTTTGGGACTTGGCTTGGCGCTGCTTCCATGGGAGACTGTATGTGAGGGACAACCTGAAGTACAGGAACTCTGATGACCGGGATTGTCCCCGCGAGGAGTGTGGCGGCATGCTTGAAAGCATGGAGCACTTCCTGCTTCGGTGTCCTTTTAATACAGAGGTCTACAAGAGGGTGGGTGCTTCCATTGGCTGGCCCAGGCTGGCAGGCCTTTCCTATGCGGAGTGGGCCTATGGGGCATTCAGATCCCTTGGTGGCCGAGATCGGGGCACTGTTTTCTTAGTTAGCTTAGTGACTAGGTTTTACACGTGGAACGCACGGTGTTTAGTGTCCACCCAGCAGAAAGTCCTCCCATGGGAAGAGGTGATTAGGAACATCCTGGGTGACCTGGCAAAAGTGCGCTCGCTGGAGTATGAGAGGCTGGGTGCAGGGAGGGCTTCCCTTCTATGGAGGGGGTTCTCATTTAATGTGCCCTAGGGAGAGTTAGGGAATGTGTGTCTGTGATAGGGTTAGTTTAGTCCCTTTCTATATTTTATATTTATTTGTAGGGTCAGATAGATGTGTAGGGTCAGGGAGGGACACGTAGGGACAGTCTTTAGGGACAGGTAGTTAGTATTAGGTTGGTAGTGAGGGACAGGTAGGGACAGGTAGGGAAAGATTGGTAGGGTGGTAGGGACAGATTTTTCTTTTTCTTTATTAGAGAGGGATAGGATTCTGTGTGATAGATTAGGGTGAGAGCCTCTGTAGTCTCCAGTTCCCGGTGGTGGGCTGTTACCCTCACGTGTAGTTTTTTGTTTTATGGTATTGGAACCCGTATATAGGGCTTGCAAGCACCGAACTTGGGTCTGATTTTGGTTCATGGTTGTTGTATATGGTAATGTGATTAAGTTTTTTAGGTTTATTGTAGTGTTATAAAGTTGCGTATATTATTTTTTATATGTCTGTGTATTATGATGTGTGTTTGGGGGGGGTTTAGTGTAGGTTGGGTGGGGGGTTTCAGGGGGGAGGGGGGGAGGGGTTTTGGTGGATGGGTTGGTGGTTTGGACATCCTAAAATGGATGGGAAAAAAGGCAAAAGGACCTGGTATCTTTGTGGGCCACAAACTTTAGTGGGACCCTGGTGTGATGAGGCCACAGACTATCGTGGGACCTTGGGTGTTGGGAGTGGGAACAAAAAAAAAAAACTGGGCCAGTTTGTTGTTTTGTTTTGGAGGTTTAGGTATGAATGTGGAGTGAATGTTGGAAGGGGATATTTTTGGAAAAAAAGGGTTAAGGTCTTCCCTTGCTGGGGGGGACTTTTGGAAATGACGTTTTATGTTCCATGAACATTGCAGGACATTTTTGCCTTTTAATTCATACTGGACATTATAATTTGGACTTGTTTGTGTTTTGCAATTTGTTCTTTGTGCAGTGTGTTTTATGGTTTGTTTTATACTTTTCTAATAAAAAGAGTTCCAGGACTCGGCTGAGGTTCCTGTACTGAGCTGTGTAACAACCTGTGCCCTGGCTATGGCTCTGCTGAGGAGCTCGTGTTCAGCGTTCTGCTGTGAGGACTGATGCTGATCCGGAGTGGACTGAGGTGGGGAGAGCTGACCATGTGAATAAATGTTGTAGAGGCCTCCAGGGGGCAGCGTGGCTGGTGTGAGGGGGGCATGGGCTAGGTAGAGGGGCATCCAGGGGTGCTGCGTGGCTGGTGTGAGGGGGGCATGGGCTGGGTAGAGGGGCATCCAGGGGGGCTGCGTGGCCGGTGTGAGGGTGGCCATGGCAACGAGTCCTGGTTCCCTGTCATGCGTGGTTCACCTTGATGGCCGTGCGTGACGTATCTGGCTCGGGCGGTTCAGCGTGCATGCGCTGATGGTCCAGGAGATGATTAGGGCCTGCGGTCACGTGACTGGAACGGACCAAAAGTATATTTAAAAAGACATGGAATGTCCTATTAAACAATCCCCCCCGAGGAATCCATAGGATATACCACGCGAAACACGCATTGAGGTCCTTGTTTATTCTGGGTGCTGATCTAATATGGGTAAGAGTGCAATATATTTCTTTAGCTTTTTTTCATAGGGCACTATAGGCCATATGGCACGTGGTACATATCCATAGTGATGAAATGTGCCATAATTTTGTACCAGTGCATAAATGACTTGAATACTAGCACTTCTTGTACTTTATCCCAATAGATATTTAACATCTATTATTATGTTGTATATGTGTCACCCAGTTTGGTTGTCTGTGTGTCGTCCTTTTTAATCATGTATGTCTTTTCTGTATATTGTTTACAATAAAGTTTTTTGATTCTTTGCCATATACTCTGTATTTGGTTCCTTTTTGCTATATAACAGCAGAAACAAGTCCAGGGGCGCCTCCGGCCAGGGAAAATATAGAAATAGTCCTTGGATAAGTTCAATGGATCCAGCAGATGAGGGACACAACACAGTCCCACGTGGTGGCTTCTATCAATCCACACACGCCAGGAGGATCTGGCCGCAGCCTGAGACCCTCCAGCATCGGGAGGCCCCACGCAACTGACTGGGCCAAACATGAGTCTATTGTTCTGTCTACTGGGATCAGCCCCTGGATGGGGGAAGGGTTCACACCCTCTAGATGCAACAAGAGATGTTGACCTAGGCCTGATAACATTACAGTCCATGAACACAGGGGAGGGACACGCTGTTAGGCTGTGTGCCCACGATGCATTTAAGCACCAGCAAAAACGCTGCAGAAACGCTTAAATGCATGGTAGAAGGCCTGCCATGTTCCCCAATGATAATCCGTGCTGTGCACATGCTGCGTATTTTTCCGGAATGATAATCCGCAGCATGTCCATTAATTTTGCGGACACGCAGCGTAATTGCCGCCATTGACTTGCATTGAAACGCATATCATCTGTGTCTGCACATTTGCACACATGGATAATATGCGTTTCTATGTGCGGATGGCACCCGGGTGTGGAGGACAGGAGACTCTCTTCCGGACCTGGGTACCATAGAACCTGTGAAAAAAAGAATAAAATAAAAAATAAATATTATTCTTGCCTTCTGATGGCTCGCGGTGCCCCTTTCTTCACTTGCCGGCAGCGTGCTGTGGACTGAAGGACCTGCGCTGACGTCAGTCATATGACGGCAGGTCCTTCAGTGTACCGCGCGCTGCCGGCAGCCAGGACGGAGCGAAGCAAGACAGCGGGGGCCATCAGAAGGTAAGTATAGATTTATTTTTTACCATTCTTTCGGTCACACTATAAAAATCCATGCCGGTTGCATGGATTTATATAGTGTGACCAAGTTGTCAAGCACTTTCCAAGTGATGTTAAAATCGCTTGGAAAGCGCTTGTCAACCCGCATGCGGAAATGCAAGTGAAGAACGCTTCACATCCGCATGTGCAATCCGCATGTGCAATCCGCATGCGTTTTTTCTGCCAGGGAGATGCGGAAACTGAGCATTTCTGCATCGTGGGCACATAGCCTTACACCCCTTACACTAAAGCAGGTTACATTACATAGAGTACATAAACACAGGCTGGGGAGGGACACACTGTTACTGTCATATTGGAAAAAATATAAGTTGCTGAGGTTAGGACCACCAGGGACCCCAATGTTACTTAGGAAAGACTATGTCCATGTTTGATAAAATAATTTTCACGTATGCTTAGCACAGGTCGGTCCGTCCATTTATGGATTCTGTATAGGACTAATAAAAATAGGCCATCACAGCACTCGGCTATGTCATTTATGTACATAAATGCATACAAAATATTAACTACTCGAGCTAAATTGCTGCATTGTCACCTTAAAGAACTATGCACCTGATTAATGTCTTGATGAGAGGGCGGAGGTGAAGGACGCAGCTCCTGATTCATTAAGAGACATATTCATCAGAAGCGTCTGATGGCTGGACAGCGCCTCCATGCGCTATGCCACTTACTGGAGGAGGATTTGTAGCGACCACCGCTGCTCATGATGAAGTTGCCAAACAGCAGTCATCACAACCCTGCCTACTTACCGATAAAAATGCCATTAGAAAGGAAAAAGTTGCAACATTTTTACATAGTCTTCAGTTGCATCCAAATTATACGATTGAGCATTTTATAACAGAATTCTGGAGTAAAAACTATGATGAATAGGGTCCTATGGGTTTTGTTCTGTTTAAGCTGAGTTGATGCAGGTCTGTGCTATGACGTCAATTCAAGTTAAACCCTTTTATCTACAGGTGCATCTCACTAAATTAGAATATCATCAAAAAGTTAATTTATTTCAGTTCTTCAATACAAAAAGTGAAAGTCATATTATATAGAGTCATTACACACCTGAACAAGGGATGTATAAGCGGGGCCCAATTGCAAGACTAGACAAGCAACAGAAGATTAGACCCCTAAAATATAACTTTTATTCGAATATGCTAAAAAGGACTCAGTAGTCACCATAACAACAAACACAAAAACAAGACAAAATGCCAGGGAACAGGGATAAGTCACACATCAGTCAGGAAGGATTACGGGCTCTATCTGTCCCTATTTTGTCCCTAAATTCTCTCCCTTGGGTCTCCTTAAATGCATATCTATGATGAATTGTCGGCTTCTTAATCTGTTCGTTCACTTTTCTCTATCTTTTATTCACGATTGTGGTTTTTTAAATATAAAGATAGATATTTACCAGGGATATTAGGGACACCAACGTTGAGCGGGGGCGCCACGGAGCAAAAATTAGGGTGCCAACCTCCGCTGTCAGGAAGAGAGAGAATTTAGGGACAAAATAGGGACAGATAGAGCCCGTAATCCTTCCTGACTGATGTGTGACTTATCCCTGTTCCCTGGCATTTTGTCTTGTTTTTGTGTTTGTTGTTATGGTGACTACTGAGTCCTTTTTAGCATATTCGAATAAAAGTTATATTTTAGGGGTCTAATCTTCTGTTGGTTGTCTAATAGAGTCATTACACACAGAGTGATCTATTTCAAGTGTTTATTTCTGTTAATGTTGATGATTATGGCTTACAGCCAATGAAAACACAAAAGTCATTATCTCAGTAAATTAGAATACTTTATAACAGCTTGAAAAATTATTTTAAAATCTGAAATGTTATCCTACTGAAATGTATGGTCAGTAAATGCCCTCAATAGTTGGTCTGGGATCCTTTTGCATCAATTACTGCATCAATGCGGCAATGTGGCATGGAGGCGATCAGCCTGTGGCACTGCTGAGGTGTTATGGAAGCCCAGATGGCTTTGATAGCAGCCTTCAGCTCGTCTGCATTGTTGGGTCTGGTGTCTCTAGTCTTCCTCTCGACAATACCCCATAGATTCTCTATAATAGATTCTCTATGGGGTTATGGTCAGGTGAGTTTTCTGCCAATCAAGCACAGTGATACTGTTGTGTGTAAACCAGGTACTGGTACTTTTGGCCGTGTGGACAGGGGCCAAGTCCTGCTTGAGAATGACATTTCCATCTCCAAAAAGCTTGTCGGCAGAGGGAAGCATGAAGTGCTGTAAAATGTCCTGGTAGACGGCTGCGCTGACTTTGGTCTTGATAAAACAGAGTGGACCTACACCAGAAGATGTCATGGCTCCTCAAACCATCACTGATTGTGGAAACTTCACACTAGACCTCCAGCAGCTTGGATTGTGGCCTCTCCACTCTTCCTCCAGACTCTGATACCTTGTGGAGTGTGTCAGTGACTGCCTTCTGGACATCTGTCAAGCCAGCAGTTTTTCCCATGATTGTGGAGCCTACTGAAACAGACTAAGGGACCTTGTTAAATGCTTAGGAAGCCTTTGCAGGTGTTTTTTGTTAATTATTCTAATTTACTGAGATAATGACTTTTGTGTTTTCATTGGCTGTAAGCCATAATCATCAACATTAACAGAAATAAACACTTGAAATAGATGACTCTGTCTGTAATGACTCTATATGAGTTTCACTTTTTGTATTGAAGAACTGAAATAAATTAACTTTTTGATGATATTCTAATTTAGTGAGATGCACCTGTATTTTTAGAATTATCACACCAGTACACCTGTTTTCTTATTTGCAAGACTTAAGTAAACCTTGTATGATATCTTTTTCATTTGTGAATGTCCTTATACTTTCAAGCAGAACCTAGCCACCCCACAATGCAATAACCCATCGATCACTACAAGCCCTCCATTTTCCATGGATATCCATATTATGGACTGTGTATACGTTTCTTTTGCCTGAACTGCGCACCCCTCGGTGAAGACAGTGAGTTTTTTGGGGGCAGCTTATGGTCGGCTCAGGATATGAACACCCCCTGATCTGCTTGAAAATATAACTGAAATAAAATGTTGAGAAAAAATTTCAAATATCACGTTGACCCTTCAAGTCACTGTCTTGTAAATCTGTATCACTTCTACACAGAATAGGTGATTGGTCTGAAATCACTCGGGGTGTAAAGAGAATCTGTCATCACAGAATAACTAATCAAGCCAATCGCAGCCCCTCAGTATATCATGGCACCCTGTATCTTGATTGGCAGCTGTAGCTTTATAGACTCGAGTGGGGGTCTCAAACATTTGGCCACAGAGGCTGCTTCATGCAGGCCGCAGGCACCATACACCTTGAGGATTGTGGCACGTCAGCACTTTTTCAGTGGAACATATTGCAGGCGCCGTGCACAGACAAGCTCTTTGCTCAGCTATACCAATGCCAACTGTGGGTCAATCACAGGCCAGCAGCTAATGTCTGCAGGGGACCAGGATGGGAACAGTACTAGAAGATGAGGATCAGGATCTTGACATTACTGCAAAGAGACATTACTACAAAAAGGGGACCAGGAAGGGACACGTTACTGTGAGATAGGGAGCCGAATGGTGAGATTGCTACAAAAAGGGGACCAGGTAGGAGGATATTTCTACAAGATGGCCATGATGGGAGACAATAAAACAAGATGAGTACCATGATGGGGGACATAAGCACAAGATAGGAACCATGATGGGGACATTACTACAAGATGTTGGCCAAAACTACTATATGGCGCTAATAGTAAGATTGTATTACAAAAAGGGGCTAAAATGTAAAAGAAAACCAAAAAAATATAGATTGGAGTTGCTGCAGGGTGTTTTATTATTTCTTGGCAGACATTATACAAGATTACAACCACAATTCATGAAGAAACAAATTTTGCATGCCAGTATTTAATAAAATGTGAGAGGTAGAAAGCTTTTTTTTTGTTAAATTAAAAAATTTGTTTGTTTTTTATATTATCACTTTTCATAGTTTAAAAACTTACACAAAGCTCTGATTGTTCATGTTTGATAAAATTTTACTTTTCTTGTTTGTCCACCAGTCCTGGTCAGCACCAGCATTATGAAGAGCGGCTGGACATTATCATAATTTATATCACAAATGTGGCAGAAATGATCACATAAATGTTGTCTAGCTCCGCCCACTCTTCAGAAATGTCGCTGCTGTGGCTGGGACTGGTGGAAATACAGTAAAAGTCAAATTTGAGCAAAACTGAACAATCAGTGCTGTGTGTAATTATGTATGTCACAAAAAGTGACAATGCATACATACATTTATAATTCCTATGCCATGAGATTGGAATCTATGAGGAGCTCCTGGAATTAACTCCATTCTGGAGGTTTCAGTCATGAGGCGTCTAGATTGGATTTGATCTTATGAGGACATCACTCCAGCAACTCCATTCTACTCAGGTCACCAATGAACTGTACAGAATAGAGGCTACAGGGAGATCATCTAAAAATCCACACCGATCTAGACGGCTCACTAGTGAATCAGATAGAATGGAGTTGCTCAAATGAGGTCCTCAAAAATCCACTCCAATCTATACGGCTCACTAGTGAATCAGCTACAATGGAGTTGCTCAAATGAGGTCCTCAAAAAATCCACTCCGATCTATACGGCTCACTAGTGAATCAGCTAGAATGGAGTTGCTCAAATGAGGTCCTCAACAAATCCACTCCAATACAATGTTGTAAATTATGAGGACTCTGTTGCTGCGCTCTGTTATGTTTCTCCCTGCGAAGCTCCGCTCACTCTTTGAAAAACTCGATTCCAGTCACCTCAGCACCAAACAGTACAGTTTGGAGGCTACAGGGAGATCCTCAAGAAATCCACTCCGATCTATACGGTTCTGTAGCACCCTGAGGACTCGACTGCTACAGGGGTATTGCACCTCAACCCAGAGGTGTGGTATTCCACTCCCGGGTAAGGATGGAGTGTGGGACTGAGCTCAGCTAGCTGCATACACTACATACATCCCATTTCCGAGGGACAGAACTACTGTACTCCCACCAGATACATGTGCAGGTACGACAGCGTCTGTCCCTGGCTGGAGTGGGAGGGGGGTGGAACATCCCAGTAGTGTAGGGGCAGATAGGGGCAGCAGTCTGGGTAAAGGTAGGAGCTCATTGGGTGCTGGTCACCTGAGCTCACACATAGAGGGAGTATATAAGGTGGGAACCATCTTAGAACAGGGTCAGACAGTCAGTCTTTGTAGAGGAGTAGAGCAGAGAGGCTCAGCCAGCTCCAAGGCCAAGAGAGAGAGAGGAGAAAAGAAAGACCCAGAGGGGAAAAGAAGAAGGAACCCCAAGAACCTAAAATCAGACCAGAAGGGTGAAGGGTTGGCACAAGGGTACCGGATCCCAAGCTGGCAGAGGCAAAGCACACCTTAGCCAGGACCGGAGGTCGTGGGCAGGATATGCCACGACCCTCACTAAATCCACTGAGAAGGCACACCGAGTATAGGGTCAGGGAACCCAGAGAAAAGGGTTTAACCAACAAGAGACCCGAGGAAGCCGGACATAAGTGGATCCCTGGTGGGAACGGCCGTAGAAAGGAAAGTCAGAAAGGGAGCTCAGGATCACGCTCCAGAATTGCTTGGGGGTTGGCCGAGTCCAGGACCTGGTGGACGCAGCACGGCTCGGGTGGTCACTCAAGGCCAGAGTGACCAAAAGAACAGCAGTAAGTAAAAACCCTGAACTGCACAGCCCGACTCTGAGTCTTCTTACCATCCACACTGCACCTCCACAACCACCATCCTCTACATCTGACCCCCTGAGGCCATACCCCTCCCGTTGGGGGTTATACTACCACAGCTGCACACACACCACCAGCCTCAGCGGACCCTTCTGCAGCGGCGGCCTTTTAACCGCAAATCAACGGGTGGCGTAGTCGACACAAAGAACATCCAACAACATCTGTAAGGACTGCCACACACTGAGTTTGACACCCTGGGCACGGACCGGGTCACCGCCACTCGGAGACTACAACCCCCATCTGATCCGGCTCCGGGTATCCCCAAACAGCACTGGCCCAGGGGGCGCGTCAACTTTGGCGTAGTCGGCAGGATAACGTGCCCGCAACAACCGGGTACTGCGTGCCTGAAGAAAAGTTCACCTTTACCTCAAAAAGAAGTCTCCCGCCGGTTCCGGAGGGTCCCCGCCATCGGACGCCATCACGGATCGTTTCCCGCCGGTTGCCCGCCATCTGCAGCTTTTTCCCGCCATCCACGGAGTTTCCCGCCACTGGGAGACGATTCCCGCCATTTCAGAAGATTTCCCGCCTTGGAAGAGCGGACGCCATTATGGGCGTGCCAGAGGGTGGCAGGAGGCCACCTCCCATCGTGGGCCAGGTCGAAGAATGGCGCCAAAAGCGGAAACCGCCCCCACCAACAGAGACTGTGATGCTAGAGATGTCCATCAGCGTGAGGGAACTGCCCCTGGAACTGACAATCACCAAGTTGCCCCGGGACCACCCTCAATGTGGGCGGAGACAGAACAAAAGAGCGAAGATGGGTGCAGCCTGGAGGAGTCTGGAGAGAGCGCACCCGGAGACAAGAAGTCTGGAGAGGAGTATGGAGAAAGCACACCCGGAGATGGAGGGAGAGTCAGGCAGCACCGACCCAGTGGTCAGGAGCCTGCTGCAAGCAACCACCCCACTAGGTCTGGTGGAGATCCTGGCACAGCTCCCCCGAGACCGGGAGTGTGCACAGACCGCGCTGGAGGGCCTCGCACGGAGGATGGCCCAGGTGCAGCGAGACACGCTGGCGGAGTGGAGCCGAGAGATGGCCCAGCAGACCAGAACCCGTCAGCGGAGCACGCCACCCGAGACGAGGAGACAGACCGCCTCTGAGGATGGTGCAGGAGGAGTGAAGGCCGGAGACGGCGCCGAGGAGGGAGCTGAACAGACGGAGGCAGGTAAAGGGGACGTCACTACCCCGACCCGAGAAACCGTGAGCCTGCCCCAGCTCCCCGTCGCAGAGCCCGAAATTCCCCCTGCCGTGCCCGTCGCTGCACCGTCACCGCTCCAGACTAGGCCTCAAGCAGAAGCCGCGGCAGCGACCCCTGTGACGTCACGCACCTCAACCCTGAGCGCGGCAAAGCAGGAAACACCACCGGCCTGGTCGCAAGGTCTAGTACCCCCGGGCGCCGCAATTTCAACAGCGCCCCCTACCTCCGCGGAGCCACCGGCCTGGTCGCAGGGCCGAGTAACCCCGGGCGCCGCCGTCCTTACGGTGCCCTTTACCTTTAGGGTGCCCCAAGCCTGGTCGCAAGGCCTGGTCAACCCGGGCGCTGCTACCATCACCGCGCCCTCAACATCTCGAGTGCCGCACCTCGGTGAAGATCTATTTGCCCAGCACACGTGCCCGGATGGGCAGCCTTTTATATGGCCACAGGAGTACTACCAACTGGAACTCCAAAAAGCAAGGCCCCTGTGCGAGCCCCTGATTCCGGCTCCGAAGCCCGTCAGGAGAACCCCGCTCCCGCTGGAAGAAGCACAGTTCGAGTGGGACCCCACCGGAGAAGACCTCATGGGGTTCACTCAAGAAACACGGGCAGCCGCAGCGGAGCGTGTGGAGTGCTGCCGCCAGCAGTTGGCAGTCTTCGAACGAGAACGAAGAGAGAGGCGGGTCCGTGAGAAACAGATGCAGGTGCGGAGCGCGGAGCAGAAGAGCCGGACCAGGAGAGACCCCCGTTCAGTTCATGGTCCCCGTACCACCGGGACTGCGATTAAATTTCATATGCAGCACGGTTGGGGTTTCATAAGAGACCATCATACCCCCGGCGACGTCTTTGTCACCCGCAGAGACGTAGAAAGCCATCTGCCGGAGGGACACAGAGGTCGTGACCTATATGTAGGGGATGAGGTCACCTTTACCCGGCACAAGTGTGCCAAAGGACCCTACGCCCTCCATGTACACCGGCTGACGGAGGAGGAGCTGCGGTGTGGGGAGGAGCAAGAGGACCCGGACGGGTCTGAAGAATACAAAGAAGGAGCAGGAGGACGCCGTCATTAAAGTACGGTAAAGAGAGACTGTATATAGTTACCCGTCGGGGTACAGTGAACTGTTGCTGATTTAAAGATGTTCCCCGTTGGGACAAGTGTGAACTGCAACCCGTGTGTCCCTATTCCCACTGACCGAGGACTGAGAGCGGCCATTTCCCCTTGTATATAGTTGCGCTTTCTAAGGCGCCCCCTACTGGTTTTATAGGAAAACTGTTTTTCAAGAATAGACTGTTGCACTTTACCCGGTCACAAGTCGCACCGTGGCCGGAGGAACAAGAAAAAAAAAAAAAAAAGTTTATTGCTGCTAATATATATGATGTTTTATATGTTTATGTTTTATGAAAAAATTGTATGTTTGTGGATGTTTTTATTCTCTTACAGCCCGAGGACGTGCTGTGATTTACCAGGGGGGAATGTAGCACCCTGAGGACTCGGCTGCTACAGGGGTATTGCACCTCAACCCAGAGGTGTGGTATTCCACTCCCGGGTAAGGATGGAGTGTGGGACTGAGCTCAGCTAGCTGCATACACTACATACATCCCATTACCGAGGGACAGAACTACTGTACTCCCACCAGATACATGTGCAGGTACGACAGCGTCTGTCCCTGGCTGGAGTGGGAGGGGGGTGGAACATCCCAGTAGTGTAGGGGCAGATAGAGGGAGCAGTCTGGGTAAAGATAGGAGCTCATTGGGTGCTGGTCACCTGAGCTCACACATAGAGGGAGTATATAAGGTGGGAACCATCTTAGAACAGGGTCAGACAGTCAGTCTTTGTAGAGGAGTAGAGCAGAGAGGCTCAGCCAGCTCCAAGGCCAAGAGAGAGAGAGGAGAAAAGAAAGACCCAGAGGGGAAAAGAAGAAGGAACCCCAAGAACCTAAAATCAGACCAGAAGGGTGAAGGGTTGGCACAAGGGTACCGGATCCCAAGCTGGCAGAGGCAAAGCACACCTTAGCCAGGAACCGGAGGTCGTGGGCAGGATATGCCACGACCCTCACTAAATCCACTGAGAAGGCACACCGAGTATAGGGTCAGGGAACCCAGAGAAAAGGGTTTAACCAACAAGAGACCCGAGGAAGCCGGACATAAGTGGATCCCTGGTGGGAACGGCCGTAGAAAGGAAAGTCAGAAAGGGAGCTCAGGATCACGCTCCAGAATTGCTTGGGGGTTGGACGAGTCCAGGACCTGGTGGACGCAGCACGGCTCGGGTGGTCACTCAAGGCCAGAGTGACCAAAAGAACAGCAGTAAGTAAAAACCCTGAACTGCACAGCCCGACTCTGAGTCTTCTTACCATCCACACTGCACCTCCACAACCACCATCCTCTACATCTGACCCCCTGAGGCCATACCCCTCCCGTTGGGGGTTATACTACCACAGCTGCACACACACCACCAGCCTCAGCGGACCCTTCTGCAGCGGCGGCCTTTTGACCGCAAATCAACGGGTGGCGTAGTCGACACAAAGAACATCCAACAACATCTGTAAGGACTGCCACACACTGAGTTTGACACCCTGGGCACGGACCGGGTCACCGCCACTCGGAGACTACAACCCCCATCTGATCCGGCTCCGGGTATCCCCAAACAGCACTGGCCCAGGGGGCGCGTCAGCTCACTAGTGAATCAGCTAGAATGGAGTTGCTAAAATGAGGTCCTCAAAAAATCCACTCCAATACAATGTTCTAAATTATGAGGAATCTGTTGCTGCGCTCTGTTATGTTTCTCCCTGCGAAGCTCCGCTCACTCTTTGAAAAACTCGATTCCAGTCACCTCAGCACCAAACAGTACAGTTTGGAGGCTACAGGGAGATCCTCAAAATACCCACTCCGATCTAGATGGTTCACTAGTGAATCAGCTAGAATGGAGTTACTAAAATGAGGTCCTCAAAAAATCCACTCCGATCTAGAAGGCTCACTAGTGAATCAGCTAGAATGGAGTTACTAAAATGAGGTCCACAAAAAATCCACTCCGATCTACACAGCTCACTAGTGAAACAGCTAGAATGCAGTTGCTCAAATGAGGTCCTCAAAAAATCCACTCCAATACAATGTTGTAAATTATGAGGACTGTGTTGCTGCGCTCTGTTATGTTTCTCCCTGCGAAGCTCCGCTCACTCTTTGAAAAACTCAATTCCAGTTGTGTCACCCTGGCCTGGATGCCACAAGTGTAATTAAAGCTGTGTCTGAGAGCAAGGGGGAGGTTCTCTGGTCAGGGGAACATTAGCATGCAATGCCTCCTGTCTCAGGCCAGTAGGGGGAGCAGGCTGCCCCTATAAAAGCGGGTACTGGGGGCAGGGTTTGAGAGAACTTGATGGCCTGTCTCAGCACTGAGACTTGTCCCAGAGCAGAGCAGGGACAGACAGTTGCACTGCACCTAAGAGGAAGTGTGGCAGGAGGAGAGCCACAAGCCAGAGACAAGAGGCGAAGAGAGCCTGTCTTGGCAGATAAAAGACTTACTTTACCAGACTTTGGTGTCTGAGGCTGGGAGGATTCCACATTCTCCAGCAGATAACCAGTTCGCAAGGGACTGTATATTCCTTGGCCTAAGAAGCCTGGAGGCCCTGCCACAACCGAAGGGACCAGTAAAGCCGTACAAGGCTGGGAGCAGAAAGGAACCCACGTCGCAGGCCATACAGGCGAGAATACACGGAAAGCTCGGAAACGTGGGCTGTTACCCTATAACGAGGAGATAGCCAGAAGGAGCGCAGAAAGCACAGTAGGCCTACACCCTCACCCTGACCAGGGCCAATTTCCCCGTTGCTCTCAGACATCCAGGTCCCCTCCTAGCCGGGACTGTTTATGGGTCAGTTTACCTGTTTTAGTAAAGACCCTGGACTGCAACTTGTTGTCTGTGTGCTCCTTGCTCCTCCAGCACTATCGGCACCGGGACTCTCACTACCATCACTCCCACCATCCACCACACTGCCCTGGGACCGCACTCTTCCCGTGGGGAGTCACACCATCCCAGCTGCATATATCATCAGCCCCAGCGGTCTGCCCTGCAGCGGCGGTTCCTAATGACCGCAAATCCACGGGTGGCGTAGTCGGACATAATCAATAGCACATAACGGACTACCACTGGCCTGACCACCCTGAGCCACGGAACCGGGTTGCCACTACTACCCCCATCGCTCCCTATTGCCCGGATCCGAGTGCCGCACGGCCCAGGGGGCGAGTCAGCTTTGGCGTAGTCGGCAGGATTTCGTGCCCGCAACCACCGGGTACTGTGTGCCTGAAAAAGACTTTTGTAACTTACCTGTGGCGAAGTTTCCCGCCATCCGGAGCCGATTCCCGCCATCAGACGCCATCTTGGACCGTTTCTCGCCGTTTTCTGCCGTCTTCCCGCCATCCGCAGCTGCTTCCCGCCATCAGACGCCATCTTCAGGACGCCGCGCGGGAAGAAGAGGGGCGTGGACGTCAAAACCGCGCGAGATCCGAAGCTCCGCCCCACGCACCGACGCTGCGCAAGGTCCTGGAAGGGAGAGAGAGCGACGCTGACGTCATCGGAGCGCGACGCCAGGTCCTCGTCCATAGCAGCAGCAGTGGAGCCGCGGCCTACAGAAGAGGATCGTCGGAAGGTAGGCCACGCTTAACTAGGGGGGAGAAAGATGTCGTATACAGAGGTGCCCACTACCACCAACGCAGCTGCAGCAGCGGTGATGCCCTTTTCCCTGCCCTACATCCCTGGAGCGGCCTGGCTGCCCAAATACTCAGGGGAGCCCCATGCCCTAACTGACTTCAAGGAAAGGCTATACAGTTTGTTCCAAGTTTACCCCCTGACAGAGGAACAGAAGGTCAGCATATTAACAGGGCAGTTAACTGGCGCAGCCCAGAGGGAGGTAAAATCATGGCCCACTGAGGAGAAAAGAACTGTGAAGGGTATTCTGGCCCGGCTGCGGGGTACCTTTGACACACGTACCTCCGCTGAAATTAAAATGAGGTTCTATGGGTGTAAGCAGCGGGCACAGGACAGCATCAGAGACTATGCCCTAAATCTGCAGGAAGCCCTGAGGGCTATTCAACAAACTGACCCTGGCAGTGTGCAGGAAACGGATAAGCTGCTAACAGAACAATTCATAGAAGGTCAGCTGTCTAGCGCCCACAGGGCCCAACTGCGCCTCATGTTCTTTCAGAACCCCGACCTGACCTTTGCCCAATTTAAGGACAGGGCCATAAGGGTGCTCCGTGAATCTGCAACCAGTGGCGCTATAAACCCCCGGCGCCCTGCTCTCACCAACCACCAGGAGGCGGCGCCCTCCTCTATGGATCCCGTGGGGGCTGATGCACAGGCCCTGAACCAAGCCCCGTCGAAAGACCTGCACCACCAAGTCCAGGAGCTGACCAGGAGCGTCGCGGCGTTGACCAGGACCGTCCAGGCGTTGCAAGTGGACCCGTCAAGACCCATCGAGCTGGCTTCAAGTCTGGAGGATGTCCCGTGGCGTCGACAGAGGAGGATCCCGTCGTTCCGAGGGAGGCCCACAGACCGCTACGCAGAGGGTGGACAGCCCATTTGCCGTCGATGCAACCAGCCCGGACACATTTCCAGGTACTGTAATTTAAACGGGTCCAACCTGGGGCAGAGGGCCAACCCCCAGGCATAAGATCACCAGGCCCTTACAATTGGCGTAATAAGTACGTTGGGGGGCGCCCGGTTTTACCCGTGGTGCTGGACGGTATCCCCATGAGCGCCTTGCTGGATACTGGGTCACAAGTAACCACTATCCCTTATGTACTTTTTAAGCAGTATTGGACTGATGCTGATATCACACGGTATCCAGACAGTAACTTGAGCATCATCGCCAGTAACGGCTTACCCGTGCCGCAGATGGGGTTCAAGGAGATGACCATTAAAATTGGTAAAGTTGAACTACCGACACAGGGAGTGATTATTGTGGACATTGACCGTCGTGAAAGTCACCCTAAAATAACTGTGGGTACTAACGTGATTGAAAATTGTCTTTCAGAGGTAATTGTAATCTTACAACTGGTGGCGGTGAATGCTAGTTCCAGCCAACAGAGAGTCCTCAACAAGGAGATAAAAGCCCTGATGAGACGGCAGCAGGTAGAACTGTCTGGTGGTGAGATCGGTAGCGTAAGACTGAGTAACCCATTCCCCATTTCCATGCCTCCCAAAAGTGAAATGATGATCTGGTGTCGGACTGCAATCGGGTTGAGAGGTAGAGACTACCAAGCCATGGTAGAACCCGTGTACTCAGACAGCAGGCCCACCATTTTGACAGCCCGGGGGGTGGTTGATGTCCGTCATGGGAGGGTGCCCATCCTCATTCTCAACATTGGGGAGAGGGAGGTACACTTACCCAGGTACGCTACACTCGCCAAGCTGTTTGTGGTCGAACACAAAGCTATCAGGGCCGTGGAACCCTTGCCTCCATCTCCTCAGGCGGAGAGTAATGGCTCCCAGAAACAAAAGGAGGACTGGTGCCAGAAACTCCACGTGGGTGCTGACTCCACTCCCCTGCACCAAGAACAAGGAGTCTACCGGGTGGTACAGGAGTACGAGAGAGTCTTTAGTAAGCACCCGCTAGACTTCGGCAGAGTAAAAGGGATAGAACACCACATCCCCACAGGGAGCCACCCACCAATAAAAGAGAGACACAGACCTGTACCCCCTGCACATTATCAGAACGCAAAGAGCATGCTAAGAGAAATGAAAGAAGCTGGGGTCATTCGAGATAGCTGTAGCCCCTGGGCAGCCCCCTTGGTTCTGGTGAAAAAGAAAGACGGCACCATGAGAATGTGCGTGGACTATAGACAAATCAACCGTATCACCCACAAAGACGCATATCCGCTGGCTAGAATAGAGGAGTCTTTAGCCGCACTAAAATCAGCTAACTTCTTTTCTACTTTGGACCTTACTAGCGGGTACTGGCAGGTTCCTGTGGCAGAGGCTGACAAGGAGAAGACCGCCTTCACCACCCCGATGGGACTGAGCGAATTCAACTGCATGCCTTTCGGGCTCTGCAATGCACCAGGGACCTTCCAGCGGCTGATGGAATGCTGTCTAGGGCACCGAAACTTCGAGACGGTTCTCCTTTACCTGGACGACGTGATCGTCTATTCGAAGACCTACGAGGACCACCTAAAGCACCTGGCCGAGGTGTTCGAAGCCCTGGCAGGCTATGGCCTGAAGGTGAAACCATCGAAGTGTCACCTGCTGAAACCGAAGGTCCAGTACCTCGGGCACGTGGTAAGCGCGGAAGGAGTGGCCCCCGACCCTGACAAGGTCACGGCAATCAAGAGCTGGCCAAGCCCCTCGAACATCAAAGACGTGAGACAGTTTCTCGGGTTGGTAGGCTACTACCGAAGGTTCATCCCCGGGTTCACTAAGATGGCAGCTCCTATGCAGGACCTCCTGATCGGACAGTCTAAGTCCAGAAGTCAAAAGCCACCCTTCAAGAGGGATAAACCGGAAGAGGAGTCCTTCCGCCAGCTAAAGATGGCCCTCACGGGGGATGAGATCCTGGCCTACCCTGATTACGGCCAGCCTTTCATTCTCCACACAGATGCCAGTAATGTGGGACTGGGAGCCGTACTGTCCCAAAACCAACAGGGCAGAGAAAGGGTGAACGCGTACGCCAGCCGGAAGCTGAGGCCCACCGAGAGGAACCCGGAGAATTACAGCTCCTTCAAGATAGAATTCTTGGTGGTGGTGTGGGCCGTGACGGAACGCTTCAAGCATTACCTGGCCTCCGCAAAGTTCACCGTGTACACGGACAACACCCCGTTGACACACCTGGACAATGCAAGACTGGGTGCCCTGGAACAGCGGTGGATGGCCCGTCTCTCCAACTATGACTTCGTGATCAAGTACCGGGCAGGCAAAACCAATGCCAACGCGGACGCCCTATCAAGGATGCCTCACTTACCTGAAGGTGACGAAGACCCAGAAGAGCTGGAGGAGGTAGAACTCCCCGCGTTTCACCGGTATGGAGCCGCTCAATACTCTCACCGCGTGAAGGAGGAGATCTAACAACCGTGATGATCAATCCCCTACCTCACCACAGCTGGGCCGAGACCCAAGATAGTGACCCTGCAATCCGCCTGGTGAAAGATCTGCTGACCCGGAAAGACGCCCGCTTAGATCCAGATGCCCCAGAGGAAGCCAAGCAGCTATGGAAAGAGAAGAGCAAGCTGTTCCTCTACGAAGGCAAGTTGTGCAGAAGGATTGTCAACCACCGGACGCACGAGCTGAGCTGGCAAGTCGTGGTCCCAAGGCGAGATGCAGCTATGGTCCTGGGGGCTTACCATGACAGAGCGGGGCTCTTCGGTTGGAAGAAACTGGAGTTCCTGCTAAGAGGAAGATTCTTTTGGGTCGGCATGAGAGGTGCTGTAGAAAAATGGTGCAGAGACTGTGGCCCTTGTCACCTAAGGAGGAAGGACCGCACCAGCCAGAAGACACCCTTGAGGCCCATCGTCACCACGCAGCCTCTTGAGCTGGTAGCTCTAGACCATGTCAAGTTGGCTCCAAGCCGGTCAGGGTACATCTACGCCCTGACAATCGTGGACCACTATTCCCGTTTTCTCGTGGTGGTCCCGGTAAAAGACTTGACAGCCCAAACAGCGGCCAGAGCCTTCCAGCAATATTTCTGCCGTCCACACGGGTATCCGGAACAGGTCCTGACAGACCAGGGTCCTGCGTTCGAGGCTGAAATCTTCCAGGAGTTCTGCAACCTCTATGGCTGTAAGAAGATTCGTACAACGCCTTACCACCCCCAAACCAACGGGATGTGTGAGAAGATGAACAATATAGTCATTGATCTCCTGAAGACGTTGCCCCTGGAGGAACGCAGCCTGTGGCCAGAAAAACTGCCGGACCTGATAGACCTATACAACAATATCCCGGTGAATGCTACAAACTGCACCCCGGCTTACCTGATGCGAGCTAGACCAGGTAAGCTGCCCGTAGACGTGGAGATGGGAGTCCTAATACCTGAGGACACCTCCCCGGATGCGGACTGGGATACGGAAAGGCAACTGCAGTACAAGAAGGTACAGGAGAGTGTGGAGAAGAGCCTGGCCCAGGTGAGAGAGAGGCAAGAAAAACTCTTCAACCAACACGCCCCTGCTGGTCCCCTAGAACCTGGTGAGCAAGTCCTGAAGCGGAAGAGAAGGCTACATAAGTTGGACGACCAGTGGGAAAGGGAACCCTACACCGTACTGCAGTCTGACCACGACAACCTAAAGGTGTGCATAATCACCAAGGACGGAGGAGAAACCACTAGTGTCGTCTCCAGAGACCACCTCAAAAGGTGCCCCGAGCAACTCCGTAGTGCAGAAGAGGATCAGAGTGACCTTGAACCCGCAGAGGTCAAGGAAGAAATGATCAGCACCGTTCTCGGAGAGTTCCCTCAGTCCTGGACTCGCATAAATGATGCCATAGTGGTACCTGTCCTGCATTTCCTGCAACCAGCACAGCAACAACCAACACCAGAGCCGGAAGGTGAAGAGGAGCAAGCGGTTCCAGAGGCAGAAGAGCCTGTACCAGCAGCCCAGGAGAGTCAACCCTCTGCTGACAGTGAGCCTGCCATGCCTGCGGTAAGCCAAAGGACCCGCAGACAGCTGCCTGCCCTACCTGTACACCCAGCTGGTAGCTGTACCCCTAACGCTAGTGGGGAAAGCCAGGTTGGTCCACCACCAGACAGTGGGTTAAGGAGGTCAACCAGGAGCACAAAGGGGCAGATACCCGCTCGCTGGAAAATATAGAGCGCGCTAAGATTGTAAATAACCCTGTTGCCAAATGTTGAATTGTTTGCCAAGTTACATGCATGTCTGGTAATTCTGTGTTTCAGTTTCTTGCAGCTACCGTAAGGACTCACAGGTTATGGACTTTTTATAACCAGGACCTTGTATGGACTGCGTTCGGAGCCTAACCCAGGAATGAACTAAGACTGTAAAGGACTTGGGGTAGGACAGACCCCCACCTGGTTAAGGCTCCCCGTTGTATTGGTGATATGGACACCCGGTCAAAGACCACACTGTGACCTTAAGAACTCAATCTGTGCGTCACTTTCCTGATAATGTTTCATAGTTATGCATATTGTCTTTGTTTACTGTTTAGTCCCGGAGTACTAAATTTTACTAGGGGGGAATGTGTCACCCTGGTCTGGATGCCACAAGTGTAATTAAAGCTGTGTCTGAAAGCAAGGGGGAGGTTCTCTGGTCAGGGGAACATTAGCATGCAATGCCTCCTGTCTCAGGCCAGTAGGGGGAGCAGGCTGCCCCTATAAAAGCTGGTACTGGGGGCAGGGTTAGAGAGAACTTGATGGCCTGTCTCAGCACTGAGACTTGTCCCAGAGCAGAGCAGGGACAGACAGTTGCACTGCACCTAAGAGGAAGTGTGGCAGGAGGAGAGCCACAAGCCAGAGACAAGAGGCGAAGAGAGCCTGTCTTGGCAGATAAAAGACTTACTTTACCAGACTTTGGTGTCTGAGGCTGGGAGGATTCCACATTCTCCAGCAGATAACCAGTTCGCAAGGGACTGTATATTCCTTGGCCTAAGAAGCCTGGAGGCCCTGCCACAACCGAAGGGACCAGTAAAGCCGTACAAGGCTGGGAGCAGAAAGGAACCCACGTCGCAGGCCATACAGGCGAGAATACACGGAAAGCTCGGAAACGTGGGCTGTTACCCTATAACGAGGAGATAGCCAGAAGGAGCGCAGAAAGCACGGTAGGCCTACACCCTCACCCTGACCAGGGCCAATTTCCCCGTTGCTCTCAGACATCCAGGTCCCCTCCTAGCCGGAACTGTTTATGGGTCAGTTTACCTGTTTTAGTAAAGACCCTGGACTGCAACTTGTTGTCTGTGTGCTCCTTGCTCCTCCAGCACTATCGGCACCGGGGCTCTCACTACCATCACTCCCACCATCCACCACACTGCCCTGGGGCCGCACTCTTCCCGTGGGGAGTCACACCATCCCAGCTGCATATATCATCAGCCCCAGCGGTCTGCCCTGCAGCGGCGGTTCCTAATGACCGCAAATCCACGGGTGGCGTAGTCGGACATAATCAATAGCACATAACGGACTACCACTGGCCTGACCACCCTGAGCCACGGAACCGGGTTGCCACTACTACCCCCATCGTTCCCTATTGCCCGGATCCGAGTGCCCCACGGCCCAGGGGGCGAGTCACAGTCACTTCAGCACCTGTACAGTTTGGAGGCTACAGGGAGATCCTCAACATACCCACTCCGATCTAGACGGCTCACTAGTGAATCAGCTAGAATGGAGTTGCTCAAATGAGGTCCTCAAAAAATCCACTCCAATACAATGTTGTAAATTATGAGGACTGTCGGCTGCACTCTGCTATGTTTTTCCCCGCGAGGCTACACCTTCTCTTTGAAAAACTCAATTCCAGTCACCTCAGCACCTGTACAGTTTGGAGGCTACGGGGAGATCCTCAACATACCCACTCCGATCTAGACGGCTCACTAGTGAATCAGCTAGAATGGAGTTGCTCAAATGAGGTCCTCAAAAAATCCACACCAATACAATGTTGTAAATTATGAGGACTGTGTTGCTGCGCTTTGTTACGTTACTCCCCACGAGGCTCCGCTCACTCTTTGAGAAAATTCGATTCCAGTCACCTCAGCACCTGTACAGTTTGGAGGCTACAGGGAGATCCTCAACATACCCACTCCGATCTAGACGGCTCACTAGTGAATCAGCTAGAATGGAGTTGCTCAAATGAGGTCCTCCAAAAATCCACACCAATGCAATGTTGTAAATTATGAGGACTGTGTTGCTGCGCTTTGTTACGTTACTCCCCACGAGACTCCGCTCACTCTTTGAGAAAACTCAATTCCAGTCACCTCAGCACCTGTACAGTTTGGAGGCTACAGGGAAATCCTCAACATACCCACTCCGATCTAGACGGCTCACTAGTGAATCAGCTAGAATGGAGTTGCTCAAATGAGGTCCTCAAAAAATCCACTCCAATACAATGTTGTAAATTATGAGGACTCTGTCGCTGCGCTTTGTTACGTTTTTCCCCACGTAAAACTGAACGATCAGCGCTGTGTGTGATTATTTATATTACAAAAAGCGATAATAAAATGCAAGTTTGATTAATCATGAAAAAAATAAAATTTTGCCCTTTGGAAATACGTAATAAATATAACAGTTTGAGCAAGTACTTAAAAAATAAAAACATGAAATCATTAGAATTATAAGGCTGATATATATCTACAATGTGTGTACATTCCAATTCCACTACATTGCAGGCTATGAGGATCCGGGAATCTGCTCCATTCTGGACATTGGAAGTGATTTTTTGAGGAACTTCAGTGTAGAAACTGAACTGTCTAGAATGGAGAAGCTGCAGAGAGATCATCAAAAGATCAACTCCGATCCAGTCACCTCACCAGTGAATCAGCTAGAGTGGAGATGTTGGAATGAGGACCACAAAATATCCCCCCGATCCAGTCACCTCACCAGTGAATCAGCTAGAGTGGAGATGCTGGAATGAGATCCACAAAATATCCCCCCGATCCAGTCACTTCACCAGTGAATCAGCTAGAGTGGAGATGCTGGAATGAGATCCTCAAAATATCCACTCCGATCCAGTCACCTCACCAGTGAATCAGCTAGAGTGGAGATGCTGGAATGAGATCCACAAAATATCCCCCCGATCCAGTCACTTCAGTAGTGAGCCGTCTAGAGTGGAGCTGATAAAATGAGCCCTCAAAAAATCAACTCCAAACTAGACGGCTCAATGGTGAATCAGCTAGAATGGAGTTGATTGTTTGAGGACCACAAATAATCAATTCCAAACTAGATGCAACCGTCTCTTTTGCACGCCCCATGCGCTCCAAGCACAACCGGATATCCGTGGTCACCGGAAACACGTGACAGGAAGCACGTGACCGGAGAGTCAGTATGCGTTCCACACGCCGGAACCACCTGGCCGCCATTCTCCCAGTCAGAGCATGTGACCAGCACCGGGATCATGTGATCATGGACACAGTGAAGCCGCCTCGCCGCTGTCACCTAGATTTCAATGCACAGTCAATCCTGGAACTTTACAGCTGAGTGCGTTCCATGACATATCATACAATGTATATGCCTATTGCAAACATTGTCATTCTGATAAGGGCATACTATACTCATAAGGCTTCTCAAATAAATAGTACAAGCGACACTCAAATATATTGGGCATGGGAGTTCACAATAGGCTATAATTGCATAGAGAAGACCCTTAGTGGGCCAATTTCATGTACTAATGCTATACCATGCAGATTTACATACTTGACCTGCAAATGATTCCTCTAGTTGTCAGTAGAGGGCAGCCTAAACATAAAACAATCTAGTGAGCGACAGATGTGGCATCTTCTTTGGTGCATGGGTCGGCGTCAACTAATCAATGAGCATTAACATTTTTTTTACACTGCCACAATGATATTAAGTGAAATTAACACCGAAATTTGAACCTTACTTGCTCGCATATAAATTTTTCACTGCACCCCTTAAATATTTAAGCACGTATATTAAAGGGGGCGGCCATTTACACTTATTAGTGCAGCTTTCCTCACACACTGAGCAGCATTCTGTCCATACAATGGCCGCTGGTGGAGGAGCAGTGACCAGACCTGTCCTCAGCCTCCAATACTAAAACTCCTCACATAGGAGAGCTGCTTGTCTGTTGGAGGAGGCTGATACGATAGGCTGATCTGGTCACATGATCCTCCCCCAGCGGCCATTTTATGGACATAAGTGCTGCTCAGTGTGTGAGGAGAGCACGTTGAGTAATCTAGTCTCCTCTATCAGTAACAGAGAGCAGACAATGTTTTCACCTAGTTTGACAAATTAAAAAAAATAGATTTGCAGCAACTCAGATCTCCTCAAATTGCAAATACTTGAAGAAAATCTAAATTTATTGCTATCAATAATGGTGTCCTCTTTTTCCTTATAATAATACTTATATTCACTGGGCTACGTTATAATAATAATGCCCCCTATACTGACTAATAATAATAATAATGTCTCATGACAGTGGTGCCCTGTGTATCCTTATAATGCCCCCCGGGCCTTCTTATGTAATAATTGTGTCCTAGGAAACCAGAAACATATGCTAATACTTATCACCCCCTCTCTCCCACGCTGAGGGGTGATATTCTCCTCCTCACTACAGTCTAGGTGCAGCAGATGTTGAAGTGAGGTCATTGCATCGCCTGATGTCCCTCATGTGGTGCTGACCTCTTTGAGTTCATAAGACATAAGCAGTCTACGGCTTTTCTGAGCAAGTGGCAGAGCAGGGAGTCCATGGCTCTCTGCTCCACCTCAGTTGTTAATGGTTAATGATATCCACATCCTCAGAAAGTGGATACTGTCAACAAGTGTCCACACCGGCCCATCTGGTATTTGTTGGAACTTCCAGATGGACAGTCAGGCCCTGCGGGGACCCTTGCAGTTTAGCTCAGTTGGTATAATAGAGTCATATCTAGAATATTATTTAAGCTTAACTTTGAAGGGCCCATGTTAGTGACCCTCATACATAGCGTTTTTCTGTGTTTTTTACTGCAACAATAAAAACTTGTCTTGGCAGTAAAAACACTGTGTTCAAAACCCCTGGTTTTCCTCATGTTCCCTGCATTTTTGTCACTTTTTTGTAGCCTTTTTTTGGGTGTGGATTACATATGAGCTTTGTCTACAGTACATTTTTAATAAAGTTAGTTTCATTCACCACAACCGCTGTCAAAACGCTGTAAAAAACTTGCATTTTTTACAGCATTTTTTCCCCCTTTCATTTCTTTGTAAAAAAAAAGCTACAAAAACACTGAGAGAATTGACACGCTGTGGATTTTAAAAACGCTGCATTTGTCAAATTCAGTCAGGAAAAAAAATCAAGCATATGAGTGAAATTTCTAAAATCTCAAATCTTTTGCTGATACTGTAAAACGCAGCTTGATCTGAGGTAAAAATGTCAGACATGTCAGGTGCTCAGGTACTAGAAGTACAGGAGTCTGTACAGAACAATAGGCAGGGCCGGCGTCAGCACCCGGGCAAGTGCCAGGGCCCTGAGCAGGCGAGAGGGCCCACTTGCGGTCGGGCACCACGCCGGGCTATGGGCGAAGGAGAGCGGTGCCAGCGCCCGCCCTTCTCCCCCACTTGCTCAGGGCCCCGGCAGCCGGATACTTACCTCTCCCCATGCCTCCGCAGCTCCGCTGTCTTCCCGCTTTGCGCTCCCTGTGATGTCTCAGGTTAGAGGGCGCGGTGACGTCTTTCCACCGCACCCTCCCAGGAGCCATCACAGGCAGCGCAGAGCGGGAAGATGCCAGCAATGGAGTCCGGACCTGAGCAGCGGCAGCAGGTGAGGAGGAGTGAGGTGAGGGTGAGCATTTGATTTTTTTTTTTTAATGTATGGAGGTGTCGTCACTGAATTTTGGGTCTTCTATCCTTTGGATTACGAGCTCGGAGAGAATGAAGACACAGGACAGGATGTTTGTGTCTAAACATACTCTAAAAACTTTATTACAAAACACAGGGCTAATATACACCCTAAAGGCAGGAAACGGATTTGCCATATATGGTTCGATTATACAGTTTAGCTGAACAAGCGAAAAAAGCTAGTTTCTGTATGCTTTAAAATATTTAATTAGACTTATCTAGTTAGCAAGGTCATTTCATCTTTCTGCAAGAACACATTATTGCTACACTAGAAGAAACATCTGGCCAGGGAAAATCACTTTATCTTCTCAAAAGGACACGCTATTGATACAAGAAGGAACATTCATAGCTGTTGTTTTCACCTAAAATAACTGTCAGACTTATATAGCATAGATGGGGCCTTTAAACTTGAGGGACTCCATCTTCTGCTATAACATTCCATCCTTTTGTTCCTTCATTTATCAATATGAATTTCTATGTTTTCTTTTAGTACAACGCTGAATACACATTAAAAAAAACTTAAAAACCAAATAAACCGCAAGACACATTAGCAAAACCTGTAAAATAGCTTGTACTATACCAGCCAACCACCCACCAATACCTTTAAACCAATTTGCGGGATTTAGAAATGAAAATCTCTGTGTGGAATTATTGGCCAAAGTATCTGAACAGTTCACTCAAAAGTTTATCTCTTCCCATGAGACCGGGACAGCGAGAAAGGGTATGCTAGTGGACGTCACAGGGGCATGTGTACATATCCAACAATTAGCAATGGTCTGGTTTTGCTCCTTTAGTCCATCGATTAGAGCAAGATGGTGTCTAATGAATCTATTGTCGTCTCCATCCATGGTGCCTAACCTAGTCCATGCACCTGTGGTCGCAAGTATGCAGGTAAGTATAAACAATGTCATCATTCTTTGTCCGCTGGTTCTCCTAGTATCTTTTTGCAATGGGACGCGTGGATCCAGGTCTCTTTTCCCTCTAGCTTAACGGCTGTACTTGTGGTCAGCAGAACTTGAAAGGGTCCGTCAAACCGTGGATCTAGGCTTTTCCTCACGTGTCTTTTTATAACCACCCAGTCTCCAGGTTGCAGCGTATGGCTGCTAGAGTCTTGATCTGGATCTGGAAGAGAACTGAAGACATTATCATGTACTTGCTTAATCTTTTTGTGTAAAGCCCTCACATAGGAACTTAGCACATGGTTGTTCATTTCTAATGCTTGCGGATAGAAACACCCTAGGCCGGGTACGTTGCCAAACAATATCTCATATGGAGAGAGTCCAGTCTTTCTATTAGGCGTGTATCTTACTGAAAACAGAGCAAGTGGTAAACAGTCCGGCCATGGTTTTCCTGTCTCAGCCATGGCTTTCTGAATTTTTAATTTCAATGTCCCATTCAGTCTTTCCACTGTACCACTACTTTGTGGGTGATATGGGGTATGGAATGCTTGTTGAATTCCTAGAGCTGACATGACTTCATTCATTATTTCACCTGTGAAGTGTGTACCTCTGTCACTCTCAATTACCTCTGGTACCCCATACCTGCAGACCACCTCCGCAAGCAGTTTCTTTGCGGTTGCCGTAGCCGTGGCTTTGGCAATCGGGAAAGCCTCTGGCCATCCTGAGAACAAATCAATACAGACCAACACATATTCCCATGATCCTGACTTTGGCAGCTGAATATAATCAATTTGCAGTCTCTGGAATGGATAGAGGGGCCGGGGGGTGTGTTTGGGTGGTGTTTTAACTACTCTACCCTGATTATGTGTAGCACATATCATGCACCCTTGTACCAGGTTTTCAATACAGGTGGAGAATCCTGGTGCCACCCAATGTTTCTGCATCACACTCATCACACCCGTTTTAGATTGGTGTGTCGGCCCATGTAGTACCTGGGCAGCTGCTGGGTACAGTGCCCTTGGAAGGCATCGTCGTGTCCCTTTCCCCCATACCCCATTTGCTTCATTCAGGCATGCACCTTCCTTTAACCACTTATCAACCTCCTCCTTTTGAGCCTGCGCCTGCATTTGGGATAAGATGTCCTCCGACACAAAGGGGTTTTTAGGGGCACTTAACTGACGTACTGTTGACCCTTGTTGCGGCTTACAGGCTGCTGTTTTTGCTGCTGCATCTGCCATCGCGTTTCCTCTGCTTACCTGGTCGGTGCGTCTGGTATGTGCTCTTACCTTTATGACAGCTACTTGTTTAGGTAGTTGTAGCGCATCAATTAATTAACTGCTGGACCGCATCAGCATTCTTAATGGGGTGTCCTGCTGCCGTCAGGAAACCTCTTGACTTCCATATTGGACCAAAATCATGCGATATACCGAATGCGTACCTAGAATCTGTGTAAATGTTAACAATACTACCTTCCGCTAGTTTACAGGCCTCGGTTAGGGCCCTAAGTTCAGCTTCTTGAGCCGACTGGTGTGGGAGCATTGGTTCTGCCTTGATTACTGCATTGAGGGAGACAACTGCATATCCAGTATGGAAGGTACCTGAATCGTCCTGATGACGGGATCCATCTACAAAAAATTCAAAATCTGCATTTTGTAATTCATGTTCAAATACAGTAGGTAAACCTGCCGTTTCTTGTGCCATCATTTGTACACAGTCATGAGGAACTTCCTCTCTTGGATCTTCCTTAAAAAGCACAGTACCTGACTCCTCCTTTAGATCCGAGAGAGGTAACAAAGTTGCTGGATTCAGGGTAGTACACCTCTGTAAAGAAACATTGGGAGGCATTAACAGTGCACATTGTAACCTGAGATGACGTGCTGCTGAGAGGTGAGCGGGTTGCACTTGATTCAATATAGTGTAGACATCATGAGGTGTTAGAACGGTGAGCGGGTGGTCAAGAACAATGTCTGCGGATTTATGGAGTAATAGTCCAACAGCATGCAGAGCACGTACGCAGGATGGTGCACCTCTGGCTACCGCATCCAATCTGACACTAAAATAGGCAACAGGTCTCTGATTATCACCGTGTGTTTGAGTTAAAACTCCTGCTGCATGTCCAGCTTGTTCATGAAGGTACAGAGTAAATGGGAGCTCATAATTAGGTGTACCCAAAGCTGAAGCGGCCAAAATACGGTTCTTGAGAGAATAAAAACAGTCTATTGCCTCTGATGTTAGTACAAAAGGTGTTGGGGTAAGACAGTCATAGAGGGGCTGCATTAAAACAGAGGCGGCATGAATCCACTGTCTGCAATAGGAAACAAGTCCAAGAAAAGTTCTGAGGGCTGCAACATTAATGGGGACGGTGAATGCCTGTACTGCTAGTTTACGTGCATTTGTTAAATGACGAGCTCCTGGTGTAATGCAATGTCCCAAAAAGGTGACTGAAGATTTACAAAACTGAAGCTTATCTTTCGATGCCTTGCAGCCAGCGTGATAGAGAAACAACATAAGCGATATAGTTGCACTATGACATTGTTTCCTGGAGGGGGCACAAATGAGCAGGTCATCGACATATTGCAAAACAACGATATGTGGTTCAGACCATCCCTCCAGTATTTCCTGCAGACTTGCAGTGTACATTGTGGGTGAATTCTGGGCACCCTGTGGCAACACTGTCCATGTATATTGACTGCCCTGGAATGTGAAAGCAAACAGGTACTGGCAGTCAGGATGTAATGGTACACTGAAAAATGCATTTGCCAAATCGACCACTGAAAAACAAAGAGAGTTAGAAGGTATCTGTGACAGAAGAGTATGCGGGTTGGGCACAACTGGTGTTAGAAGTTCTGTGGCTTTGTTAACCAACCGGAGGTCATGGACCATTCTATATGCGGCTGGTTGTCCTGGCACACTCTTTTTCTTTACTGGGAACAGGGGAGTGTTGCAAGGGGACTGGGTTTTGACTAGGACTCCTCTCTGTAGTAATTTTTGGACCTGCTGGGCTATGGCATTCTCCTGAGCCGAGCTAAGGGGATACTGCCTCTGTTGAGGCAAGATGGCTCCTGGTTTTAATTTCACCATTACTGGTTGAACTCTTAACCTACCAACATCTGTTTTGTCTGAGGCCCAAAAATCATGTGGTACAGCCTGCTCCAATATCGGGGGAAACTCATTTGTCTCTTCTATGCTGGCAATATCTAGTGACATAATTTTGCAAAGGGTACTTGGTTTTAAACCTGGGGTCATGGTGACAGTGCCATCGGGATGATACTCAATATGTGCTTGTAATTGGGACAACACATCATTTCCCAAAAGGTTACATTGGCCTCGGGGCGATACCATGAGCTTGCTATGTACAGTGGCTCCTTGAATTTGCAGGGGAATTCTTTTAGTGACAGGAAGCAGGACAGACGGGGAATTGAAGGGGGTGGCAATGACATGATGTGAAAAATCAGTGTCAATGTATGTGACGCGCCCCCTGGGCCTGTGTTGTGCAGGGAATACCCGGAGCCGGATCGCTGGGGGTTGTAGTCTCCGTGGCGGTGACCCGGTCCGTGCCCAGGGTGGTCAATTCAGTGGCAGTCTTAGTGTAATAACAAGTGTCCGACTACGCCACCCGTGGATTGCGGTCAATGGAGACCGCCGCTGCAAGGCAGACCGCTGAGGCCGGTGTTATGTGTGCAGCTAAGAATGGGATGACTCCCCACGGGAGGAGTACAGCCTCAGGGCAGTTAGCGTGGATGATGGGAGTGATGGTGGAGATAGTCCCAGTACCAATAGTGCCGGAGGAGCAAGAAGTCACAGACAACGTGTTGCAATCCAATGTCCTTTACTCACAGTTTGTTTTCTCCAGGTCACTCTCGCGAAGCAGTGACCACCCAAGCCGTGCTGCGTCCACCAGGCAAGGGACTCGGTCAACTCCCAGGTCTTTCTGGAGTATGTCTCAAAGCTCCCTTCCGTCCTTTCTCTGGCTCGTGCCCCACCAGTGACCAAGCTTATGTCCAGCTCCCGCGGGCCTTCTCTTGGGAGGGCTACGTGCCCACGTCCCTGACCCTATATGGTATGCCTTCCTAGCAAGGTGTAACGAGGGGTCGCACCAAGGGCTGGTCACGACCTCCGGTTCTTGGCTGAAGATGATTCGCTTCCACCAATTTGGGATCCGGTACCCTGTTCTGCCAACCCGTCACCCGCAATATCCTGGGTCCTTAGGGTTCTCTCTTCCTTCTCGTTCCTGAGCCTTTCTGTTTCACTTGTTACTTCTGTTCTGGTCTTGTTCCCTTTTCTTTTCCACTGTTCCTTCTCCTCTCTTTCTCTCTGGCCCCGGCCTCTGTGCTAGGCCTGCCCAGGGAGCAGAGCCCATGCAGCAGCCCTGCTCCCTGCCTTCTCCACTTCTCCTCACAGACTGAACTTCTTCTTCTTTCTCTTTCAGTGCTGGCTGGGCCTCACAGGCTAGGCCCGCCTCCGGAGCAGAGCTCCACAGAGGCCCTGCTCTGTCACTTCCTCTCTCAGACTGAACACTGTTCTAAGATGGTGCCCACCTTATATACCTCCCTCTGACCATGAGCCCAGGTGACTAGCAACCAATGGGCTCCTTCCTATGCTCAGGACCCAACCCCTATCTGCCCCTATAGCACTGGGTATTCCACCCCCCTCCCCACTCCAGCCAGGGACAGATGCTGTCGTGCCTGCACTTCTGTCTAGTGGGAGCACCGTTGAGCTGTCCCTCGGAAATGGGGTGTGTGTGCTGTATGCAGCCTACTGAGCCTTGATCCATACTCCATCCTTACCCGGGAGTGGGATATCACACCTCTGGATGAGGTGCAATACCTCTGTAGTGACCAAGTCCTCGGGGCGCTACATTCCCCCCTGGTAAAGCACAGCACGTCCTCGGGCTGGAACAGAGCAAAAACAATTCACAGGGTATGCAAAAACTTTTTCATTAACTGCTTACATCAGGAAACAGACACACTTGTACAATTCCCTTCATGGGAAACACTCTGATGAAACACTTTTGGTTATTACTTCCGGAACTCTTTTACCATAAAACACACTATAAAACTTTTGCAAATAAAACATTCTTCAAAAACGCATTCTTGACTTCTGGCCGCTGGACAACTTGCGACCAGGTGTTCACTTTCTCTCTCAAAGGTGCAACAGTCCATTTAATTCGTCCTGAGGTAGACGTTGCAGTTCTTTTAAAAAACCAGTAGGGGGCGCTTTGAGAAGCGCAACTATTTACCAGGGGTTGGCCGTTCCCAGTCCTCGGCCGGTTGGAAAGGGGATGGCTGCTCTCAGTCCTCAGCCAGGTAAGAAAGGGGGTATCTTGGAAACGGGTAACAGTCTTTTAGCTGTCCCAACGGGGACCACACTTATTAACAGTTCAAAAGAAAAACAGTCCTTGTACCCTGACGGGTAACTTTGTACAGTTCCTTACTCACGCTACTTTCTTTTAATAGTTATGTCCTCCTTGAGCTCCCTCCTGAGGGCAGTCTTCAGACCCGTCCGGGTCCTCTTGGCTTTCCTCGTACTGGTGGTACTGCAGCTTCTCCTCCGTGAGCCGGTGAACGTGGAGGGCGTACTGTCCCTTGGCACCCTTGTGCAGTAGGCCTTGCGGCGGGGTCTGGAGAAGGCCGCTGTTGATGACGCCCGGGGTCAGAGGGTGCGACTTTGGGCCTGGGCGCGGGCTGGTGGTGGCGGTGCCCAGGGCTGGAGGGCTCGGCTGCAGGGCTTGTTGCGGGGTCTGGAGCAGGTCGGTGTCTGCAGCGCCCGGGATCGGCGGCTCCACCAGGGGGCCCGGGAGCAGGCTGACGCTGGCAGCGTCCGGGACAGGGAGACTCCTCTTACCTGCTCCCGCGACCGCTCCTGCGTCACCCGTCTTCTCCTGGTGCTGGTCGGGGCCTGTGACGACTGGGGCACTGCCGATGCTGGGCAGCTTAGTCTGCTGCCGGTCCGCCATTTTGATCTCCGTTCCCGATGTCTTTCCCCCCCCCCCCGGCGGACCGTGGCCTACCTTGCGATGATCTTCCTCCGTAGGCCGCGGCTCCGCAGTCGATCGTCGGGGTTGAGGACCTTGCGTCGCGCTCCTGTGACGTCAGCGTCACTCCCTCTCCCTTCCAGGACCTTACGCAGCGTCAGTGCGTGGGGCGGAGCTTCGGATCTCACGCGCTTTCGGCGTCCACGCCCCTCTTCTTCCCGAGCGGCGTCCCGAAAATGGCGTCTGATGGCGGGAAACTTCTCTCAGGTAAGTGCAAAAGTCTTTTTCAGGCACGCAATACCCGTTGGTGGCGGGTTGGTTTGAATCCTGCCGACTACGCCAAAGTTGACGCGCCCCCTGGGCCTGTGTTGTGCAGGGAATACCCGGAGCCGGATCGCTGGGGGTTGTAGTCTCCGTGGCGGTGACCCGGTCCGTGCCCAGGGTGGTCAATTCAGTGGCAGTCTTAGTGTAATAACAAGTGTCCGACTACGCCACCCGTGGATTGCGGTCAATGGAGACCGCCGCTGCAAGGCAGACCGCTGAGGCCCGTGTTATATGTGCAGCTAAGAATGGGATGACTCCCCACAGGAGGAGTACAGCCTCAGGGCAGTTAGCGTGGATGATGGGAGTGATGGTGGAGATAGTACCAGTACCAATAGTGCCGGAGGAGCAAGAAGTCACAGACAACGTGTTGCAATCCAATGTCCTTTACTCACAGTTTGTATTCTCCAGGTCACTCTCGCGAAGCAGTGACCACCCAAGCCGTGCTGCGTCCACCAGGCAAGGGACTCGGTAAACTCCCAGGTCTTTCTGGAGTATGTCTCAAAGCTCCCTTCCGTCCTTTCTCTGGCTCGTGCCCCACCAGTGACCAAGCTTATGTCCAGCTCCCGCGGGCCTTCTCTTGGGAGGGCTACGTGCCCATGTCCCTGACCCTATATGGTATGCCTTCCTAGCAAGGTGTAACGAGGGGTCGCACCAAGGGCTGGTCACGACCTCCGGTTCTTGGCTGAAGATGATTCGCTTCCACCAATTTGGGATCCGGTACCCTGTTCTGCCAACCCGTCACCCGCAATATCCTGGGTCCTTAGGGTTCTCTCTTCCTTCTCGTTCCTGAGCCTTTCTGTTTCACTTGTTACTTCTGTTCTGGTCTTGTTTCCTTTTCCTTTCCACTGTTCCTTCTCCTCTCTCTCTCTCTGGCCCCGGCCTCTGTGCTAGGCTTGCCCAGGGAGCAGAGCCCATGCAGCAGCCCTGCTCCCTGCCTTCTCCACTTCTCCTCACAGACTGAACTTCTTCTTCTTTCTCTTTCAGTGCTGGCTGGGCCTCACAGGCTAGGCCCGCCTCCGGAGCAGAGCTCCACAGAGGCCCTGCTCTGTCACTTCCTCTCTCAGACTGAACACTGTTCTAAGATAGTGCCCACCTTATATACCTCCCTCTGACCATGAGCCCAGGTGACTAGCAACCAATGGGCTCCTTCCTATGCTCCGGACCCAACCCCTATCTGCCCCTATAGCACTGGGTATTCCACCCCCCTCCCCACTCCAGCCAGGGACAGATGCTGTCGTGCCTGCACTTCTGTCTAGTGGGAGCACCGTTGAGCTGTCCCTCGGAAATGGGGTGTGTGTGCTGTATGCAGCCTACTGAGCCTTGATCCATACTCCATCCTTACCCGGGAGTGGGATATCACACCTCTGGATGAGGTGCAATACCTCTGTAGTGACCAAGTCCTTGGGGCGCTACATATGGCCAATCACCTTGCGTAATTACTGAATTGTCGGCCCCCGTATCTATTTGGAAATCGATTTCATGTCCCCCTGGTAGGTTCACCTGCACTATACAACTGGGAGTTGGGGGTAAGGAGATGAGGGGGTTCATGTGCAAGCTACCCTCATCCTATGGGGGCGTTGTTTGGTCGGCTGGAGGACCCGTACTCTGAGCATTTGGATACGGGTTGGTCCTACAGTTCTTTCTAAAATGTCCTGGCTTTTTACATCCGTAACACAGTTTCTGTCCTCCTCCTTCAGTCCGTCCTCTGCCTCTGTTGTTTCTGGGGGTCGTCTCTACTATATGTATTCTGGCAGCTCTTTTTGCCTGCGCTATGTCATGCTGTGCCCCCTGAGCTATTCTAGCTAAATCTTCTGCCTTCACTGATCTCCAGTCCGGTCTACTTGCTTTTACCTTCTCTGCAATCTCTTTCTTTAGCCCATTCATGAAAGCACTTGCTAATACCCTCTCACTAGTCTTATTCCCGGGGTTGAACCCCATTTCTGACCAGGTTTTCTTTAGTGCATAGAAATAATCCTTAGGATCTTCCTCCTTTCCCTGCACTCTATCTTCTAGTGTAACTTGCTTTTCTGCTTGCCTGTCTTGACATGCTTTTACCAACGCTGCTGCGAATAGGACTCCAGCTGCTGCATCATTAGATTCTGCATCTACGGGTCCGGTCCTATTGGCATACTGTTTTTTTTGTCTCATCTATCAACCTATCATAGCGGGCTTCATCTGCCAATTTTCCCTTAATTACCCCCTGCAGATCTATTCTAGTGGCATGATACGTATCCTGTATGGTGGTGATCATTCTAGCAAAACCCATAGGGGACTGGGACGGATCTGGCAGCTGGGAGATCAGTGCCAACTGCTCTGAAGGGCTCCATGGTCTATACATTAACATTGTACGAGCTTCCTGACCTGGAACCACTGCATCCCCCCCTGCTGCTGCTGCTGCTGCTGGTGCTCCTGGCACAACTACCGTCCTCATTGGGAATAGACTAGCTGGGTGGGGTCTCGGTCCTCCACATGCCACACAGATGTCTACTGTCAAGGGATTCTGCTGTCCACATCTGGGGCAAACCCAACATTTAGGTTCCTGGGAATTCTGGTACTGGGGTGGGGGTGACGTCGGGAGCGGACAGGGAGGAAAATCTGTCATTCCAGTTTTTGTCAGTCTGTAACGTCCGTCTCCTAATTCTTCAATCTCTCCTTCAAAATAAGCGCATGCATTCATCCATACATCTACTGTCCCTAACAGACCCTTATCTTTCAGCCATCCATGATAGGAGTTAAAGAAGGATTTCCATTTCTCTCCATTCATCTCTCCATTCTCATTCATTCCCGCTTTACACAATATTTTGTCAATTCCAATCAGTGCCTGTTTCCCTTCTCTGCGTACCACTAAGTCTTTGGCTATAATGCCTTCCTTGGCATTTTGGTTCCCCATTTTTTCGGTTCTCCTCACCTAGAAGAGACTCCTCAGTCACTTAGACAATGGTCACTTAGACAATGGGCCACAAAGGTTTCTGAACCATTCCACTACTAGCCTCTCTAGGACTTATACGCCAACCAGAAAAACAGACCAAAAACATCAATCCCGGGACACATCCACAACACAATCATCGGATCCATACTTTCATTCTTAAATTCTCCAAAGGATAGAAGGCAGGACTGTCAATTTATCTGAGGGATTCTACTGGTTCAAAGGGACCTGAGCCAGACAACAATCTGTTGAATTACCTGGGGAGCCGACCGCTCGGGGGTGAGGGAGTCTCTTCTATGCAGTGATATAATTAGGTAGAATATAACAGTTATTCTTACCTCAGCACTGTATATATCACCAACAGAGAGCTTCACTCGTCCCACGTCTCGGACCGGTCGAGCACCCTTGGGTAGATTAACTCAAGGTCGCTGTTCGAGGCGCCAGCTGTCGTCACTGAAATTTGGGTCTTCTATCCTTTGGATTACGAGCTCGGAGAGAATGAAGAAACAGGACAGGATGTTTGTGTCTAAACATACTCTAAAAACTTTATTACAAAACACAGGGCTAATATACACCCTAAAGGCAGGAAACGGATTTGCCACATATGGTTCGATTATACAGTTTAGCTGAACAAGCGAAAAAAGCTAGTTTCTGTATGCTTTAAAATATTTAATTAGACTTATCTAGTTAGCAAGGTCATTTCATCTTTCTGCAAGAACACATTATTGCTACACTAGAAGAAACATCTGGCCAGGGAGAATCACTTTATCTTCTCCCAAGGACACGCTATTGATACAAGAAGGAACATTCATAGCTGTTGTTTTCACCTAAAATAACTGTCAGACTTATATAGCATAGATGGGGCCTTTAAACTTGAGGGACTCCAGCTTCTGCTATAACAGAAGCATGGGGCATTATATGGGGGGGGGTGACATCCTGCATGGGGCATTATATGGGGGGGTGACATCCTGCATGGGGCATTATATGGGGGGGTGACATCCTGCATGGGGCATTATATGGGGGTGACATCCTGCATGGGGCATTATAAAGAGGGGGGGTGACATCCTGCATGTGGCATTATATAGGGGGGAGACTTCCTGCATGGGGCATTATAAAGAGGGGGGGGAGACATCCTGCATGGGGCATTATATAAGGGGGGAGACATCCTGCATGGGGTATTATAAAGAGGGGGGGAGACATCCTGCATGGGGCATTATATAGGGGGGGAGACATCCTGCATGGGGCATTATAAAGAGGGGGGATAACATCCTGCATGGGGCATTATATGGTGGGGAAGAGGGATATCCTGCATGGGGCATTATATGGGGGGAAAGGGACATCCTGCATGGAGCATTATATGGGTGGGAAAGGGACATCCTGCATGGGGCATTATATGGGGGCCAGTATCCTGTATAGAGCGTTATAAGGGGGCCAGTATCCTGTATAGAGCGTTATAAGGGGACCAGTATCCTGTACGGACCGTTATATGGGGGCCAATATCCTGTATGGAGCGTTATATGGGGGCTAGTATTCTGTATGGATCGTTATGTGAGGGCCAGTATTCCGTATGGAGCGTTATATGGGGGCCAGTATTCCGTATGCAGCTTTATATGGGGGCCAGTATTCTGTATGGAGCATTTTATGGGGGCCAGTATCCTGTGTGGAGCAATTCGCCGTTTTTTGAGCTTTTGTAGAATTTACAATAGATATATCTCATGTACTGTAAGAAGTGAAATCTTTGCATTGTATTATATATATATATATATATATATATATATATATATGAATCGTGGTATGTGTTAAGGGGGCCCACTGAGACTCTTTTGCCCAGGGCCCAGAAAAACCTGGAGCTGGCCATGACAATAGGGATATGTTTTCTGAGATCCCAGATCATAGAAACGTAATAAAATATTTTAGTTTTTCTGTAGAGCATAGACCCGGACGTCAGCTGGCCAATACAGGTGCCCTGTCCAGGGTCCTAGTTTTGGTTTAATGATTTAAGAGCTAAGAATATTCCGGTGCTGAGGTAGAAATGACGCGCCCCTGGGCCTGTGTTGCGCAGCGTTGCGCACGCGGGAGCTTACCCGGAGCCGGATCTGTTGAGGGTTGTAGTCTCGTGGCGGTGATCCGGTCCGTGCCCAGGGAGTCAGACTAAGTGGCGCTGTATTAGCGGTAGATGTTGAACGACTACGCCACCCGTTGAGTACAGCTAAGGAGCTGCTGCTGCAGGGCAGACCGCTGAGGCCGGTGGTAGGATTGTGCAGCGTGATAGTATAACCCCCAACGGGAGGGGTATGGCCTCAGGGCAGCCGACGTGGATGATGGGGGTAGCAGGAACCACTCGGAGACGGTACGGTGTAGTTCAGGGTCTTTACTGGTGACAAAGATAGACCCTCCCGGAGTACTGGCTAGCGATTGGGGCCTGGTCAGTCCTTGAGCAGATGGGATCTCCCCTGGCCAGGCGGAGTTGTAGGCCTCCCAAACTAACGATACTCTTCTGGCTACCTTGCTAGAGGCGGGTATAAGTAGCCCACGTCCCTGAGTGTACCGTGTGGTGCTCACCCGTATGGCCGGTGACTCGGGGCCTTCTAGTAGCTTCCGCTCCACGACGGCGGTGCTGGTCCCACACGTGTGACCGTGCCTTCGGGTTTCTGGGCCAGAGGACCTGCAATCCCCTGCCGGTCGGTTTCTGCTGCTGGATAGGAGTTAGTCCCCACAGCCTCGGACTCCGGGTCCGGTGATAACTTCTCAGTCAGGGCGAGCTCTGCAGCTGCCAGCCCCTGACTCCTTGTAGCACTGCTCCCACAGAGCTCCTGATGTTCTTTTCCTATATCTGCTTCTCTGTCTCTACTTCTTCTCTACTCACTAACCCTGCCTCAGCCCCAGGTTTATATAGGGGAAGTTGTTCCCCTCCCAGGACTGGGCAGGAGGTGCGGCATGCATAGGATTCCTGACCAAGAGACCTCCCACCTGCTCTCAGACATAACATTGCTGTTACTGTGGAAACCAGACCCCTGGGGTGCCACATTCCCCCCTAGTGAAATTTAGTACTCCGGGACTAAACATATTTTAGAAAAACATAACCAATACAAACAGAAACGGTACAATAAAAAAAAACATATTAGAATGGTCACGGCGTGTCCGCAACCGGGTGCAGTTTTTGAAGAAAAGCAAGGTGTCCATTTCACCAAAACAGGGAGACGTAACCAGGTAGGGGTCTGTCCTGCCCCGAGTCCTTAACAGTCTTTAGTCCATCCCTAGGTTACGCTCCAACCATGTATAAAGGATTCCCGGTAAATCCACCAAGGACTCCTATAAATAACTAGAAACACATAATTATACACAAGTAACAGACAGGTGACCACAAATAAAACAATTTAAACACTTCAAATCCTCCAACGTGCGGGTAACTGGCCTCTAGTGGCCCTAGTGGACCTACGGAGCTGACTGTCTAGCCCTGAACTACAGGGTGTAGGAGCTGTCAAGGGTAAACTGGGCAGCTGTCCACGGGCCCTTTGGCTCACTAGAGGTATGGCAGGTTCACTATAAGCAGAGGGTTGATCCTCCTGGTCTGCCTGTGTGGGGTCTTCTGCCTCCTGGACCGGCTGTTCTTCCAGCTCTACCTGTTGCTCCGTAGGTGCTTGGGATGCTGGTTGGAGGAAGGTGAGTACAGGTACCACAACTGCGCCATTGACTTGAGTCCAAGACCGAGGGAAGTCTCCGAACACAGTACTAACCATGTCTTCCCTTTCCTCTACGGGTCGAGGGTCTTCTTGTTCCTCTTCAGGGTTCCGTAGCTGTTCGGGACACTTCTTCAGGTGATCCCGGGATACAATGGTTGTGGTTTCCCCTCCGTCTTTACTGATGGTACAGACCTTTGGGTTGTCGTGGCTTGAGGGCAGTACGATGTACGGGTCCTTCTCCCACTGGTCGTCCAACTTGTGGAGCCGCCTTTTCCTCTTCAAGACCTGCTCTCCGGGTACCAGGGGAACAGCGGGAGCATACTGGTTGTAAGTTTTCTCTTGTCTTTCCCTAGCTTGACAGAGACTTCGCTCCACGCTCTCCTGTACTTTCCGGTACTGCTGCTGCCTCTCTGTGTCCCAGTCTGCTTCTGGTGAAGTGTCCTCGGGTGTCAGGACTCCCATCTCCAGGTCAACAGGTAGCTTACCAGGTCTTGCCCTCATCAGGTAAGCCGGGGTACAGTTGGTGGAACCTACCGGGATGTGGTTGTATAGGTCCACTAGGTCGGGCAGCCTCTCGGGCCACAGACTGCGTTCTTCCAGGGGCAATGTTTTCAGAAGATCTATCACCACCTGGTTCATTTTCTCACAAAGTCCATTAGTTTGCGGATGATAGGGTGTCGTCCTTATCTTCCGGCAGCCATACAGAGTGCAGAATTCTTGGAAGACCTCCGCTTCAAAGGCAGGTCCCTGGTCTGTCAAAACTTGGTCCGGGTACCCGTGTGGACGGCAGAAATGCTGCTGGAAGGCTCTAGCTGCTGTTCGAGCTGTTAAGTCCTTGACGGGGACGACAACCAAGAACCGGGAGTAGTGATCCACGATGGTTAGTGCGTAGACGTAGCCACTTCTGCTTGGGGTCAGTTTTACATGATCCAAGGCTACCAGTTCCAACGGCTGCCGGGTGACGATGGACTGCAGGGGAGTCTTCTGGCTGGCACGGTCCTTCCTTCTTAGGTTGCACGGGCCACAGTCTCTGCACCACCTCTCGATGGTTCCCCTCATGCCTACCCAGTGGAACTGCCCGCGCAGCAGGAACTCCAGCTTCTTCCATCCGAAGTATCCAGCCCCGTCGTGGTATGCCTCCATCACCATGGCTGCGTCTCTTCGTGGCACCACTACTTGCCAAATTAGTTCATGCGTCCGGGAGTTAACCATTCGGCGGCACAACTTCCCCTTATAAAGGAACAGTCGACTCTTCTCAGCCCACAGTTGCTTGGCTTCCTCCGGAGCGTCTGGGTCAAGGCGAGCCTCTGGCCGAGTCAGCATCTCCTTCACCAGTCGGACGGCAGGGTCACTGTCTTGCGTTTCCGCCCAGTTGTAGTGAGGCAAGGGATTAAACGTAGCAGCTTGCTTACTCCTTACCCGGTGGGAATACTGGATAGTCCCATGACGGTGGAACGCGGGGAGTTCGACTTCTTCCAGTCCCTCTGGATCTTCTCCTACGTCCGGTAGGTTTGGCATCCTGGACAGGGCGTCCGCGTTGGTATTGGAGCGTCCTGCCCGGTATTTGATTGTGAACTCGTAGTTGGACAGACGGGCCATCCATCTCTGCTCTAGGGCACCGAGTCTTGCTGTGTCCAGGTGTGTCAACGGGTTGTTATCCGTGTACACGGTGAACCGGGGGGAAGCGAGGTAGTGCTTAAAGCGTTCGGTGACTGCCCACACCACTGCCAGGAACTCTAGCTTAAATGAGCTGTAATTCTCAGGGTTTCTCTCGGTGGGTCGCAGTTTTCGGCTGGCGTAAGCGATTACTCGTTCTTTCCCCTGCTGGATCTGGGACAGCACAGCTCCTAGCCCGATGTTACTTGCGTCGGTGTAGAGGATAAAGGGCTGGCTGTAATCAGGGTACGCCAGGATTTCATCCCCCGTGAGGGCCATCTTCAGCTGGCGGAAGGACTCTTCTTCTAACTTCTCCCATCTGAAGGGTGGCTTCTGGTTCTTGGCCTTCCGGGACTGGCCTATCAGGAGGTCCTGCATAGGAGCTGCCTTTTTAGTGAAACCGGGGATGAATCTGCGGTAATAGCCTACCAACCCGAGGAACTGCCGCACTTCCTTTACACTGGAGGGACTTGGCCATTCCTTAATTGCGGTGATCTTATCAGGGTCGGGAGCCACTCCATCAGCGCTCACCACGTGTCCCAGGTACTGCACCTTTGGTTTCAGGAGGTGACACTTGGAGGGTTTCACCTTTAGGCCGTAGCTTGCCAGAGCTTCGAACACTTCCGCCAGGTGTTTCAGGTGGTCCTCATACGTCTTGGAATATACGATGACATCGTCCAGGTACAACAGGACCGTCTCGAAGTTTCTGTGGCCCAGACAGCACTCCATTAATCGTTGGAAGGTTCCTGGTGCGTTGCAGAGTCCGAACGGCATGCAGGTAAACTCGCTAAGTCCCATCGGGGTGGTGAATGCGGTCTTCTCCCGGTCCGCCTCTGCTACAGGAACCTGCCAGTACCCACTAGTGAGATCCAAGGTAGAGAAGAAGTTAGCAGATCTTAAAGCAGCCAAAGACTCCTCTATCCTTGGTAAGGGGTACGCATCCTTGTGTGTGATACGGTTGATTTTCCGGTAATCTACACACATCCTCATGGTGTTGTCTTTCTTTTTGACTAAGACTAGTGGAGCTGCCCAGGGGCTACAGCTATCCCTGATCACCCCAGCCTCCTTCATGTCTCTAAGCATCCCCTTGGCGTGTTGGTAGTGTGCAGGGGGTACGGGTCGATACCTCTCTTTTATGGGAGGATGGTCTCCCGTGGGGATGTGGTGTTCTACCCCCTTGACTCGCCCGAAGTCTAACGGGTGTTTACTAAACACTCTCTCGTACTCTTGAACCACCCGATAGACTCCCTGTTTCTGGTGTGAGGGAGTGGAGTCAGTACCCAAATGTAGTTGCTGACACCAGTCCTCCATTGTTTTCTTAGAGCCGTTACCTTCCTCCGGGGAAGATGGAGGCAAGGGTTCTACGGACTGTATGGAATCTTGATTGATGGTATACAATTTGGCTAGCGTGGCATACCGGGGCAGGTACACTTCCCTCTTCCCGATATTTATTATGCGAACGGGCACCCTCCCATGGCGTACATTGACCACCCCCCGTGCTGTCAAAATGGTGGGCCTACTGTCTGAGTAAACTGGTTCTACCATTGCCTGGTAATCTCTACCTCTCAGACCAATAGCTGCCCGGCACCAAATCATCATTTCACTTTTCGGGGGCATGGCAATAGGGAAAGGGTCACACATTCGCACGCTACCAATCTCACCACCGGAGAGTTCTAGCTGTTGCCGTCGCATCAGTGCCCGGATCTCTTTCTGGAGCACTCGCTGCTGGCCGGAGCTGGCGTTCTTGGCAACCTGCTGTAAAAGGAAAATCACCTCTGCAAGACAATTTTCAATTACATTAGTTCCTAGAGTTATCTTTGGGTGACTCTCGTGTTTGTCAATGTCTACAATGATCAGTCCCTGTGCTGCCAGTTCGACTCTACCGATTTTAATGGTCACCTCTTTAAATCCAATCTGTGGCACGGGCTGACCATTGCTGGCGATGATACTCAAGTCGTCGTCAAGGTAGCGGGTGATATCCGAGTCATTCCAGTACTGCTTGAAGAGCACGTACGGGATGGTGGTGACCTGTGACCTGGTGTCCAGTAGGGCACTCATAGGAATGCCATCCAGTACCACGGGTAAGACTGGACGTCCTCCCACATATTTGTCACGCCAGTTCGATGGGCCTGGTGATCTTTTTCCTGGGGGTTGGCCCTCTACCCCAGGTTGTGCCAGTTTAAAGGACAGTACCTTGCCATATGTCCGGGTTGATTGCAGCGGCGGCAGATGGGTCGTCCGTCCTCGTTGTATCGGTCGCTGGGTCTTCCTCTGGCCGGTGGGGTCCTCCTTGGTCGACGCCACGGGATGTCCTCCGGTCCGGATGCCAGCTGGATCTTCCCTGGAGTGGAAACCTGTAAAGACTGCACAGTTCGGGTTAGCGCAGCAACGCTTTTAGCTAGCTCTTGGACCTGATGGTGCAGGTCTGGAGCCGGGTCATTGTTCAAAGCCTGCGCATCAGCTCCCACAGGCCCTGCCGACAAGGGCGCCGCCTCCTGGTGGTAAGTGGTAGTGGGGCGTCTGGGGGTCACAACGCCACCTGGTGCCGGTTCTCGAAGCACCCGGATGGCTCTGTCCTTGAACTGTGCAAATCCCATATGAGGGTCCTGTAAGGCCATTGCCCGCAACTGGGTTCGGTGGGCATTGCAATATAAACCCTCTATAAATTGTTCAGTCAACAGCCTGTCCTCGTCTCCCACGCCGTCAGGGTCGGTCTGCTTAATGGCTCTCAGGGCCTCTTGTAGGTTCAGGGCATAGTCCCTTATACTCTCATGTGCCCGCTGTTTGCACCCGTAGAATCTAAGCTTGATCTCGGCTGAGGTGCGGGTATCAAAGGTGTCCCTCAGCCGGGTTAGTATCCCTGCGACAGTCCTCCCCCCAGGTGGCCAGGACTTTACCTCCCTTTGGGCTGCCCCGGTTAATTGGGCCACCAGGATGCTCACTTTTTGCTCCTCTGTGAGGGGGTACACCTGGAAGAGGCTATCCAGCTTTTCTCTAAAGTCATGCAGGGTATGTGACTCCCCTGAGTACCGGGGTAGCCAGGCTGCCCCCGGGATATAGGGCATGGTGAAAGGCATGACCGCAACAGCGGTGGCGCTGGCGGGGGTTGACGCGGTGAAGCTCTCCTCCGTATCCGACATCCTTCTCCCCCCTAGTGGACCGTGGCCTACCTTGCGATGATCCTCTTCCGTAGGCCGCGGCTCCGCAGTGGATCGTCAGGGTTGAGGACCTTCCGTCGCGCTCCTGTGACGTCGGCGTCTGCTGGGCTCCTTCCAGGACCTTACGCAACGTCCGGACGTGAGGCGGGGCCTCAGTTCTCGCGCGCTTTCGGAGTCCACGCCCCTCTTCTTCCCGCGCGGCGTCCTCAAGATGGCGTCCAATGGCGGGAAAACTCCATGTATGGCGGGAAGAAGGCTGAAGATGGCGCCGGATGGCGGGAAAACTCCACCGATGGCGGGAAGGAAGCGGAAGATGGCGCCGGATGGCGGGAATCTTCACCACAGGTAAGTTTGAACAGTCTTTTTCAGGCACGCAGTACCCGGTGGTTGCGGGCACGAAATCCTGCCGACTACCCCAAAAGTTGACGCGCCCCTGGGCCTGTGTCGCGCAGCGTTGCGCACGCGGGAGCTTACCCGGAGCCGGATCTGTTGAGGGTTGTAGTCTCGTGGCGGTGATCCGGTCCGTGCCCAGGGAGTCAGACTAAGTGGCGCTGTATTAGCGGTAGATGTTGGACGACTACGCCACCCGTTGAGTACAGCTAAGGAGCTGCTGCTGCAGGGCAGACCGCTGAGGCCGGTGGTAGGATTGTGCAGCGTGATAGTATAACCCCCAACGGGAGGGGTATGGCCTCAGGGCAGCCGACGTGGATGATGGGGGTAGCAGGAACCACTCGGAGACGGTACGGTGTAGTTCAGGGTCTTTACTGGTGACAAAGATAGACCCTCCCGGAGTACTGGCTAGCGATTGGGGCCTGGTCAGTCCTTGAGCAGATGGGATCTCCCCTGGCCAGGCGGAGTTGTAGGCCTCCCAAACTAACGATACTCTTCTGGCTACCTTGCTAGAGGCGGGTATAAGTAGCCCACGTCCCTGAGTGTACCGTGTGGTGCTCACCCGTATGGCCGGTGACTCGGGGCCTTCTAGTAGCTTCCGCTCCACGACGGTGGTGCTGGTCCCACGCGTGTGACCGTGCCTTCGGGTTTCTGGGCCAGAGGACCTGCAATCCCCTGCCGGTCGGTTTCTGCTGCTGGATAGGAGTTAGTCCCCACAGCCTCGGACTCCGGGTCCGGTGATAACTTCTCAGTCAGGGCGAGCTCTGCAGCTGCCAGCCCCTGACTCCTTGTAGCACTGCTCCCACAGAGCTCCTGATGTTCTTTTCCTATATCTGCTTCTCTGTCTCTACTTCTTCTCTACTCACTAACCCTGCCTCAGCCCCAGGTTTATATAGGGGAAGTTCTTCCCCTCCCAGGACTGGGCAGGAGGTGCGGCATGCATAGGATTCCTGACCAAGAGACCTCCCACCTGCTCTCAGACATAACATTGCTGTTACTGTGGAAACCAGACCCCTGGGGTGCCACAGAAACAGATGGGAGGATATGTAACATGAGCGGAGGAAACGTGTGGTGTGTGCATGTCACCTTCGATCCGCTCATGAGAACAGTGTATTTTCTGGCTAATCACCTGCAATGTTCAGTTCTGGTATAATAGGGCTGAGAGTCCACAAGAAGAGGCTCTCTCTGCTCCTGGGAAAACTGCTGTGAGTAAAGCAATTGTTTGGGTTAAGAGCTGTGAACGAGGCCGAGCTCTGGTGAGTCAGGACTTTGTAAAATTGGTTGTAACCAGTAGTACCAAACCTGCCTCGTATGAATTGTGCCTTGGAATACCTGAAGCACATGTCTGGTCCAGGGGACGGTGATCGCTTGAACTTATTCTCTAATCCTGTCACAATATATAAATAGTTACATATATATAGATTTTTATATTTACTTATATAAATAAAATATGCAAGTGTGTATGTGTGTGTATATAATATACATATATATATATATATATATATAGTGCAGACCAAAAGTTTGGACACACCTTCTCATTTAAAGATTTTTAAATCTAGACAACCTCTTGAAGCTCATCAAGAGAATGCCAAGAGTGTGCAAAGCTGTCATCAAAGCAAAAGGTGGCTACTTTGAAGAACCTAGAATATAAGACATATTTTCAGTTGTTTGACACTTTTTTGTTAAGTATATAATTCCACATGTGTTATTTCATAGTTTTGATGCCTTCAGTGTGAATGTACAGTTTTCAAAGTCATGAAAATACAGAAAAATCTTTAAATGAGAAGGTGCGTCCAAACTTTTGGTCTGTACTGTATATATATATATATATAAGACAGCACTATTTAATCATTACTCACTAGCAGGTGCCAGGCCTCCAAGCAGTCTGTCCAAACTGTTGCATATCAATGGAAAGTATATCAAAAGGCAGCACTCCAAAAATTCGTTAGAAAAAATGGACTTTAATGAGCCCAAGAAGCAACGTTTCGGTTCATAGAACCTTTTTCAAGCAGAGTTCAAATGCATATGGTGCAATATATATAGTTACAAACAGTGATTCCATAATTACAATTAATTTATACAAAACCATGATTTCACAAAGAAAGTGCAAAAGTGCATATCTCAAAATAATATTAAAATTACATACATAGTGATACATTTTAAACAGATACATTATTATCATCAATATCATGATCCATAACCCTCATAAAGTGACAAGTGCTTTGATTGATAATTATTAGTGCCAGGTGTACATTGTAAATAATACATATGAGGGTGCGACTCACCCCGCAGCAATCATGCATAACCACACATCCTACTTCCTCCACGCTGTTCTCGGCGTCTCAGAATCCAATCTGCGCATGTCTCCCATGGGACCCACATTGTTTTGTCACATGACCGGGGCAAACCTAGTCCGCCCATATCGTGACATCACCGGGCAAGCACTTTACACTTCTAACACTACGGTCGCTATCTTTTTAATTGGCAAACTCCACCAGAAGATTATTTTCAAATATGAACAAAATGTGCACTCAAATAATTAATCCTATCCTCTATTAACTGCAAGAACGCGCCCACTTTTCATTATCAGGGACACCATCCTATTCATAATTTCTCAATTTATTTATATTATAATAACAGTATCCATACGGTAATTCCTATGTTCATAAATGAACGGAGAGATAATATATTAATACATAACCCAAACACCCTTCCATGGAATTCCCTATCCCTAGGTTCATCCATGGAGTGAAATTAAGAGGTCAGAGGAGGAACCTTCCTCAGGTCCCCACCCCTTTCCCAATCTCAGGCAATAATTGGGAATACATTATAGTTCAATTCTCTCCATAAACAGGAATACCATTTCATAATGTAGAAATATATTTTTATAACTTCATTAGGTGGAAACTTGAATATTTTCAACTACTATATATATAAAGAAAACATTTTTTTAAGAAAAAATCCATTCCCAGAGGAAGTCTCCCTTTCTTTATACGCATGTTGCAGCAGGTCGCGTCGACTCCACAAAATATCATAGTGAGAGTGATTGATCTGCAAGAAACCAAAAATATCCATATATAAATATATTAAAATATAAAAATCCAATTATATTTAAAATACCCCAAATTTCATACACTGCTGATGTCTGAACATACTCCTCAGGTGATACCTGCTGTAATAAATTCAGCATTCAGTCCATTTGGCTTCAACGTATTCAAGTTATGGATCCACTCAAGTTCCTTTCTTTTTAATAATCGTATTCTATCTCCACCCCGTCTTTGTAAAGGGACCGCATCTATAATTCTAAATCTTAATTGTATCACAGTATGTCACGCCTCCACAAAATGCTTTGATACAGGTAAGTCCATCCTCTTTTTTCTAATGGAATGTCTAGGATTATTCATGCGAGTTTTAAAATCGCACATAGTTTCTCCTATATACCAAAGTGAGCAGGGGCACTCTAACAGATATATTATATAGTCAGAATCACATGTAAAAAAAATTTTTATGTTGTATACTTTTTGAGTTTTTGGATGAAGAAACCGATCACCTTTTAACATAAACGGGCAGTTGACACATGAAAGACATGGATAACAACCCTTTCTACCTCTACCCTTAATGAATGTCTGAGTCACAGTTTTAGAGGGGCCAATATCTGAATGTACTAGTACATCTTTAATATTTTTATTTCTTCTATAAGAAAAAAGAGGGGGATTTTTAAATTCTGGCACATCCGGGAAACATCTATTTAACATTTTCCAATGACTCCTGTCTATATTTGCCACCTGTTCACTCTCTTCACCATATGTCGATACCATAGGTATTCTATCATCCTTATTATTTTTGGTCATTTTATTCAGAATAATATCCCTATTTAATCCACTGACTTTTTTTTCCTGTTTATTTAACAGTCTCTGAGGGTAACCTCTTGACCTAAGTTTTTTCGTAAGTTTCTGTGCACTCTTATACAGGCCCTCCTCACTACTCTTTATTCTTTTAATTCTTAAATATTGGCTAAAAGGTAATGATTCTATCATGCGTTTTGGGTGGTGACTGTTATACCTCAGGAAATCATTTCGATCCGTCGGTTTAATGAAGAGGGAGGTCAATAATTTTCCATTTTCCTGTGTGATAAAAACATCCAAAAACTGAATAGATTTACATGAACTCACCAATGTAAATTTGACAGTCCTATCGACCTGATTCAAATATCCATAAAAATCCTCCAGTTCCCCTTGTGTACCTGTCCAGAGGAGGAAGACGTCATCTATGTATCGCCACCACGCCATGACATGTCTAAAGTGGTGGGACACATAGACAAAGTTCTCCTCCAATGTAGCCATAACAATATTTGCAGAAGCAGGGGCCATATTGGCCCCCATCGCGGTTCCACATTTCTGGAGGAAATATTCATCACCAAATAGGAAATAATTATGATATAATATGGACTCTAATAATTCAATAATAAATTTCCTATTATTTTCACTAAGATCCGTATAAAACAGTCTCCGTTCAATCGCCTCCACCCCCCTACCATTATCAATGGAGGTGTATAGAGATACCACATCAAATGAGGCCAAAATGACCTCACTTTTTAATTCAACTTCCTGTATTTTTAATAAAAAATCCATGGTATCTCTCACAAAGGATTTAGTATTTTTCGCCAATGGATTTAATATTCTATCAAGATAAATTCCAATTTTACTCGTTAATGAATTTACCCCGGAGACTATGGGTCGTCCCGGGGGATGATTAAGATTTTTATGTATTTTAGGAAGTACATATATCACAGGGGTGGTAGGATTCTCCACATACTGTATAAATAATCATAAAGATCTTTATCAATTATATTATTTTCCAAATCCCCATCCAAAATAACTTTCAAATAATTTAAAAATAGAAATTTTGGATCCTTTTCCAACTTGACATAAACTTCACTGTCACTCAACTGTCTTCTAATTTCTTCAATATACATGACCCTGTCCATGACGACGACAGCCCCACCTTTATCGGCAGGTTTTATAATGATGTCGCTGTCATGGACATGGTCCTGCAAAGCCCGTATCTCCTCTGTACTCAAATTTGGAGATTTCAGTCTTTTATTTGAGTTCCCTCTCAATGCTTTCACATCCCTCTGTACCGCTTCCATAAATGCATTAATTACCGGAGGATTCACAGGTGGCGTAAAGGTACCCCTTTTGGCCACCTGAACCTGTTGTAGACTAAGTTCACTAGTTATACATTTAGGGACAATCACACTACCAGAAAACCAATTTCTCAATTTGACATTTCTAAAAAAATCTCTGGAGATCTAGCTCCAGCTGAAACCAGTCCACATGTTTGCTCATACTAAATGACAAACCCTTATTCAAGACAGTCATCTGTGATATGGTCAAATTTTTTTTAGAGATATTTACCACGAGTTCATTTCTTTTTTCCGTGTCATCACTTGTCTCTGCTGCCGTGGTTTGATTTTGTCCTGTTTTTTTCTGTTGTCTTCGGTGCCGTTTGCCCCCTCTTCTTTTCCGTTGGATCCTCTCTGTTGCTCCTGATCTAGGTCTAAAGGAGAAATTATCACACAATTGTAAATGTCCTTTTATATCATGCTTGTTAGGCCTTTTATCAGTCCTTAAATAACCTCTTTTACTCCATGATGAATTAGATCCACCCTTCTGCCAGTTATAAATGTGACCAGTTTGATAATCCTCCATATCTCGATTCCATTTACGACGTTTTACATCCTCAAATTCCATGCGCAAACCCTGCACCTTAGTCATTATTAAATCCTTGAAGGAATCCCATTCCTCAATTTTGAGCAATGATTTCAATTTTTCCTCAGTATTCACAATGTAAGTTGTCATTTTCAATATTTCCTGTTGTAAAAAGTCAATATTCAACAAAATTATATCCAAGGCATATCTATTGGAGATTTGACAAAAACGGGAGCAAAAAGTCACATTATTTCCAAAAAGATTGGGTCTTATATTTGAACGTAAACCCCGTGGTATTTTCCGAGCTTTATAATACTGTCCCAAAGTAACCAAATGCAGTTGTAGAATAATCATCCTTTTAGAATCACTTTCATATTTACGTTTAAGATCCACTAGGGAAGGTGTACTTAAAAAAGTCCCATCATCCTTCAGCGCACCTAGGATCCGTTCTTCTTCCTCAGCAGTATATGAAAAAACATCAGGCTCTATACCGTCCATTACTTTAGATCAAAAGAATACATTTTTAAAGGAAAAAGAAAAAATTAAGAGAAAATGTGCATGTCTTCCTGGACATATACAGTACAGACCAAAAGTTTGGACACACCTCATTTAAAGATTTTTCTGTATTTTCATGACTTTGAAAATTGTACATTCACACTGAAGGCATCAAAACGATGAATTAACACATGTGGAATTATATACTTAACAAAAAAGTGTGAAACAACTGAAAATATGTCTTATATTCTAGGTTCTTCAAAGTAGCCACCTTTTGCTTTGATGACTGCTTTGCACACTCTTGGCATGTAAGAGGATACTGGCCTTCAGGGCAAAGTGGCAAAGAAAAAGCCATATCTGAGACTGACTAATAAAAGGAAAAGATTAATATGGGCAAAAGAACACAGACATTGGACAGAGGAAGATTGGAAAAAAGTTTTATGGACAGACGCATCAAAGTTTGAGGTGTTTGGATCACACAAAAGAACATTTGTGAGATGCAGAACAACTGAAAAGATTCTGGAAGAGTGCCTGACGCCATCTGTCAAGCCTGGTGGAGGTAATGTGTTTGTCTGGGGCTGCTTTGGTGCTGGTAAAGTGGGAGATTTGTACAAGGTAAATGGGATTTTGAATAAGGAAGGCTATCACTCCATTTTGCAACGCCATGCCATACCCTGTGGACAGCGCTTGATTGGAGCCAATTTCTTCCTATAACAGCACACCTCCAAATTATGCATGACCTATTTAGGGAAGAAGCAGGCAGCTGGTCTTCTATCTGTAATGGAGTGGCCAGCGCAGTCACCAGATCTCAACCCCATTGAGGTGTTGTGGGAGCAGCTTAACCGTATGGTGCGCAAAAAGTGCCCATCAAGCCAATCCAACTTGTGGGAGGGGCTTCAGGAAGCATGGGGGGAAATTTCTCAAGATTACCTCAGCAAATTAACAGCTAGAATGCCAGGTCTGCAATGCTGTAATTGCTGCAAAGGGAGCATTCTTTGACAAAAGCAAAGTTTGAAGGAGAAAATTATTCTTTCAAATAAAAATTATTATTTCTAACCTTGTCAATGTCTGGACAATATTTTCTATTCATTTTGCAACTCATTTGATAAATAAACGTATGAGTTATTATAGAAAACACAAAATTTTGGGGGTGACCCCCAAACTTTTGAACGGTAGTGTAATATATATATATATATGACGCACCCTCTGGGCCTGTGTTGTGCAGGGGAACCCGGAACCGGGCCTGTTGTAGAATGCTGGGGGTTGTAGTCTCCGTGTGGCGGTGACCCGGTCCGTGCCCAGGGTGGTCAAACCAGTGGCAGTCTATTTGCATTGTAATAAGTGTCCGACTACGCCACCCGTGGATTGCGGTCAGTGGGGACCGCCGCTGCGCTGCAGACCGCTGAGGCTGATGTTGTTTGCGCAGCCGAGTATGGGATGACTCCCCACGGGAGAAGTATTGCCTCAGGGCAGCTAATGTGGAAGATGATGGGAGTGATGGTCTGAGGGTCCCAGTGCTAATGGTGCAGGAACGGCAAGGAATCACAGAGACGGGAGGTGCAGTTTAGGGTCTTTACTGATGGTACAAGGCAGACCCTCCCGGTAGTACTGGCTAGTATAAGGGGCCTGGTCAGTCTGCGAGCAAGCAGGAGTTCCCCTGGCCAGGTGGAGTTGTAGGCCTCCCCGTTTATCTGCACTCTTCCTGGCTACCTTGCTGTCAGCGGTTACAAGTAGCCCACGTCCCTGAGTATACCGTGTGGTGCTCACCCGTATGGCTGGTGACTTGGGGCCTTCTGTTAGCCTCCGCTCCTGGATGGCGGCGCTGGTCCCTTCTTTGTGACTGAGCCTCCGGGCTTCTATGGCCAGAGGACCTGGAATCCCCTGCCGGCTGGTTTCTGCTGCTGGGTGTATATCAGTCCCCACAGCCTCGGACTCCTGTGTCCGGTTTTAGTGTCTTCGTCCAGGGCGAGCTCTGCTCAGCTCCAGCCCCTGGACTTCAGCTACTGCTCCTCCAGAGCTCCTGATCTCACTTTCCCTCTCCAGACTCTGACTCTGTCTGCAGCTTCACTCTGACTACTCTAATCCCGCCCCAGACCCAGTTTAAAAGGGCAGATTCCTCCCTTCCCAGGTCTAGGCGGACCGTGTTGCATGTTTAGGGATCCTGACCAGAGAAACCTCCCACTTGCTCTCAGACATAATATCTCTATTACTGTGGCAACCAGACCCCTGGGGTGTCACATTCCCCCCTAGTAAATTTTAGTACTCCGGGACTAAACACATTTTTAAAGAAACATAAATACAAGGTATAACAATAATAAGACAACATATTTACAAGAAGCTTTAGTCTGTAGAGGTCACGGCGTTTCCGTGACCGGGTGTCCATATCACCCAAGGTGAAATTTATGAAACAAAGGGGCTGTCCATTTCACCCAACAAGGCGAAGTCTTGGCACAGAATAGGGGACCTGTCCAAAGCAAACCCCTTGCGTTGTCCTTGGGCGTGGCTGCAAGGGTATACTAACTACTTTGGGCCGCAAGGAGGCCACGCCAGACAGGTTTTCTCTTCTGCGACCGTTTTCGCAAGAGGCACCAACGTGCAACTATCTACAAAACTGTTCCGGTTATCCAGTGTCCATAACCTGTTAGTCCAAATAAATCTGCAGGGTAACTGAGAAACATAATTAGTAACAGGCAACAAACATAAACCATAAACATTTTTCAATAAACAGTCAACTTTACAGTGCATTGGTTTAGATTCTCCAGCGAGCGAGCATCTGACCTCTAGTGACTCTAGTGGACCTACGGAGCTCACTAACTGGTTCTGCACTACAGGGTGTAGGAGGTGTTATGGGCAAGCTGGGCAGCTTTCTGCGCACTCTTTGGCTCACTAGGGACACAGCAGGCTCACTACTAGCAGAGGGTTGATCCTCCTGTACTGCTGGTGTGGACTCTTCTGCCCCTTGGGCCGGCTGCTCTTCCAGCTCCACCGGTTCCTCTGTAGGCACTTGCGGGGCTGGCTGGAGAAAGGTGAGGACGGGTACTACGACAGCGCCGTTTACTTGTGTCCAAGACCGGGGGAAGTCTCCGAGTACTGTACTGATCATTTCTTCCCTTTCCTCTGCGGGTTGAGGGTTTTCTTGATCTTCTTCAGGGCTTTGCAGCTGCTCGGGACACTTCTTCAGGTGGTCTCTGGAGACAATGGCTGTGGTTTCTCCTCCATCCTTACTGATTACGCAGATTTTTGGGTTCTCATGGCTTGATGGCAGTACGGTGTACGGGTCCTTCTCCCACTGGTCGTCCAACTTGTGGAGCCGCCTCTTCCTCTTCAAGACCTGCTCTCCAGGTACCAGGGGAACAGCGGGAGCATACTGGTTATAAGCCTTCTCTTGCCTTTCTCTAGCTTGAGACAGACTTCGCTCGACGCTCTCCTGTACTTTCCGATACTGCTGCTGCCGTTCTGTATCCCAGTCTGCCTCTGGCGAGGTGTCCTCAGGCGTCAGGACTCCCATATCCAGGTCGATAGGCAGCTTACCAGGTCTTGCTCTCATTAAGTAAGCCGGGGTACAGTTGGTGGAACCTACAGGGATGTGGTTATACAGGTCCACCAGATCGGGCAGTTTCTCAGGCCACAGACTGCGTTCTTCCAGGGGCAATGTTTTTAGCAGATCTATCACCACCTGGTTCATCTTCTCGCAGAGTCCATTGGTTTGAGGGTGATAGGGCGTTGTTCTTATCTTCTTGCAGCCATACAGGTTGCAGAACTCCTGGAAGACCTCCGCTTCGAAGGCTGGTCCTTGGTCTGTCAACACTTGGTCCGGGTACCCGTGTGGACGGCAGAAGTGCTGCTGGAAGGCTCTAGCTGCTGTTTGAGCCGTTAAGTCCTTGACCGGGACTACCATCAGGAACCGGGAGTAATGATCTACGATTGTGAGGGCGTAGACATACCCAGATCTGCTTGGAGCCAGTTTCACATGGTCCAGGGCTACCAGTTCCAGTGGCTGTCTGGTGATCATGGGCTGCAAGGGAGTCTTCTGGCTAGCACAGTCCTTTCTTCTCAGGTGGCACGGGCCACAGTCTCTGCACCACCTCTCGATGGCTCCTCTCATGCCTACCCAGTCGAACCGTTCACGCAACAAGAACTCCAGCTTCTTCCATCCGAAATGCCCTGCTCCGTTGTGGTATGCCTCCAGAACCATAGCCGCGTCTCGTCTTGGGACCACTACCTGCCAGGTCAACTCATGCGTTCGAGAGTTAACCATTCTCCGGCACAGCTTCTCCCTGTAGAGGAACAGCTTACTTTTCTCCTTCCACAGTTGCTTGGTCTCCTCCGGAGCATCTGGGTCAAGACGGGCATCGGCCTGGGTCAGCATTTCCTTCACCAAATGGACTGCGGGATCACTGTCTTGCGTCTCCGCCCAGTTGTAGTGGGGCAAGGGATTGAACGTCACGGAGCGCCTGTCCTTCACACGGTGGGAATACAGGGTAATCCCATGACGGTGGAACGCAGGGAGCTCAACTTCTTCCAGATCTTCTGGATCTTCCCCTACGTCCGGTAAGTTCGGCATTCTAGACAGGGCATCCGCGTTGGCATTTGATCGTCCTGCCCGGTATTTGATGGTGAATTCAAAGTTGGACAGGCGGGCCATCCATCTCTGTTCCAGGGCACCGAGCCTTGCAGTGTCCAGGTGTGTCAACGGGTTGTTATCCGTGTACACGGTGAATTTGGAGGAGGCAAGGTAATGCTTGAAGCGTTCGGTCACTGCCCACACTACTGCCAGGAACTCCAGCTTGAATGAGCTATAATTCTCAGGGTTCCGCTCCGTGGGTCGTAGCTTTCGGCTGGCATAAGCGATTACCCGTTCTTTCCCTTGCTGGATCTGGGACAGTACGGCTCCTAGCCCGATGTTGCTTGCGTCCGTGTGGAGGATAAAGGGCTGGCTGTAGTCTGGATATGCCAGGATTTCATCCCCCGTGAGGGCCATCTTCAGCTGGCAAAAGGACTCCTCTTCCAGCTTTTCCCACCTGAAGGGCGGCTTCTGGTTTTTGGCTTTCCGAGATTGACCTATCAGGAGGTCCTGCATAGGGGCTGCCATTTTGGTGAAACCGGGAATGAATCTTCGGTAGTAGCCTACCAACCCGAGGAACTGCCGCACTTCCTTTATGCTGGAGGGTCTTGGCCAGTCCTTAATTACGGTGATCTTATCAGGGTCGGGAGCCACTCCGTCAGCACTCACTACGTGCCCCAGGTACTGCACCTTTGGTTTCAGGAGGTGACACTTGGAGGGTTTCACCTTTAGGCCGTAGTTTGCCAGAGCTTCAAACACTTCTGCCAGGTGTTTCAGGTGGTCCTCGTAGGTCTTGGAATAGACGATGACATCGTCCAGGTATAACAGGACCGCCTCGAAGTTCCGGTGTCCTAGACAGCATTCCATCAACCGTTGGAAGGTTCCTGGTGCGTTGCAGAGCCCGAACGGCATACAGTTAAATTCACTGAGACCCATCGGGGTGGTGAATGCGGTCTTCTCCCGGTCCGCCTCTGCTACAGGAACCTGCCAGTACCCGCTAGTGAGATCCAAAGTAGAGAAGAAGTTAGCAGATTTTAATGCAGCTAAGGACTCTTCTATCCTTGGTAACGGGTACGCATCTTTGTGTGTGATACGGTTGACCTTCCTGTAGTCTACACACATCCTCAAGGTGTTGTCTTTCTTTTTCACTAAGACTAGTGGAGCTGCCCAGGGGCTACAGCTGTCCCTGATTACCCCAGCCTCCTTCATGTCTCTAAGCATCCCCTTGGCGTGTTGGTAGTGTGCCGGGGGTACGGGTCGGTATCTCTCCTTTATGGGAGGATGGTCTCCCGTGGGGATGTGGTGTTCTACCCCCTTTACTCGCCCGAAGTCTAGCGGGTGTTTACTAAACACTCTCTCGTACTCTCGAACCACCCGATAGACTCCCTGTTTCTGGTGTGAGGGAGTGGAGTCAGTACCCAAATGCAGTTGCTGACACCAGTCCTCCATTGGTTTCTTAGAGCCGTTACCTTCCTCTGGTTGAGATGGAGGCAAGGGTTCCACGGCCTGTACAGAATTCTGGTTTATGGTGAACAATTTGGCTAGCGTGGCATACCGGGGCAGGTGTACTTCTCTCTCCCCGATATTTATGATGCGAACGGGCACCCTCCCATGGCGTACATCGACCACCCCCCGTGCTGTCAAAATGGTGGGCCTACTGTCTGAGTAGACGGGTTCTACCATTGCTTGGTAGTCTCTACCTCTTAGACCAATAGCTGCCCGGCACCAAATCATCATCTCACTTTTTGGGGGCATGGCAATAGGGAACGGGTCACACATTCTCACGCTACCTATCTCACCACCAGATAGTTCCACCTGTTGCCGCTTCATCAGTGCCCGGATCTCTTTTTGGAGCACACGCTGCTGGCCGGAACTGGCGTTCTTGGCAACCTGCTGTAAAATGAGAATCACCTCTGCAAGACAATTTTCAATCACATTAGTTCCCAAGGTTATTCTAGGGTGACTCTCATGACGGTCTATGTCCACTATAATCAGTCCTTGTGCCGCCAGTTCGACTTTACCGATCTTAATGGTCACCTCTTTGAATCCCACCTGCGGCACGGGCTGACCATTGCTGGCGATGATACTCAGGTCGTCATCTGGGTAGCGGGTTATGTCCGAGTCATTCCAGTACTGTTTAAAGAGCACGTACGGGATGGTGGTCACCTGTGACCCAGTGTCTAGTAGGGCACTCATAGGAATGCCATCCAGTACAACAGGCAAGATTGGACGTCCCCCTACGTATTTATCACGCCAGTTTGATGGGCCTGATGGTCTTATGCCTGGGGGTTGGCCCTCTACCCCAGGTTGTGCCCGTTTAAATGACAGTACCTTGCCACATGTCCGGGTTGATTGCAGCGGCGGCAGATGGGTCGTCCTTCCTCGTTGTATCTGTCGCTGGGTCTTCCTCTGGCCGGTGGGGTCCTCCTCAGTCGGCGCCACGTTACGTCCTCCGGTCCGGATGCCAGCTGGATCTTTCCTGGAGAAGAGACCTGTAAAGACTGCACAGTTCTGGTTAGCGCGGCAACGCTTTTAGTCAGCTCTTGGACCTGATGGTGCAGGTCAGTAGCCGGGTCACTGTTTAAAGCCTGCGCATCAGCTCCCACAGGCCCTGCAGACAAGGGCGCCGTCTCCTGGTGGTAAGTGATAGCAGGGCGCCTGTGGGTCACAGCGCCACCTGGTGCCGGTTCTCGGAGCACCCGGATGGCTCTGTCCTTGAACTGTGCAAAGTCCAGGTCAGGGTCCTGTAAGGCCATTGCCCGCAACTGGGTTCGGTGGGCATTGCACAGTAGACCCTCAATAAATTGTTCAGTCAACAGCTTATCTTCATTTCCCACGCTGTCAGGGTCTGCCTGCTTAATGGCTCTCAGGGCCTCTTGTAGGTTTAGAGCATAGTCTCTTATACTCTCATGTGCCCGTTGTTTGCACCCATAAAATCTTAGTTTTATTTCGGCTGAGGTGCGGGTGTCAAATGTGTCTTTCAGCCGGGCTAGTATTTCTCTGACAGTCCTCTTCCTCCCAGGTGGCCAGGACTTTACCTCCCTTTGGGCTGCCCCAATTAATTGGGCCACCAGGATGCTCACTTTTTGCTCTTCTGTGAGGGGGTACACCTGGAAGAGGCTATCCAGTCTTTCTCTAAAGTCATTTAGAGTATGTGACTCCCCTGAGTACTGGGGTAGCCAGGTTGCCCCCGGGATATAGGGCATGGTGAATGGCATGACTGCTGCAGCGGTTGCGCTGGCGGTGGCTGTGGCAGTGGAGCTCCCCTCGGTGTCCGGCATCCTCCTCCCCCCTAGTGGACCGTGGCCTACCTTGCAATGCTCTTCTTCCGTAGGCCGCGGCTCCGCAGTCGATCGTCGGGGTTGAGGACCTGGCGTCGCGCTCCGATGACGTCAGCGTCGCTCTTCCTCCCTTCCAGGACCTTGCGCAGCGTCAGAGCGTGGGGCGGAGCTTCGGATCTCGCGCGCTTTCGGCGTCCACGCCCCTCTTCTTCCCGTGCGGCGTCCCGAAGATGGCGTCCGAAGGCGGGAAGCAGCTGTGGATGGCGGGAAGAAGGCAGAAGACGGCGGGAAACAGTCCAAGATGGCGTCCGATGGCGGGAATCGGCTCCGGATGGCGGGAAACGACTCCGGACGGCGGGAAACTTCCCCACAGGTAAGTATAAAAGTCTCTTTTTCAGGCACGCAGTACCCGGTGGTTGCGGGCACGAAATCCTGCCGACTACGCCAAAGTTGACGCACCCCCTGGGCCTGTGTTGTGCAGGGGAACCCGGAACCGGGCCTGTTGTAGAATGCTGGGGGTTGTAGTCTCCGTGTGGCGGTGACCCGGTCCGTGCCCAGGGTGGTCAAACCAGTGGCAGTCTTTTTGTATTGTAATAAGTGTCCGACTACGCCACCCGTGGATTGCAGTCATTGGGGACCGCCGCTGCGCTGCAGACCGCTGAGGCTGATGTTGTTTGCGCAGCCGAGTATGGGATGACTCCCCACGGGAGAAGTATTGCCTCAGGGCAGCTAATGTGGAAGATGATGGGAGTGATGGTCTGAGGGTCCCAGTGCTAATGGTGCAGGAGCGGCAAGGAATCACAGAGACGGGAGGTGCAGTTTAGGGTCTTTACTGATGGTACAAGGCAGACCCTCCCGGGAGTACTGGCTAGTATAAGGGGCCTGGTCAGTCTGCAAGCAAGCAGGAGTTCCCCTGGCCAGGTGGAGTTGTAGGCCTCCCCGTTTATCTGCACTCTTCCTGGCTACCTTGCTGTCAGCGGTTACAAGTAGCCCACGTCCCTGAGTATACCGTGTGGTGCTCACCCGTATGGCTGGTGACTTGGGGCCTTCTGTTAGCCTCCGCTCCTGGATGGCGGCGCTGGTCCCTTCTTTGTGACTGAGCCTCCGGGCTTCTATGGCCAGAGGACCTGGAATCCCCTGCCGGCTGGTTTCTGCTGCTGGGTGTATATCAGTCCCCACAGCCTCGGACTCCTGTGTCCGGTTTTAGTGTCTTCGTCCAGGGCGAGCTCTGCTCAGCTCCAGCCCCTGGACTTCAGCTACTGCTCCTCCAGAGCTCCTGATCTCACTTTCCCTCTCCAGACTCTGACTCTGTCTGCAGCTTCACTCTGACTACTCTAATCCCGCCCCAGACCCAGTTTAAAAGGGCAGATTCCTCCCCTCCCAGGTCTGGGCGGACCGTGTTGCATGTTTAGGGATCCTGACCAGAGAAACCTCCCACTTGCTCTCAGACATAATATCTCTATTACTGTGGCAACCAGACCCCTGGGGTGTCACATATATATATATATATATATATATATATATATATATATATATATACACATGTATGTATATGTGTGTGTATATATATTGTAAGGCAGCACTACTTATTATCCTGGGGGATACTCGCTTTGCTGCGTCAATCACTGCACACCAGCAACTACTTTGCCGTGTTTCACAATCCACAGTTTATTACACTTCATAAACCGTATTTCACATACATAATGTCCACGAGCCCAAGTGGCACACCGGCCCACTTGGCTCTAATTACAGCCTTCCGCAAGGTAATAAAACAATGTCCATGAAAATGTCCATAACATAAAGAGTATTACCTTTATCGGCTTTCAGCTGCTTTTAGTCCATTTCACCACTGTGACTCTAAGGCTTGACCACACGTGGTCTCCAGACCTCCACCCGTCCAAGACCACTGGCATCTCTCACACACAGATCCAGGCTCTGTCCTCCAGGACGCTTGTGTGGCACTCTGAGGCTTACTGGCATCCCACACACACACACAGGGATCCAGGCTTCACCTCCACCGGAGTCCACCAGGCCTCACCAGGCCTCACACGAGCGGTGCTTGTGTGGCACTCCGAGGCTTACTGGCATCCCCCACACTCTCACAGGGATCCAGGCTTCACCTCCACCGGAGTCCACCAGGCCTCACCAGGCTTCCCACGAGCGGTGTTCCCCACACACAGGGAACAGCCTCGTGCCGCTCACACGGTGCCCACACAGGAGCTCCCAACACCCAGGAACTCCTACACACCGGAACACACCTGTCACAAATCACACAGGGTTTATATATACTGCAGCACACACACAGATAGGACCTTAACTGATGTCAGAGTCATGTGTCCACACCCTCTGTGTGCATAAGGACCTGTGTGATGTCACAGTCATGTGACCAGTCCGTTAAAGAGGAAGGTACATGGTCATTCAAAAACACACCAAACCATTAAAGGGATGTCTGCTACATCACTATATATATATGTATGTGTGTGTATATATATGTGTATGTATGTATATGTATGTGTGTATATATATGTGTGTGTGTATATATATGTGTGTGTATATATATATATATGTATGTATGTGTGTATGTGTATATATATATATATATATATATATATATATATATATATATATACATATGTGTGTGTGTGTGTTTGTACATACATACATACGTGGTCAAAATTGTTGGTACTCCTCGTTTAATGAAAGGAAAAACCCACAATGGTCACAGAAATAATTTGAATCTGACAAAAGTAATAATAAATTAAAAATCTATGAAAATGAACAAATGGAAGTCAGACATTGCTTTTCAACCCTGCTTCCACAGAAGTTTTTAAAAAATGTAACTCATGATATAGGCCTGGACAAAAATGATGGTACCCCTGAAAATAATGTGACAACAGATACATGTTAAATCAAGTTGTGTCCACTAATTAGCATCACAAGTGTCTACAATCTTGTAATCAGTCAGTGGGCCTGTATATAGGGCTACAGATACTCACTGTGCTGTTTGGTGACATGGTGTGTACCACACTCAACATGGACCAGAGGAAGCAAAGGAAAGAGTTGTCTCAGGAGATTAGAAAGAAAATTATAGACAAGCAAGTTAAGGGTAAAGGTTATAAGACCATCTCCAAGTAGCTTGATGTTCCTGTGACTACAGTTGCACATATTATTTAGAAATTTAAGATCCATGGGACTGTAGCCAACCTCCCTGGACGTGGCAGCAGGAGGAAAATTGATGACAAATCAAAGAGACGGATAATTTGAATGGTAACAAAAGAGCCCAGGATAACTTCTAAAGAGATTAAAGGTGAGCTTCATGCTCAAGGAACATCAGTGTCAGATCGCACCATCCGTTGTTGTTTGATCCAAAGTGGACTTCATGGGAGACGACCAAGGAGAACACCATTGTTGAAAAAAATTTCATAAAAAAGCCAAACTGGAATTTGCCAAACTACATGTTGACAAGCCACAAAGCTTCTGGGAGAATGTCCTATGGACAGATGAGACAAACATTGAAGTTTTTGGCAAGGCACATCAGCACTATGTTCACAGACGGAAAAGTGAAGCATATCAAGAAAAGAACACTGTCCCTACTGTGAAACATGGAGGAGTTCTGTTATGTTCTCGGGCTGCTTTGCTGCATCTGGCACAGGGTGTCTTGAATCTGTGCAGGGTAAAATGTAATCTCAAGACTATCAAGGGATTCTAGAGAGAAATGTGCTACCCATTGTCAGAAAGCTTGGTCTCAGTCATGGGTCTTGCAACAGGATAATGACCCAAAACACACAGCTTATAACACCCAAGAACGGCTAAGAGGAAAACTTTCAACTATTCTGAAGTGGCCTTCTATGAGCCCTGACCTAAATCCTATTGAGCATCTTTGGAAAGAGCTGAAACCTGCCATCAGGAAAAGGCAACCTTCAAACACGATACAACATAAATAAAACTGTTACACTCGTGCCTGGACTGACTGGCGTGAGCGTGATTAGTGATCCCACTGTACCATGAACCGAGGAGTGCCTGGAGGGGCATAACTAAGTATCTACCCGATCCGACCAAGGTCGCACGGAGGCTAACGACTCCGTGAACCAAGGAGGAACCGAGCAGAGGGACCAGGTGCTACTCCAGGTTAGACCCCGGTCACAGCTGTTGACCCACACCGGGGAATGCAGGAACGGGCAGGTTAGGCTGGCACACAGACAGTTGGGTATTGGCAGGCACGGCTGGAGTGCAGACAAGAGGATACTGGCAAGCACGGCTGGTATGCAGACAGGAGGGCACTGGCAAGGCACGGCTGGTATGCAGACAGGGGGGTACTGGCAAACACGGCTGGAGTGCAGACAGGGAGGCACTAGCAGGTTGGAGCGCAGGCTGGATAGGGTCCAGTACAAACTGGGATTCAGGAACAGAACCGCAGATGCGGTAGACAAGCAGAGCAGAGAGGAACCGCTGGAACGGTAGGCAAGGCAGAGCAGAGAGATACCGCCAGAGCGGTGAGCAAGGCAGAGCAGGGCGAAACCGCCGGAGCGGTGGACAAGGCAGAGCAGAGAGGAACCGCCGGAGCGGTGAGCAAGGCAGAGCAGAGAGGAATAATGAATGCACTTGGGCACACAAATCATCAAGATCTGCTGACGGCAACTCCTTTTGCAATGCTCGACCAATGAAGTGCTTGATGGGAGTCAAATCCGGAGATGCTTCTGGCCATGGTATCATGTTTAAGTCAAGCATGCTGCTCACAGTAGCACCTGCAACATGTAGCTTAACATTTCCATGTTGAAAAATAGTTACTGAGGCACGTTTAAGAAATGTCCATATCACTGGTTCCATGACCAAATCAATGTAACACTGAGCAGTTAGTATACCTGGAATGAAGACTAGAGGGGTCCTGCTACCATATATTATTACACAGCACACCATAATCCCGGGAGTACAATCGGTGTGACATTCTTTCTCGAATGCCAGTATTCTAATCTAGTCCAATTCCTCATATATGCCTACACACAGTATGATACCACTTTCATGGCCCCACAGTGGCTATCACACTCAATATGATGCCCCCACGGTCCTATTTCACACAGCATGATGTACAGTATGATTCCCCCTGACAATACATTTCCCCACACAGTACATTGAAAGAAGACATCCATTGTGTTCTACCTATAACCTAACATGTTGATACAAAGGAAGGCAAAAGACCCATGAGGCAGATGCTAATTGCCCCCTATTAACGAAAAAATCCTTCCCAACTCCACTAATGGCAATTAGACTAGTTCCCTGGATGAACGTCCTATCACAGAATCTAGTTCCCATAACCTGTAATATATTTTTCAACAAAAGCATCCGGGCCATACTTGAACTTGTTTAGTAAATCAACAATTACAATATGATGTTCCCGAAAGTCTGAATATTAAAAATGGTGAACATTGGACATAATTTCAAAAAACATCACAGTAAAAGATAATGCCTTACCAACACCAGGTCAGATTACCAATGCACTGCAGGATGCAGCAAGCCTCCATGATAAAGGCGGGGGCAGCACATGTGCAAAATACTGATGCAGACAGCCACTCACTAACCTACCAATTCATGGAGGGGGTGGCTGTGTAGTATTATACATGCACACCGATGGAGTCTGCATAGGGCGCCAGTCACACAGATATGTGTGATACACAGTGTCTGGCTTGCAGCCTATTGATGTCTTGCTTGCAGCGTATTGATGACGCCCATAGTATTAGATCAGGCGGGTTGCCCAGAACTATATACATGCACCCCCACAGGACAGATGCCCCAATTCACCCAGCCAACACTAAAGAGGCCTGGCTGCATCCTGCAAAAAGATGTGCAAAAAAGATGAAAAATAGTATATAAGATAAGTACACCACATGAGGTATTGGACGATATTTTGGCCAAAATACGCAAGCTCACAACTCCATCGGTGTGCATGCATAATACTACACAGCCACCCCCTCCAAGAATTGGTAGGTTAGTGAGTGGCTGTCGGCATTAGTATTTTGCACATGTGCTGCCCCCGCCTTTATCATGGAGGCTTGCTGCATCCTGCGGTGCACTGGTAATCTGACCTGGTGTTGGTAAGGCATTATCTTTTACTGTGATGTTTATGTTCCCGAAAGTCCCGTAATTTCACTATTCTTAGAGTAAAGAATCGCCATCTATGATGACTGAGAAACCATCTTTCTTCTAGTAGGAGAGGGTGCCTCCTTGTCATCGTTGAAGGTCTATATGTAAAAAGTTCCTTAATAAGATCTCTATACTGTTTCTTCTTATATTTGTACATTGTAATAAGATCGCCCTTAAACCTTCATTATTCCAAACTGAATAACCCTAACTTTGATAACCTGTCTTGGAATTGCAGTGCACCAATTCCCTTAATAACCTTGGTTGCATTTGTCTGCATACGTCCTAGTTCAACTATGTCCGTCTTATACACCAAAGACCAAAATTATACACAGTATTCTAAATGTGGCTGAATTAGTGACTTGTATACAGACAAAACTATGTTCTTATCATAAGCATCTATGCCTCTTTTAATGCTTCCATGGTTCTATTTGCCTTGGCAGCAGCGGCCTAGCACTGGTTATTAAAGTTGAGTTTGCTGTCCACCCATACACCCAAGTCTTTTCCAGTGATGGTTTTCCCAGTGTTTAGTACATAATTGTACATTGTAATTTGTCCCAAGCAAGAACATTTATCTACATTAAACTTCAATTGCCATTTTTCAGCCCAAACCTCAAGCTTACATAAATCCCTCTGTAATATTACATTATCCTCCTATGTACTGATAACCTTGCAGAGTTTACGATCATCTGAAAATATTGAAATTTTACTCTGTATACCCCCCAAAAGGTCATTAATAATTGTATTAAATAGAAGTCCCAATACTGACTCCTGGGGTACACCACTTTTAAATGTGACCCAGTTAGTGTGTTTCATTAATAACCATCATCTGTTTCTTATCACTGAGCTTTTTTTTGCTTCTTTCGAAATCATCTATACGGTTCCAGACATATGGACCTTTTTAAGTGCTAATGTTTATGGTATTTACCAAAGAAGCAGTCACCCAATGACACTCTTCCTTCAGAGAATCTTCTGGGCCATGGAAACTGGCATGACTTTGGGGTTACTTGTAGTTTTGAATGATTCATTTTACTATTCAATGTACTAAAAATGGGGAAAAAAATCCATTTGTGGTGAAATTGGACCAAATACTGATAGTGGGACGGTAGCCTAAATCTCGGTCTCCTTTGAAGCTCAGCATATAGATGAGCTCCAGAGGAGCACCAAGACAGCGGGCACAGGGCCCTCACTGTCCTAGTGACCCATCAGCCCCCGAGATCATGTCACAGGGCACAGATGGGAGCTGGTAAATGGAAGCAGTGGCACTGGTTACATTTACGTGCTGCTGTCAGAGATTGACAGCAGCATTTAAATGATTAACTTGTCGTAATTAATTGCTGTACTTTTATGTTAGAGGAGCAGGAAAGAAGGAAAAGCCGAGCTGTGGAGTTAGTATCAGAAGAACGTACCAACTCCAACTGCAGGTAGAAAAAAATGTAAATACTTATATAGTGTTAATATTGTATATTATAAATTATTTTCATGCATAAATTGCTGAATATTTACTATTATTTGTTGCAGTATATTTGGTATTAGTAATTATTATAGTTGGAAATTTGACTTACTGACACCACAGCCCTAGTTAAAAGGGTTTTCCACAAGTGAATATATTTATATATATACTAGATGGTGTCCCAATTCTAACGCATCGGGTATTCTAGAATATGTATGCGGCCGACTGGGCGCAATCAGCAGAGTGGTGTTTAAATTTGGCGCCAATCTCGCTGATTGGTCGCGGCCGCCAGCCGACCGCGACCAATCAGCAGAGCGTTGTTTAAATTTGGCGCCAGAGCATTGTTTAAATTTGGCGCCAATCTCGCTGATTGGTCGTGGCTGGTGTCCGCGACCAATTAGCAGAGCGTTGTATAAATTTGGCGCCAATCTCGCTGATTGGTCGTGGCTGGCATCCGCGACCAGTCAGCAGAGCATTGTTTAAATTTGGCGCCAAAATCGCTGATTGGTCGCGGGCAGCGTCCGCGACCAATCAGCACAGCAGTGTTTAAATTTGGCGCCAAAATCGCTGATTGGTCACAGACGCTGCCCGCGACCAATCAGCGATTTGGACGCCACATTTAAATAGCGGCCACGACCAATCACCGATCTTGGCGCAACATTTAAACACTGCTGTGCTGATTGGTCACAGACGCTGCCCGCGACCAATCAGCACAGCAGTGTTTAAATGTTGCGCCAAGATCGGTGATTGGTCGTGGCCGCTATTTAAATGTGGCGTCCAAATCGGTGATTGGTCGCGGGCAGCGGCCGCGACCAATCAGCACAGCGGTGTTTAACTTTTGCGCCAAGATCACTGATTGGTCGCGGCCAGAGACCGCGACCAATCAGCGAATCGTATAGGTGAGGACCGGGGAGCAGAATCGTATTGGTGAGGACCGGGGAGCGCCGCTGCCTGTGTGGCTACTTCCGCTGCGAGAAGCCGGGAGATGAGCGGCTTCTCGCAGCAGAAGTATCCCGACCCGCAGCGCCGCTCCCCGGTCCTCCCTTGACACCCTAGCCGCATGGAGGTCAACGCCACTGCCTGTGCGGCTACTTCCGCTGCGAGAAGCCGGGAGATGAGCGGCTGCTCGCCGGTCGGGGTTCTTCTGCTGCTAGCGGCCGGGAGATGAGAGCCTCGCGCCAGTCATCTCCCGGCTGCATCGCCGCTGAGCTCCGTCCCGCAGATGAGCCTCTAACGGCCGCCATCTTTTTTCTGAAATCCCGCGTCGCTGATTGGCCGCTGCTGGACCAATCAGTGACGCGGGATTTCCCTGACAGACAGACAGACAGACAGACGGGATAAGACGATTATATATATAGATATACGCGGTGTGCAGAATTATTAGGCAAATTGTATTTTAGAGGATTATTTTTATTGTTGATCAACAACTATGTTCTCAATCAACCCACAAGACTCATAAATATCCAAGCTTAATATTTTTGGAAGTTGGAGTGGTTTTTTTAAAATTTGGCTATCTTAGGAGGATATTTGTTTGTGCAGGTAACTATTACTGTGCAGAATTATTAGACAATTTAATAAAAACCAAATATAATCCCATCTCACTTGTTTATTTTCACCAGGTAAACCAATATCAGTGCACAAAATATAGAAATAAACATTTCTGACATGCAAAGACAAAAACCCCAAAAATTAGTGATCAGTATAGCCACCTTTCTTTATGATGACACTCAACAGCCTTCCATCCATAGATTCTGTCAGTTGCTTGATCTGTTTTCGATCAACATTGCGTGCAGCAGCCACCACAGCCTCCCAGACCCTGTTCCGAGAGGTGTACTGTTTTCCCTCCCTGTAGATCTCACATTTTATGATGGACCACAGGTTCTCTATGGGGTTCAGATCAGGTGATCAAGGGGCCCATGTCATTATTTTTTCTTCTTTTAGACCTTTACTGGCCAGCCACGCTGTGGAGTAGTTGGATGCATGTGATGGAGAGTTGTCCTGCATGAAAATCATGTTTTTCTTGAACGATACCAACTTCTTCCTGTACCACTTCTTGAAGAAGTTGTCTTCCAGAAACTGGCAGTAGGTCTGGGAGTTGAGCTTCACTTCATCCTCAACCCGAAAAGGTCCCACAAGTTCATCTTTGATGATACCAGCCCATACCAGTACCCCACTTCCACCTTGCTGGCATCTGAGTCGGAGTGGAGCTCTCTGCCGTTTACTGATCCAGCCTCTGGCCCATCCATCTGGCCCATCAAGAGTCACTCTCATTTCATCAGTCCATAAAACCTTTGAAAAATCAGTCTTAAGATATTTCTTGGCCCATTCTTGACGTTTTATCTTATGCTTCTTGTTCAAAGGTGGTCGTTTTTCAGCCTTCCTTACCTTGGCCATGTCCCTGAGTATCGCACACCTTGTGCTTTTTGATACTCCAGTAGCATTGCAGCTCTGAAATATGGCAAAACTGGTGGTGAATGGCATCTTGGCAGCTTCACGCTTGATTTTCCTCAATTCATGGGCAGTTATTTTGCGCCTTTTTTGGCCAACACGCTTCTTGCGACCCTGTTGACTATTTGCCATGAAACGCTTGATTGTTCGGTGATCACGCTTCAAAAGTTTGGAAATTTCAAGACTGCTGCATCCCTCTGCAAGACATCTCACAATTTTGGACTTTTCAGAGCCCGTCAAATCTCTCTTCTGACCCATTTTGCCAAAGGAAAGGAAGTTGCCTAATAATTAAGCACACCTTATATAGGGTGTTGATGTCATTAGCCAACACCCCTCCTCATTACAGAGATGCACATCACCAGATTTACTTAATTGGTAGTTGGCTCTCAAGCCTATGCAGCTTGGAGTAGGACAACATGTATAAAAAGTATCATGTGATCAAAATACTCATTTGCCTAATAATTCTGCACACAGTGTGTATATATATATATATATATATATATATATATATATATATATATATATATATATATATATATCACACTATAATACAGTATGTCTTTTTTAGTTGAACAATTGGGATGTGGCTGCTGGGACCCCCAGGATGCCCAGTACTGAATCCAACTGGTTCTTATACATAAACCTTAAGTAGAGCCACATGAAGGTAAAAGGATCAGAGTGCCTGAAAAATGTATGGATCAGAAGGTGTTTTTCCCTGGATTGACTGTCATTCGTAGATGTAACAGAATCACTGGTCTTCTCTTCCACTTTTGGCTGAGGATTAGAGGATTAACATGAAACATGGAAACGATATTCTCTCATCAGACATATATGATGTTTAGTACTGATATGCCATAAATGTCAGTAGTATTACATTAAATGCAAAGGGACATTAATCAATTTGAAATGATTCTTTTTAGTTTTTTTTTTATTAAGAATTACATGGAAGAATGAAGAGATGTTCTTGGAGGGCCTTCTTCTGCAGATGTTACTTGCTGGTCAGAAGGCCACAGGTAGATGGTACAAGTCCTTCCACACAGGTGCATCTTTAATGGTGGACATGCTGTACTAGGCACTAGACATGAAGGGTTTTTCACATTGAGATGTTTGTGTTGCTCCGATGACAGGGAGCAAATATGCAGCTTTGTCTGATGGAGCGAGCAACCCTGGATAATCCACGCCGGCAAGATGATATCAGCCGGCGGAAGGTGGAACCTGTGAGAGGAGACAAAGAGACATAACTAATGTAAGTAATGGGACTACATATTAGAGCAGGGATGTCACACTCAAACACACAGAGGGCCAAAATGAAAAACTTGGACCCCACATAATCCTACATACAGAATAATGGCCCCACATAGTCCTCCGTACAGTATAATGGGCCCCACATTGTCCTCCATACAGAATAATGGCCCCAAATAGTGGTGGTGGTTCTGTTGTCGTGGGTCAAATATAACCACCCTGCGGGCCAGGTTTGGTCCACGGGCCAGAGTTTGACATGTATGTATTAGAGGATACTACTGTAGTGTCACTGTGACAGGATGATAGAGGAGTCGTATCCATACAGATGTACGGGGTCATTGTCAGTAATCCTACAGATAATATCTGCTCCACATGACTCCTTCTCACTGACTGACATCATGCAACATGGAGCTTATTGTTACACTTACCTCTTCTACTTCTTCTCTCTTCTACCTTCTCTGTTTTTTGTCGATCTTTCGATGCAGATTTTCTTTTCCCCTGAACTGGTGATTCTGATAAAAAAAACAAGAAAAAGATGTATATTATAAACTCCTAAAAGATTAGCTTTGTATCTTTATATAGAATTCTGTTATTCTTGTACCCTGTAGTCCCGGTAATTGATTATTGCACCATAATAGAGAGAATATGTCATATATACATAAAACCACCTGAGGGTCTGAGAATTAGATTGCCTTGTGAACTGATTAATATGAAACCTGTAGGTTTTCCGATATGTGGTGTCTAGCCAGGGAACTATGTCCCCTTATTAACATGATAACACTGCGGCATCCTGCAAGTAATATCTTAAAATAAGTTAGCTAAAACCTCAGTGCATTCTTAAGGTGATAAGGATCAGTATAGGCCTAGATGGAGCCATGGGTGCAGTATTCAGAATCAGTTTGGCAGAAGACTGAATGGCTTCTTATGCATTAAAAATTATAACCTATGAGGCTATGTGCCCACGTAGCAGATTTGATGCAGAGCGTTTTTGCCTCTCTCTGGCAGAAAAAAACGTATGCAGATTTACATGCAGATTTACATGCGTTTTTTCTGCCAGAGAGAAGCGTTTTTTCAGCATTTTTACATGCGCTTTCGCATGCGTTTTTTCAAGAAGTTTTCCAAACGATTTTGAGCATCACTTGGAAAAGTGCTTGACAAGTTGGTCACACTATTTAAATCCATGCAACCGGCATGGATTTATATAGTGTGACCGAGTAATAGTTAAAAAAAAGAATAAGAATGGTAAAAAATGAAAAAAAAAAGATTATACTCACCTTCCGGTGTCTTCCCGGTGTCATCTCTGCTGCGTCCGGTCTCTTGCAATGCTCGCGGTGCTGTGAAGGACCTGCGGTGACGTCATTGAGTCATGTGATGGGTCACATGACTCAGTGACGTCATGACAGGTCCTTCACAACAGCGCGAGCATTGCAAGAGACCGGACGGCGTGGACAAAACACTGGGAGGACATCGGAAGGTGATTATAAGCTTTATTTTTTATTTTAAATTCTTTTCTTTACAGATTCTATGGTACCCAGGTCTGGATGAGAGTCTCCTCTCCTCCAGACTTGGGTACCATCCGCACATTAGAAAGCGCCAATTACGCAAGTACAGATGCAGTCTTGCGGAATTAGCGCGTTCTAATGCAAGTCAATGGCGGCGATTACGCTGCGCGTCCGCAAAATTAATGGACATGCTGCGTATTTTTGAGCGCAGCATAAACGCTGCGGAAAAATACACAGCATGGGCATTGAAAGTGCGGAATTGCATTGGAGACCATGGGGGAAGGTTTACCAAGCGTTTCCCAAGTGTTTACGCTGTAGAAATTCCGCAGCGTAAACGCTTGAAAAACGCATCGTGGGCACACAGCCTAAGAGTGAGGATTTTTATAAAATGAAATGTTGGGCTGTTTTCACATTACACTTTTTGACACAGGCTGCAATAGAATGACCTATAGAGCTATACATACCTGACAATATGGATGACTGTCTGCCTTCAGCAGTGAAACACTGCTTGTCATCATCAGACTTAGAGGGGGAAGAATCTTTCTGCGTCTGGTTGTCATCAGATTTAGAGGGGGAAGAATCTTTCTGCCTCTGCTTATCATCATCAGATTTAGAGGGGGGAGAATCTTTCTGCATCTGGTTGTCATCAGATTTAGAGGGGGGAGAATCTTTCTGTCTGTTTGGTAGAAGAAAAACATATAAATTACAAGTGAAAACAATAGATACGGATACAACACCTGTCTGCAAAGCCCATTAGGACATCTGAATAACATTAAGGGGATGCTGTGCTCAAGACCCTCTTCTACCAGTAAGAATGGAGAATCACTAGCAATATTTATTTTCCTGTAATGAACTGGAAATTAAAGCTGGTCATAGTTATCAACTTTCATCACCAGCGTTATCACAAGTCAGAAACATGGTGATCAGCAATCATGTGGTCATCGATACTGGATTTAGTATCGACTTACACTCGTCTTGAATTTGGTGTTGTGAACACATATCAGAATGGACCCCATAAAAATAATTTGCTCACATGTCTGACTGTTTTGCACTTTCTGGTGAATACCCTGGAGGTGACTTGGGTTCTTCATTGTTCATCATCTTGGTATGGATGGAACAGAGCTAATACAAAGAGGAAAAAAAAATATTTTAATATTTTACAATTTTATTTTAATTACAGGTTGTATGGATCTTATTGGTCACATACTTACTTTAGAAAGCCTATGCGAAGATGATAGAAAGTTTTGGCTTTCCGGCCAGTCATTATCTTCACTTGTGTCCCCCTCATCTGAATCAATATGTTGATGTCTGCTACATCGAGCTGAAAAGTACAAGAGTTAATCGAGATTATTAGCATAATACTTTGTCCTGAACAGTCACCATTTGATCATGAATCAAGGTGGGGACTGATTCTCACTTAAAATGAAATACAAGACACACAGCAGCTTTCTGCAGATGATGTCTCATTCTACTTACTGTCAAAGTAGATGGTATCCTCTTCTGACTCAAGATCAGGAATGAACAGCGACTTCTGACTTAGAAGGTTGTCAAAATCTAAGTTACGCAGGAATGGATGAAATTTGATCTCATTTGCTCCTCCTTGAAAAGGAAAACAATGAATAGTGATATAGTTATTGTCAAAGAGACAAGTTTCTTAGGCCTCCTACACATATCCGTGTTTGCACTACATGTGGCATCCATTTTTCTTTCACGTATGCCACCCGTACCCATTATCATCTATGCTGCTGTTTTTTTGTGGCAGCACAGATGACAAGTGCCAATACAAGTCTATGGGACCCTGAAAAACACGTACATCACACAGATGGCATCCGTGTGCCATTTGTGTGCCTTCCTTACGCTGTATCTGTTTAACATTACAAAGTATAAGAGATACTTTATCATTTCTTTTTCTTTGCCGTACCGGAAAAACACTGATGGCACACTGATGGCACACTGATTCAAAACACTGATGACACTAGTACTGTTTTTTTCCGGTACTGGTTTCAGTACTGATTTTATACGGACGTGTGAAGGGGGCGTTAATCTGAACGGTTGACGTAACAGAGCCGAAGTGAAGTAGATGTACTGAAAGTCTTAGCATGAAGAATGGGGAATGGCCAAGCTGGTAGAGAACAAAACCTCAGTGCTGATCCTCATTATTCATTTTCTGTTCACAGAGGTGTAATAAGTCATTAATAATAGTATTATATACATTACCTGTCCCAAGTCTTTGTGCTGGATCTTTTCTGAGCAGCTCAATGATGATATCCCGAGCTGTGGCTGGAAAAGCCGAATTAGTAAGTTTCCAATATATGTCATCTGTTATGTAAAAAGCAAATATTACAGAAAATGAAACATCTTAATTTATTTTATCAAAACAAAAATCTTTTATATTAACAAAAGTAACTAAATCACACAACTAATCTATTCAAATAACAATGACATTACACAGCAATCAGATTATTTTACTTACCCCTGACAATATGGCTGTAAATGTCATATTTGGAAGGCCCATAAAATGGTACACGTCCTACAAGAAATGTATATAGGATGATCCCAATTGACCACCAGTCAGCTGGCCTTCCATAGCCTTCCTTTAAGATAACTTCTGGGGCTATGTAATGAGGGGAGCCAGCAATCTGGAAAAAACAGAGGAATGAGATAATGATCAGAGAACATAATTGTGACAAATAACATCAGTGGAAACGTTTTCTAGATGAGAAAGTATAAGAGAAGGAGAAATGGAGGAGATGAGTAAAGAACAAGTTCCTGCCTACCTCCTTATCATGGAACTCTCTGGTGATGTCCTCAATTGGAGCCTTGTAGATCTCTGATGTTGGTCTCATGAGGCAGAGTTTGGAAAGCCCAAAATCTGTAACTTGAATATGACCAGTTGACGTTATCAGGAGGCTGTGAAAAAAAGAGGATGTCAGCCCCAAGTTGCAAATAGTTTGTATAATAAACGATATCTTTTTACCCCTTTCTTATACTACAAGTGTCACTTACTTTTCAGGCTTCAGGTCTCTGTGCATTACACCATAGCTGTGCAGATATTCCACAGCTAGAACCGTTTCTGCAATGTACAGACGAGCCAAGGGGACAGGTAAACACCCATAGTTCTTCATAAAACTGCCACAGTCTCCTCCTACAGCAGAAAGCAAATATGACAGGAGAGGGTTTGTTACAATGTAAATGACACATGAGGAGTGTGAATGAGAAATGAGCGGAGACATTGGGGCAGGATGTCATACACAGAGATATACTGTATAATAATGCAAAAAACCCTCCATTGGAGCATACCCGAATAGTAACTAGGACTGCACTAAATGTCTATGAAGCAAAACCACAAAGGTGCAAGAGCTGCACAAATAAGTGCAATGAAGCAACATCCCATATAAAAGCATGAATCTTTATTAGTCACGTGGAATAAATATTTAAAAATAACAAGGTAACTCATACAAAAAAGAGACACTATTCTGGCCAAAAAAGTATGAGCTATATATACTATGTATCTTGCAATAAATAAATATATAATTAGTTAAAGGTGTTAGCAGTCTCATTTGTGGTTTTGCTTTATATACTGTATAAGGCCGGTTTCACACGTCCGGATATTTCTGGTACCGGAAAAACCTGTGTCGGAGATGTCCGTGTGCCGCATCAGGAGCACACGTACCGGCGTTTGGGAATCAGTGTACAGTTAGCGTTATTCCCAAAAGCCGGGTACTGAACGCTGCGCTCATCATTTTCCCCTGCCGGCACTGCGATCAGCACCAGCAGGAGTTAATAATGAGAGTTGTAGTCTGCTCCCGGTGTCTCCACCTGTAAAAATAAGAATAAAATAAAAAAAAACCCTTATACTCACCTACCTGTCCTAAGTATCTCCTGCTGTAATCCATGCGACTACTCAGCAGAGGAGCTGGGGAGAATGACTCCTGCAGCGAGCGACGCCAGACCTCAGCTGAGCTCAGTGAGTGACAGGACACCGCTCGCTGAGCTCAGCGCAGATTCGGGGCCGCTCGCTGCAGGAGTCATTCTCCCCGGCTCCTCTGCTGAGCGGTCTCATGGATTACAGTGGGGGACATTTAGGACAGGTGAGGGTATAGATTTTTTTTTTATTCTTATTTTTACAGGTAGAAATACACTGGGAGAAGACAACCCTCATCATTAACCCCTGCTGGTTCTGATCGCAGCGCCGGCAGGGGACAATGATGAGGGCAGCGTTTAGCACCCGGCGCTAACTTTATCGCTAATTCCCAGGCGCCGACACATGTCACACGGATGGCATCCGTGTGCGGTATGTGTTTACACTGAACCATTGACTTGAATGGGTCTGTGTGATCCGTCCTGCTGGCCAAAAACAGACATGTCTACGTGTGGATCACATGGACACACGGTCCGTGGAAACACTGACATGTGCGCACATGTGTCAGTGTCTCCAGTACGTGTGGTAAACTGTCACCTCACGTACCAGAAATACTGAAGCGTGAAAGAGGCCTAATGTAGAGCGTATAAAGCAGAGTGACCCAATATAAAAAGACAGAGCCGTGCCTCATCTGCAAGCCTCTTATTCATTACTCTGTGAAATGCTCATCTATACAAACTGTTAGAATTGAGTCAAATCCTCCTTTTATCCTCAGTGGATATTTTTGCCATTCTCAGTGAGGACATTCACCAGAGACTTTCACAGAGATAATGATTTTCCTGGCATCTTGGTGACAGATAACTTATAGTAAATGCAGTATGGACATGTAACCGTCCATGTGGTCACATTCAGATTATGGAGAAGATGCTAGAGATAAGCAGATTGAGGCTGGATATAGGCACAATGGATATGACTTACCTGCTGCATACTCCATGACCATACACAGATGATGAGGAGTTGGAAAGGAGCACAACATGGAGGCCACAAATGGACAATCAGCAAATGTTAGGATGTCCCTCTCTAGAAAGGCACGTTCAAGTCTTCTTGGAATATTCACGTTCTCCTTGTCCAGCTTCTTCATAGCGAATAGCTGGCTTGTGTATTTGTGTCGCACTAAGTGGACGGCTCTGGAGAGAAGGAAAATCCATGATTTATAATGAATTCTTACTAACATTTTGTCTATAAACCTCATCACATGATTGTCTGGTTACTACTAGATGTCACTAGAAATCCATGTAGAAATCCATCAAGTTACACAACATAAATGATGACCTATGCGAGGTCCTCATCTATGTCACGTCCTAACTGACCTAAATAATGACATATAGATGTGGCCAGTAGACATGAGCTAACACATTTGAGTGGAATTAAATTCTACTCAGATTTTGCAAAATTCTGCATTCACCAAAATGGCGTTTTGTTTTTTTGTTTGTTTTGTTTTTTGTAATTTGCTTACTCATGGATTTAGCAAAATGTCAAGCGTTGGCCACCATTTTCAAAATCTTGAAAGGCCATAAAAAAGTTTAAAAATAAACAAATTTTTATACTCACTTCTACGGCCCCTCCGCCTCAACCGTCCGTTCCTTGCCGCATCCTCAAATCTCTGCTGCTAATGCTGAAATCCAAATGCCTCTCATACTGGGACGGGACTTCCAACATTGATGAGATCTGGGAGGATTATGCACAAGCGCAAGAACAGTCACGGTGTCACAATGTTGTGACTTTTTATGCTCTTGCATAGAACTCTCTCAGACCTTCTCAAAGCCTGAAGTCCTTGCATAGCGTGAGCGGTGGCAAACTGAAGAGGCAGTGAGGACCGGACGGGTGACGGTGAGAAGTGGAGGGGCTAGAGAATTGAGCAGTAAGGGGAGTATAAGTATGTTTCTTATGCTTATTATGTTGTGGGGCCTGGTGAGGCCCCAGAGCATAATAAGGGACATTAATTTCTCCTTGAATCGTATTTTCACAAGTCCACGTGAACAAGCAAATTAGAATTTTGCCTGATTCGCTCATCTCTTGTGGACAGTATGGACTCAGAGCATTTCTCTGTTGTACGGGCTGGGCACAGAGACAGAAGCATTGTCATAAGGAACACTAGGAAATGTATATTATGCAAACATAAAGCTCACCCATAAGCTCCACTGCTGATCAGTTTGATTGGTTTAAAGTCGGTCTTACTAGGACTTGTCTCCAAGTTCAATGATCCGGTCAAGGCCTAGAAATAATAAGAAATGACATTAAGACATAGAATCTGCAGGAAAATAAAAGCTCCAGATGCAGGAACTTCTCCTCTATATTATGTCCACGCTGATTACATTGCAGCAGATGTAGAGGACATGATGCAAGCCGGACCCTCCACAGACAGTATTATATTTTAAGGGGATATTCCCCATGCATAGATATCACTGTACTGCAGGGTATGATAAGGGGCATCACACAGAAGAGGCAGAATAACAATGCCATCATTACTCAAAATAGATCTGATCTACATAAAAGCAAAGATATCCCATTGTCATCTGGGGTATAATATTATATGTGTAATTCATACCCCGTTATCTGATGATAAACAGACGTCTCCTCTGATACTTACACTGGCAGATTCGTGGATCTCTGGTGTCTCACATATTCCACCATCAGTACTGGCCGTCGACACAGTTATTTCTAAAATAATGATAAAATAATGAAAAGATGTCATGTATCAGTCTATATCAGTACTTAATATATAACACATCCATATAATGAAGGACATGACAAGATCTCTGTAAATGATATAAAAACTAGATATCTGGTATTCTGCACATACTAAATATACAGTATTTATGGCACATCCAGAGATAGATACACTGGGCGATTGTTCAGGATCTGATTACCGTATTTTTCAAGTTATAAGACACACTTTTTTCTGTAAAATGGGGGTGCGTCTTATCCCAACGTAGCTTACTGAGGGGGGGGGGGGTTGCGGTGAAGCGAGGCCCCAGGACGCAGGGTCACTGCTGCAGGAAGCTGGCGGCGACAGGAGTGGGGCGATGCTGTGGGCCCCAGGCTGGGAGGACGGGGTGTTCGGCGGTGCAAGGATGCAGCGGCCCCTGGGCTTTCAGAAAATGTCGCCGGAGACTCCGCACTTCCATGATTTTCAGTGTGGTGGACTTCGGAAAAATGGATTCTGGAGATGGCGCATGCAGATTGAGATCTTGTCTCCCGAGATCTCAATCTGTGCATGCGCCACCTCCGGTGGAGATTTTCCCAAGGTCCACCAGATTGAAAACCATGGAAGTGCAGGGACTTCAGTGCAGCATCGCCCCACTCCTGCTGCTGCCATCTTTCCGCCGCCTTTCCCCTAGAAAAGTTACCACAAAATTGGATTATAAGTTGCTCCACCATTTTATTAAAAAAATGTTTTTCCTATTTTCCGCTCCAAAATTTCACCTGCTTCTTATGGTCCGGTGCATCTTATAGTCTTCAAAATATGGTATTTTTGAACAATTACATGATTGGGGATCTATGACCCTCATTTTGGAGCCGAGAAGACCACACAGGCGTGAAGTAGAATTACATGATCCCTCTCCATTACAGGGAATGAAGAGTAAATCTACATATTCTCTGCCATTCTCTATAATATCTGGATATTTGAATGTAAAATATTAGATGATCGGCTTACCTTCAATCAGATCAGTTTTTAGCTCTAACTGACTAATATTAGGGTCAGGCATGTTCACGGTTTGCCCCTCTTCGGAGTCACCTTCGGATGTTTCCTGATGGTTATAATATGTACAATTAGTATAACATTTCACAAATACTAAATTATCATATACAATAGATAGGAAGGACTAAACATTGGATTTACTGGTAATTTCAGTATTGGACGGACTATACACAGCCACTCCCTCCAGTAAATCAACAATAATATATAAGGTACTTGTATATACAACTGATCTCTGTTATCAGAATTGCAGCATTTACAAGAAGGAAGATTGTGATGATCGAGCAAAACAGAGGCAGAAATACAAACTCCCACCGCTGAGTACAGACTGCCATCACAGATGATGGAGCCGCAGGGACAGGCGGTCATGAAATATCCTGTGCCTGCCTGGAGGGGACAAGGACATGTGATATAGAAGATGATGGCTCCTTACCAGGTGCTCCAGTGAGCGGGCCGGACTCTCCAGTATATTCAGGACATTTTGGGCCAGTTGTTTAAAAAAGGCCAATTTTCCACTTTGGGCTTTTTCTTCAGCCTATAAAGATGGAAATAAATACAAAAGGAAAATCATGAGAGAAAGTGCAGAATGGAGGAGGCCATTTATGTCACCATTTTACTCCTGTCTATCTGCAGCTACAATTACTACACATTTGGTACATTTTATATATTATATTGGTGTCGATCTAAAGAACAATTTTCTGTAAATAAACTTGTATTCCATTATTATTATTTGATTTGTATTATTATTATTATTATTATTTTTTATACAGCATAAAAACACTTGTATAATTAGTGGTGGTGAATTATGATGTCATAATAGCAGTGATGTCGTGATGGAATCTTGTGATGGAATCTTAACGGGGCATCTCACCGTGAAAGGAAGTTTCCTAGCAATAGTTAAGGTGGCAAAACCATAGTTTGTGCATCAGTACCAGATGCTTGAATGTAAGAAAGAACTGTGGGTACTTTACATTTCTAATCAGTGAGGCTAGTTCTATGGTCTGAGATAAATTATTAATATTTGTTATACACAATAAAAATCATAATTACATATTTATAAGAAATCCGGATTAAGGTGCTAAATGAAGTGTCTTTACTAAGGGACAAGGACTGGACTAGGAATGAAATCTAGCCCTGACATTTGAATCATACAGGCTCATGCTGCACTTTTACACCCTCTTCCCAAAATGGGGATCTCTATTACAAATATGACCCTGCCTGACACTGAAGAAAGTCTAAATTTTATTACTACCAATAATACCACTATACAGTAAGGGAGACCAACTAGACATAATAATAATAATTTGTGCAGATTGTCTGCTATTTACCTGTTGTACTAATGTCCCGATGTTCTGCTGTAAATGCTGAAGATATTCTGAGGTAATACGACCTTGGTAGTATTTGGTCAAGCAGTCCCGTACAAGCTCCATAACCAGCCGGTAAGTGAAGCTGAGGACGCCATCGGGTAGTGGTAGCACACAGTTAGGGGTATAGGTGGTAAGAATCCCCTGGAGTAGTGCCAACTCCTGAAGTCTGTCTGGAGAAATTCCAGACATTTCAATGAAATGCGCAATCAGTATATCACTAGATAAGTAGCTAAACACTGACAACAATGACACCGGGGTATCAAAGTGACACTGAAGTGTAAACGCTTGTATAAGTAGTGGTTGTGAATTATGATGTCATAATAGCAGTGATGTCATGATGGAATCTTGTGATGGAATCTTACAGGTGCATCTCACTTTATAAGGAAGTTGCCTAGCAACAGCTAAGATGCCATCTACATAGACTGAGCATCAGCATCAGATGCTTGAATGTAAGAAAGAGCTATGGGTACTTCACTTTTACTTTGATAGGCAGGTGAGTATAAGGATTTTTTAATTTTATTCTTATTTTTACACTAGGACACAGCGGGAGCAGACTACTACTCTCATCATTGTCCCTTGGTTGTGCTGATCACAGCGCCAGCAGGTTACAATGATGAGGGCAGCATTCAGCACCCGGTGATTGGGAACAGCGGTAACTGTACTGCTGATTCCCAGGTGGCGGAATGTGCGCTCCTGATGCGGCACACGGTTGCCACACAGGTGCACATGGACACGTATATCTCCCGTACCGGTTTTTCCGATACTGGAAATATCAGAACATGTGAAACCGGCCTAACTCTGGACTCTGTAAACAGAAAAAACTGATGGCACTTCTAATACGAGAAATAGGTGTGAACAGGTGCTTACTAGGAGAAGCTACCTCCATATACAATTAACAAATAAAGTAGCAAACTGCAATGCTAAGTATGTAAGCATGAAATATGGAATATAAATAGCATTACTGCTATAGAAAATAGAAATAAATGAGAAATCTTAGCGCATAAATTGGCCAATTCATGTGTACCTGTCCCTTAGAGAGGTATTCACATTGGTAGGGTCCTGGCACTGAGAAACGCCTTACCGCGGCTGCCAGATACACATGAATTGGCCAATTTATGTGCTAAGATTTCTCATTTATTTCTATTTTCTACAGCAGTAATGCTATTCATATTCCATATTTCATGTTTACATACTTAGCCTTGCAGTGTGCTACTTTATTTGTTAATTACTCTGGACTCTGTGTGGCCTCTGTTCAGCGGTGTTCTTTTTATCAGAGGCTCGCAAAACTGTGGCCGACGGCACTTTTATTCACGCCTAATAAAAAGACGGACACCGTGGGATCACAGGCCAGACGGTGCCTCCATCTGCCTCATTACAGGGAATCTTCCGCCGGAGGCTCCGTCTGGATCACGTATTTCAGAGATTTACATGGAAACCCCGGTGTAAGCGCTGAGCGTAGAGCACAGGATAAATGTGGGCAGAGCCATATTGCGAACTCTGGGAGGCTGAATGAACAAACCAACAGCAGGTGAAGAATTGGTTTTATTTATTTATTTACACCGTTCCTCGTGCGGTTTAAGTGATTAGATGACTTTATTCTTCGGGTCGGTGCGATTACAGTGATACCAGATTCATATCGGGTTTTTACATTTGGCAGCTGTCACACAATAAACTTTTTTTTTTGCAAAGACTAGTTTTTGCATCGCCATATTTTCAGAGCTATAATTTTTCCATATTTCGGTCGACAGAGTTATGTGATAGCTTGTATTTTGCGGGACAAGTTGATGTTTTTATTGGTACCATTTTCGGGCATGTGACATTTTTTGATCGCTTTCTATTCTGATTTTTGGGAGGCAGAATAAACAAAAACCAACAATTCAGTAATTGTTTTTTTAGTTTTTTTTATGCAGCTCTGCGTGTGGTAAAATTAATAAGGCAGCTTTATTCCTCGGGTCAGTACATTTACAGCCATACTGCATTTATATCTTTTTTTATGTTTTGGCGCTTTTACACAATAAAAACTATTTCATAGAAAAAATCGCTTTATTCTAAGAGCTATAACTTTTTTATTTTTTGGCTGATGGAGCTGTATGGTGGCTTGCTTTTTGCGGGACAAGATGATGTTTTCAGTGGTATAATTTTTATTTATATTCGTCTCTTTGATCGCGTTTTATTCCACTTTTTGTTCGTTGGTATGATGATAAAGCACCGTTTTTTGATTCTTTTTTTTTTACTGTGTTCACTAAAGGGGTTAACTAGTGGGACAGTTTTATAGATCAGGTCGTTCCGGATGCGGCGATACTAAATATGTGTACTCTTATTGTTTTTCTTCATAATAATATTTTATTTTTTTATTATTTTTTTATTTTTAAAAAAATATTTTTACAACTTTTTTTTCACTTTTTTTACTTTGTCCCACTATGGGACTTTCACTTTCAGCAGGCTGATCGCAGTTCTAAGGTATAGCAGTGCAGGATCACTGCTATACCTTGTAAACTGTCAGTGCTGCAGACACAAGCTAGTTTGATCATGCACTGCGCATGGTCAAACTAACTTGCTGGTGCCTGGTGACACAGGTGTCGTCATGATGACATCGTGTCACCATGGCAACGATCGGGACCCCGTGAGGACAGCGCAGGGTCTCCGATCCAAGAGCAGAGGTGCTTCTGTCCCTCCACTCACTTGCTAAATGCTGCGATCGCAGCATTTAGGGGGCTAAAGTGCCGGGTGTCAGCTGTCAAAATTAGCTGACAACCGGTGGCGATTGATCCCGCACAGCCTGTGTCGTAATAATACGTACCTGGTCCATAAGGCCCAGGGCACAGGGACGTATTATTATGCACAATGTCAGAAAGGGGTTAAAGCTTCTGACGCGCCCCTGGGCCTGCTGTGTCGTGCGGCATCGCGCGCACGGGGGCTTACCCGGAGCCGGATCAGATGGGCGTAGTAGTCTCGTGGCGGTGACCCGGTCCGTGCCCAGGGAGTCAAACTGAGCGGCAGTATTTAGCAGTAGATGTTATATTGCTCGACTACGCCACCCGTTGAATGCAGTCATGAGACCGCCGCTGCAGGGCAGACCGCTGAGGCCGGTGGTACGGTTGTGCAGCGGGGATGGTATAACCCCCAACGGGAGGGGTATGGCCTCAGGGCAGCGGATGTGGATGATGAAACACTCAGAGACGGTGCGGTGTAGTTCAGGGTCTTTACTGGTGGCAAAGGTAGACCCTCCCGGAGTACTGGCTAGCGATCGGGGCCTGGTCAGTCCGTGAGCAGATGGAATCTTCCCTGGCCAGGCGGAGTTGTAGGCCTCCCCAACTAATCGTACTCTTCTGGCTACCTTGCTAGAGGCTGGTAAAAGTAGCCCACGTCCCTGAGTGTACCGTGTGGTGCTCACCCGTATGGCCGGTGACTCATAGAATCATAGAATCATAGAATGGTAGAGTTGGAAGGGACCTCCTGGGTCATCTGGTCCAACCCCCTGCTCAAAGCAGGATTCACTAAATCATCTCAGACAGATGTCTGTCCAGCCTCTGTTTGAAGACGTCCATTGAAGGGGAACTCACCACCTCTCGTGGCAGCCTGTTCCACTCATTAATCACCCTAACTGTCAAAAAGTTTTTTCTAATATCTAATCTGGGTCTCCTCCCATTTAGTTTCATCCCATTGCTTCTAGTCTTTCCTTGTGCAAATGAGAATAAAGATGATCCTTCTACAATGTGACAGCCCTTGACATATTTGTAGACAGCTATTAAGTCTCCTCTCAGTCTTCTTTTTTGCAAGCTAAACATTCCCAAATCCTGCAACCGTTCCTCATAGGACATGGTTTGCAGACCAGTCACCATTCTGGTCGCTCTTCTCTGAACTTGCTCCAGTTTGTCTATGTCTTTTTTAAAATGTGGTGCCCAAAACTGTACACAGTATTCCAGATGAGGTCTGACCAAAGAGGAGTAAAGACCGATAATGACTTCACGTGATCTAGACTGTATGCATCTGTTAATACATCCCAGAATTGTATTTGCCTTTTTTGCTGCTGCATCACACTGTTGACTCATGTTCAGTCTATGATCTATTAGTATACCTAAGTCTTTTTCACATGTACTGTTGCTTAGCTCTATTCCTCCCATTCTGTATATGCTTTTTTCATTTTTATTGCCCAGATGTAGTACTTTGCATTTTTCCCTGTTAAAAACCATTCTATTGGTTGCTGCCCACTGCTCCAGTTTATTTAGGTCTTTTTGAATCCTCTCTCTCTCTTCTCTAGTATTAGCTATCCCTCCTAGCTTTGTGTCATCAGCAAATTTAATCAGTTTACCCTCAATTCCTTCATCTAAATCATTGATAAAGATGTTGAACAATACAGGTCCCAGGACGGAGCCCTGTGGTACCCCACTTGAGACATTCATCCAGCTGGATGTGAAGCCATTTACAACCACCCTTTGAGTCCGATCACTAAGCCAGTTATGAATCCACCTAACAGTTGCCTGGTCCATTGCATACTTGGTCATTTTTTCAATAAGGATGGTGTGAGATACTTTGTCAAATGCTTTGCTGAAGTCAAGATATACTATATCTACAGCATTTCCCTGATCCACCCGGGGCCTTCTGGTAGCTTCTGCTCCACGACGGCGGTGCTAGTCCCTTGCGTGTGACCGTGCCTTCGGGTTTCTTGGCCAGAGGACCTGAAATCCCCTGCCGGGCGGTTTCTGCTGCTGGGTAAGGATTAGTCCCCACAGCCTCGGACTCCGGGTCCGGTAAGAACTCTTCAATCAGGGCGAGCTCTACAGCTTCCAGCCCCTGATCTCTTTTAGCACAGCTCCCACAGAGCTCCTGATCTTTCTTGCTCCTAAAGCTGCTCCACTACAGACCAGACTGTGTCTCTGTCTGTGTTCTCTCACTCTCTTCTAACCCTGCCTCAGCCCCAGCTTTATATAGGGGAAGTTCTTCCCCTCCCAGGACTGGGCAGGAGGTGTGGCATGCATAGGATGTCTGACCAGGAAACCTCCCACCTGCTCACAGACGTAATATTGCTATTACTGTGGAAACCAGACCCCTGGGGTGCCACATTCCCCCCTAGTAAAATTTAGTACTCCGGGACTAAACATATTTTTGTAAAACATAACAAGTAAAAACAGAAACAGTACAATAAAGAAGAACACATTAGGATGGTCACGGCATGTCCGCAACCGGGTGCAGTCTTTGAAGAAAACAAAGGTGTCCATTTCACCAAGAGACCGGGAGCCGTAACCAGGTAGGGGTCTGTCCTGCCCCGAGTCCTTAACAGTCTTTGTCCTTTCCTGGGTTACGCTCCAAACATATGTACAAAGGATTCCGGATAATCCCTAAATGACACCTATAAAATAACTAAAAATACACAATTATTTACAGGTAACAGAAAACAGGTAAATACAAATAAACAGTCTAAACACTTAGATCCTCCAACGTACGGGCAACTGGCCTCTAGTGGCTCTAGTGGACCTACGGAGCTGACTGACTGGTCCTGAGCTACGGGGTGTAGGAGCTGTCAAAGGTAAACTGGGCAGCTGTCTACGGGCTCTTTGGCTCACTAGGGGCACGGCAGGCTCACTATAAGCAGAGGGTTGATCCTCCTGGTCTGCTTGTGTGGGGTCTTCTGCCTCCTGGACCGGCTGCTCTTCCAGCTCTACCTGTTTCTCTGTAGGTACTTGAGATGCTGGTTGGAGGAAGGTGAGGACGGGTACCACAACAGCGCCATTGACTTGAGTCCAAGACCGAGGGAAGTCTCCGAGCACAGTACTGACCATATCTTCCCTTTCCTCTGCGGGTCGAGGGTCTTCTTGTTCTTCTTCAGGGCTTCGTAGCTGTTCGGGACACTTCTTCAGGTGATCTCGGGAGACAATGGCTGTGGTTTCTCCTCCGTCCTTACTGATTATGCAGATTTTCGGGTTCTCATGGCTTGAGGGCAGTACGGTGTACGGGTCCTTCTCCCACTGGTCGTCCAACTTGTGGAGGCGTCTCTTCCTCTTCAAGACCTGCTCTCCAGGTACCAGGGGAACAGCGGGAGCATACTGGTTGTAAGTCTTCTCCTGTCTTTCTCTAGCTTGACAGAGACTTCGCTCCACGCTCTCCTGTACTTTCCGGTACTGCTGCTGCCTTTCTGTGTCCCAGTCTGCTTCTGGTGAAGTGTCCTCGGGTGTCAGGACTCCCATCTCCAGATCAACAGGAAGCTTACCAGGTCTTGCTCTCATTAGGTAAGCCGGGGTACAGTTGGTAGAACCTACCAGGATGTGGTTGTATAGGTCCACCAGATCAGGCAGTTTCTCAGGCCACAGACTGCGTTCTTCCAGGGGCAATGTTTTCAGAAGATCTATCACCACCTGGTTCATTTTCTCGCAGAGCCCATTGGTTTGCGGATGATAGGGTGTTGTTCTTATCTTCCGGCAGCCATACAGAGTACAGAACTCCTGGAAGACTTCCGCTTCAAAGGCTGGTCCTTGGTCCGTCAGCACCTGCTCTGGGTATCCGTGTGGACAGCAGAAGTGCTGCTGGAAAGCTCTAGCTGCTGTTTGAGCCGTTAAGTCCTTGACCGGGACCACCACCAGGAACCGGGAGTAATGATCTACGATTGTGAGGGCGTAGACATACCCAGATCTGCTTGGAGCCAGTTTCACATGGTCCAGGGCTACCAGTTCCAGTGGCTGTCGGGTGATGATGGGCTGCAAGGGAGTCTTCTGGCTGGCACGGTCCTTCCTTCTTAGGTGGCACGGGCCACAGTCTCTGCACCACCTCTCGATGATTCCTCTCATGCCTACCCAGTGGAACCGCGCACGCAGCAGGAACTCCAGCTTCTTCCATCCGAAGTGCCCAGCTCCGTTGTGGTATGCCTCCAGCACCATAGCCGCGTCTCTTCTTGGCACCACTACTTGCCAGATCAGTTCATGCGTCCGGGAGTTAACCATTCTGCGGCACAACTTCCCCTTGTAAAGGAACAGTCGACTCTTCTCAATCCACAGTTGCTTGGCCTCCTCCGGAGCGTCTGGGTCAAGGCGGGCATCTGGCTGAGTCAGCATCTCCTTCACCAGTCGGACGGCGGGGTCACTGTCTTGCGTTTCCGCCCAGTTGTAATGAGGTAAGGGGTTGAACGTAGCGGATTGCTTACTCCTTACACGGTGGGAATACTGGATAGTCCCATGCCGGCGGAACGCGGGAAGTTCAACTTCTTCCAGTTCCTCTGGATCTTCCCCCACGTCCGGTAGGTTTGGCATTCTGGACAAGGCATCCGCGTTGGTATTGGAGCGTCCTGCCCGGTATTTGATTGTGAACTCAAAGTTGGACAGGCGGGCCATCCATCTCTGCTCCAGGGCACCGAGTCTTGCCGTATCCAGGTGTGTCAACGGGTTGTTATCCGTGTACACGGTGAACCGGGAAGAAGCGAGGTAGTGCTTAAAGCGTTCGGTGACTGCCCACACCACTGCCAGGAATTCTAGCTTGAATGAGCTGTAATTCTCAGGGTTTCTTTCGGTGGGTCGCAGTTTTCGGCTGGCGTAAGCAATTACCCGTTCTTTCCCCTGCTGGATGTGGGACAGTACGACTCCTAGCCCGATGTTACTTGCGTCGGTGTAGAGGATAAAGGGCTGGCTGTAATCAGGGTACGCCAGGATTTCATCCCCCTTGAGGGCCATCTTCAGCTGGCGGAAGGACTCTTCTTCCAACTTCTCCCATCTGAGGGCGGCTTCTGGTTCTTGGCCTTACTGGACTGGCCTATCAGGAGGTCCTGCATAGGAGCTGCCTTTTTGGTGAAACCCGGAATGAACCTTCGGTAGTAGCCTACTAACCCGAGGAACTGCCGCACTTCCTTTATGCTGGAGGGGCTTGGCCATTCCTTAATTGTGGTGATCTTATCAGGGTCGGGAGCCACTCCGTCAGCACTCACCACGTGTCCCAGGTACTGCACCTTTGGTTTCAGGAGGTGACACTTGGAGGGTTTCACCTTCAGGCCGTAGTTTGCCAGGGCTTCGAACACTTCTGCCAGGTGTTTCAGGTGGTCCTCGTAGGTCTTGGAGTAGACGATGACATCGTCCAGGTATAACAGGACCGTCTCAAAGTTTCGGTGTCCCAGACAGCATTCCATCAACCGTTGGAAGGTTCCTGGTGCGTTGCAGAGTCCAAACTGCATGCAGGTAAACTCGCTAAGTCCCATCGGGGTGGTGAATGCGGTCTTCTGCCGGTCCGCCTCTGCTACAGGAACCTGACAGGACCCGCTAGTGAGATCCAAAGTAGAGAAGAAGTTAGCAGATCTTAAAGCAGCCAAAGACTCCTCTATCCTTGGTAAGGGGTACGCATCTTTGTGTGTGATACGGTTGATTTTCCGGTAATCTACACACATTCTCATGGTGTTGTCTTTCTTTTTAACCAAAACCAGTGGAGCTGCCCAGGGGCTACAGCTATCCCTAATTACCCCAGCCTCCTTCATGTCTCTAAGCATCCCCTTGGCGTGTTGGTAGTGTGCAGGGGGTACGGGTCGGTATCTCTCCTTTATGGGAGGATGGTCTCCCGTGGGGATATGGTGTTCTACCCCCTTTACTCGCCCGAAGTCTAACGGGTGTTTACTAAACACTCTCTCGTACTCTTGAACCACCCGATAGACTCCCTGTTTCTGGTGTGAGGGAGTGGAGTCAGTACCCAAATGTAGTTGCTGACACCAGTCCTCTATTGTTTTCTTAGAGTCGTTACCTTCCTCTGGTTGAGATGGAGGCAAGGGTTCCACGGCCTGTACAGAATTCTGGTTTATGGTGAACAATTTAGCTAGCGTGGCATACCGGGGCAGGTGTACTTCTCTCTTCCCGATGTTTATTATGCGAACGGGCACCCTCCCATGGCGTACATCAACCACCCCCCGTGCTGTCAAAATGGTGGGCCTACTGTCTGAGTAGACGGGTTCTACCATTGCTTGGTAGTCTCTACCTCTTAGACCAATAGCTGCCCGGCACCAAATCATCATTTCACTTTTTGGGGGCATGGCAATAGGGAAAGGGTCACACATTCTCACGCTTCCAATCTCACCACCGGAGAGTTCCACCTGTTGCCGCCGCATCAGTGCCCGGATCTCTTTTTGGAGCACTCGCTGCTGGCCGGAGCTGGCGTTCTTGGCAACCTGCTGTAAAATGAAAATCACCTCTGCAAGACAATTTTCAATCACATTAGTTCCTAGCGTTATCTTTGGGTGACTCTCGCGCTTGTCAATGTCTACAATGATCAGTCCCTGTGCTGCCAGTTCGACTCTACCGATTTTAATGGTCATCTCTTTGAATCCGATCTGTGGCACGGGTTGACCATTGCTGGCGATGATACTCAAGTCGTCGTCAGGGTAGCGGGTTATATCCGAGTCATTCCAGTACTGCTTGAAGAGCACGTACGGGATGGTGGTGACCTGTGACCCGGTGTCAAGTAGGGCACTCATAGGAATGCCATCCAGTACCACAGGCAAGACTGGACGTCCTCCCACATATTTGTCACGCCAGTTCGATGGGCCTGGTGATCTTATTCCTAGGGGTTGGCCCTCTACCCGAGGTTGTGCCAGTTTAAAGGACAGTACCTTGCCATATGTCCGGGTTGATTGCAGCGGCGGCAGATGGGCTGTCCGTCCTCGTTGTATCGGTCGCTGGGTCTTCCTCTGGCCGGTGGGGTCCTCCTTGGTCGACGCCACGGGATGTCCTCCGGTCCGGATGCCAGCTGGATCTTCCCTGGAGCAGCAACCTGTAAAGACTGCACAGTTCGGGTTAGCGCAGCTACGCTTTTAGCTAGCTCTTGGACCTGATGGTGCAGGTCTGGAGCCGGGTCATTGTTCAAAGCCTGCGCATCAGCCCCCACAGGCCCTGCCGACAAGGGCGCCGCCTCCTGGTGGTAAGCGGTAGTAGGGCGCCTGTGGGTCACAACGCCACCCGGTGCCGGTTCTCGGAGCACCCGAATGGCTCTGTCCTTGAACTGTGCAAAGTCCAGATGAGGATCCTGTAAGGCCATTGCCCGCAACTGGGTTCGGTGGGCATTGCAATATAGTCCCTCTATAAATTGTTCGGTCAACAGCCTGTCCTCGTTTCCCACGCCGTCAGGGTCGGTCTGCTTAATGGCTCTCAGGGCCTCTTGTAGGTTTAGTGCATAGTCCCTTATATTCTCATGTGCTCGCTGTTTGCACCCGTAGAATCTAAGCTTAATCTCAGCTGAGGTGCGGGTATCAAAGGTGTCCTTCAGCCGGGTTAATATCCCTGCGACAGTCCTTCTCCCAGGCGGCCAGGACTTTACCTCCCTTTGGGCTGCCCCGGTTAGTTGGGCCACCAGGATGCTCACTTTTTGATCTTCTGTGAGGGGGTACACCTGGAAGAGGCTATCCAGCTTTTCTCTAAAGTCATTCAGGGTATGTGACTCCCCTGAGTACTGGGGTAGCCAGGCTGCCCCCGGGATATAGGGCATAGTGAAAGGCATGACCGCAGCAGCGGTGGCGCTGGCGGTGGCTGCGGCAGTGAAGCTCTCCTCCGTATCCAACATCTTCCTCCCCCCTAGTGGACCGTGGCCTACCTTGCGATGATCCTCTTCCGTAGGCCGCGGCTCCGCAGTGGATCGTCAGGGTCGAGGACCTTCCGTCGCACTCCTATGACGTCGGCGTCTGCTGGGCTCCTTCCAGGACCTTACGCAACGTCCGGACGTGAGGCGGGGCTTCAGTTCTCGCGGGCTTTTCGGAGTCCACGCCCCTCTTCTTCCTGCGCGGCGTCTTCAAGATGGCGTCCAACGGCGGGAAAACTCCACGGATGGCGGGAAGAAGGCAGAAGATGGCGTCCAACGGCGGGAAAACTCCACGGATGGCGGGAAGGAGGTGGAAGATGGCGTCGGATGGCGGGAATCTTCACCACAGGTAAGTTTAAAAGTCTCTTTTTCAGGCGCGCAGTACCCGGTGGTTGCGGGCACGGAATCCTGCCGACTACGCCAAAAGTTGACGCGCCCCTGGGCCTGCTGTGTCGTGCGGCATCGCGCGCACGGGGGCTTACCCGGAGCCGGATCAGATGGGGGTAGTAGTCTCGTGGCGGTGACCCGGTCCGTGCCCAGGGAGTCAAACTGAGCGGCAGTATTTAGCAGTAGATGTTATATTGCTCGACTACGCCACCCGTTGAATGCGGTCATGAGACCGCCGCTGCAGGGCAGACCGCTGAGGCCGGTGGTACGGTTGTGCAGCGGGGATGGTATAACCCCCAACGGGAGGGGTATGGCCTCAGGGCAGCGGACGTGGATGATGAAACACTCAGAGACGGTGCGGTGTAGTTCAGGGTCTTTACTGGTGGCAAAGGTAGACCCTCCCGGAGTACTGGCTAGCGATCGGGGCCTGGTCAGTCCGTGAGCAGATGGAATCTTCCCTGGCCAGGCGGAGTTGTAGGCCTCCCCAACTAATCGTACTCTTCTGGCTACCTTGCTAGAGGCGGGTAAAAGTAGCCCACGTCCCTGAGTGTACCGTGTGGTGCTCACCCGTATGGCCGGTGACTCGGGGCCTTCTGGTAGCTTCCGCTCCACGACGGCGGTGCTGGTCCCTTGCGTGTGACCGTGCCTTCGGGTTTCTTGGCCAGAGGACCTGAAATCCCCTGCCGGGCGGTTTCTGCTGCTGAGTAAGGATTAGTCCCCACAGCCTCGGACTCCGGGTCCGGTAAGAACTCTTCAATCAGGGCGAGCTCTACAGCTTCCAGCCCCTGATCTCTTTTAGCACAGCTCCCACACAGCTCCTGATCTTTCTTGCTCCTAAAGCTGCTCCACTACAGACCAGACTGTGTCTCTGTCTGTGTTCTCTCACTCTCTTCTAACCCTGCCTCAGCCCCAGCTTTATATAGGGGAAGTTCTTCCCCTCCCAGGACTGGGCAGGAGGTGTGGCATGCATAGGATGTCTGACCAGGAAACCTCCCACCTGCTCACAGACGTAATATTGCTATTACTGTGGAAACCAGACCCCTGGGGTGCCACACTTCCGGCGCAACTTCAGATACCGCTCAATATACAGTGATCGGCAGCTGTAACAACGCCCCGGCACTGACTGACAGCTCAGCAGTACATCAGTACAGATCCGGCTGTCAGTCTTTACAGGGAGCGGTTACAGGGGCCGCTTAGCCGGCTGTCAGTCAGTGCCAGGGTGCGGTTATAGCCGCCGCTCACTATGTACTGAACAATGACTGAAGCCACGCCGGCCGCGCCTCTATGACTGAAAGCTGGAGGCTGCCGTGGGGAATAAAGTGCATTTCCTCCCGGTAGCCGGCCTTTCAGTAAGACGCCCGGCAGCTTTATAAACCTGCAGATTAACCCCATATCTGCAGGTTAATAGCGTTTAGGGACATGACAGGTTCCCTTTAAAGTATAGAGTGAAAACCACCGGTGGCAGAGCTTCACCAAGGACAACTCACCGGCGTCTAAATGATGTGCACATACCCTTAGGCTACGTTCTCACAATGAGTTTTGGGTGAGTTTTTTATGCTGTATATTTTCGAAAAAAATTCAAGTAACCTATTTTACTTAATGGGGCAGAAAATCTGCTATATCTAAAACTCACTAGAAGCTCATTGTGGGGACGTAGTCTTATACCTCGAAAATCAGAGGGTCCGAGTCATCATTTTGCTTGTTTTTTTAACAATTGATAGCATGTGAACCCCTCTTAGTAATCCTGCAAAACCTTTACTAAAATCTGTGCTGTGCCGTCATAGGGCCCAATACAACATTGTATTTTTTCAAGTCCCTTTTCTCTTTTGTATCATTTGATTTTTTTGTGCCAAATTCCTGAAAGTGGCGCACCTGGTTCATGGATTTTGCCCAAAATCAAAACTGTATTTTTTTTGTCTTTAAACCTTTTTGTGTCTTTGTATCGCAAAAAAGTGGCATGCTAAAATGTTGCAAAGTTTGTGCAAAAAAACCTCCCGGACTACAGAACACAAAATCACTTGAAATATATTTGAGTAAAAATGTGACAACTTTTTAAAAAGTCACAATTAGATAATTAGCCGGAAACCCCATAATGATCAATGAAAAAAAAGGGAACGCTGCAGACTTCAAAAAGGCGCAAATTAAAAGAAGAACAAGGCGCAAATGAAAAACACTAAAAACTAGAAAAAAAAGGTGCAAATACACTAATGAATTGTCCCATAGCTTTATAACAGTGCCATAATATGCAGCTTGTGTTGGAACACCCCCCATTATAAAGGGGAACGTGACATCTAGTAGTCAGGTGGTATTACATTTCCAGGAACAGCACAATATGGAGGTCACAGAAGATACATGAACTGTTCCTTCATGGAGGATATTTTATAAAATGAACACGCGGTATCTATATGCTATGGGGGAGTCACTTACATGAGGGTCCGCATGGTCCATAGCAATCTTGTGGAGGTCCAGCAGAGCCTTATTTACGCCCTTTTCAATTTTCAAGGCATTCTCCATAGCATTGGTGCCATTCCCCCATTCATCGGCCTCAGATTTGTGGAGCAAAAATGGACAAAACATTTCATTAATGGCGGATAAATAACGACTTCTATCTACGGATATCTACGCACAACCTGAAGTGACATTCCCTCCAGGTTTCATAATTTCACCTGATTTGTACCTTACAGTCCAAGTGTTTTCATCATCTAGGTAGATCCAGGTATGGGAGTAAGTTAGTAGCAGCGAGGGCTTCATGCTTCTTGGAGGACCAATACCGGCTTGGGATATTTTTATGGACGTTATTCCATAATGTCTACAAGTCTCAAAAACTCTATTTCTTCAGAGCAGATGTCCGTCCTGACAGACTATTGACCAACATCTGCTAATTGGCTGCAGAGGACATAACAAGTCATAGCAATGTCCGGAAAAAGCGGTGCTGAAGTCCTAAATGTAATAAGCTGGGGATGTGCAGTAGTGGACAACCCCTTTAATGAACTTGATTACTTAAAGGGGATGTCCACTAATCAGACAACCCCTTCTAAATCCCTATGTTTCTCCCCAGTAAAATAACACTTATATTCACCTTCGGTGTTGGTGTTGTACCAGCTGTCTCGGCACTGGCTCTCCCGGGGCTCATGTCACATAACAATGGCACTGGCATACCGCTAATAACGGCAGACCCCGCAGCTGCTTTGCAACTGTGAGACAGGTGGCGATGTCAGCACAGGCATCGGGCCCCCCGCATCCAGCATCACACTTTCAACTGTATCCACATTCTGGATGCAGATACAATTGAAAGGAATGATGGAGGAGGGAACCGTCTGCTCCCTCCTCCATCATTCTCCTCTGTGCTTCTGATGTCTCAGCTCAGTGGACGTGATAATGTCCCAAAATCGCGTCCACTGTGCCGAGCTGAGCATAGTTTCAAACCACATGCTGCAAAGACCAGAACAGCAGGGGAATGGGGAGAGGTGAGTATTTTTTTTTTAATTAATAAGTAGTTTGTGAGGGCCATCATATTATTTGGAGGGCAAACTGGAAGGCCATGATACTATTTGTAGGGCTACTTGGAGGCCATCATATTATTTGAAGGGTTATTTGGGGGGCATCATCATATTTGGGGTGCTAAAATACTAATTTTAGGGCTGTCTTGGGGACCATCATACTATTTGGAGAACTATGTGGGGGCCATCATTCTACTATTTGGAGGATTATGTGGGGAGCATCATACTATTTGTAGTGCTCTGTGGGGGCCATTATACTACTATTTGAATGGCTATGTGTCAGGCTATCATACTATTTGGAGGGCTATGTGGGGACCGTTCTATTATTTGAAGAGCTGTATGGGGACTATTATACTATTTGGAGGCCTATGTGGGGTCCATTATATTATTTGGAGGGCTGGGTGGGGACTATTATATTGTTTAGAGGCTTATGTGAGGACTATTATTTTATTTGGAGCGTTGTGTTTGGGCCATTATACTATTTGGAGGGCTGTGTGGTGAGGGGCATTATACTGTATAAGTGGCTGATGGGGGTCATTATACTGCTTGGGTGGATAGTGGGGGCCATTACACTGTATGAGGACCATTATACAGTGTGGAGGGCTGTGCGGGGTCCATTATACTGTGTGGAGGGTTATGCGGGGGCCATCATACTGTGTAGAGGTCACTGGGGTTTATCATACTTTGCGGGGGTACTGTAGAGTCATCATACTGTATGTGTGGAGGGTACAGTGGAGAAATTCACTGTGGGGGTATCTTACTGTGTTTGGGGGCACATTTTTGGCCATTAAAGGAGTATCTTAGTACGTGGGAACACTAGGGGGCTTCAATTGGGGCAAAATTACTATGGAAGGGTTGCAAACTTGTGAGGTATGCTCTTCTGTGACCCCGCTGAATATTAATGTTTTTTTGTGGGGGCTTAATTATTACTTCTGCTATGGGACCCCATGATTTCCATGTATGCTCAGGGAAGGTGATAAATCATAAATTAGCTGAATGGAGCTCAAAAGAATAAAAACAAGAGTAGTTACTTCTCCAGTCAGATCAAACTCACTGATGATATCCCAGTTAACTCATTCTGCAGCCAGCAATAGAAATCTTGCTTTAATCTGTTCATATAATCTTATATTTGTGATTCTGCTATTACTATGATGTGGCGTTCTCATCGCAGGCGTTGATACCATGTAAAGGCCTCATACAGGGTCGGACTGGGGTGCCTAGGGCCCACCAGGAGAATTGACTCTAGGGGTCCACACTACAGCATCCATAAACGGTTGTATTACTCGTTCATTTTTCGGCCTCTCCCACTAAAACGTGTGCCTTTTAGCAAACTATACAGTGTGTAAAAGAGAACTGTATTGTGTAGTGCACTATATCAAAGTGTTTCTTGTTAACCAACTTATTTATTGTAGTTAACAGAATCTGTAATTTACAATCAGTAGCGGTTTTTCTTACACATGGCCATTCCTTGTCCTAGGTAAACCACCCAGTCCCTCAGCCAACTTAAACAATTTTCAAAGTGAAGAAAAAGTCATAATCACACAGCCTCACTGCGCATGCGCTTTAACGCGCTATGTTCCCAGAGCATGCGCAGTGAATCTGGTAATCACAGAGCCTCACTGCGCAGGCGGCCGGACATCTACAAGTGCGCCTGCGTCCCACAATATCAGCGCTGGTCAGGAACAGGATTCAAATACATGGACGGCGCCAGCAGTGAGTGAATGCTGCGCTCGCCCTTGACTGAATATGACAAGCACGCCCCTATGATTGAAAAGGCAGGTAGGATATAAGTAGGGCCGACGTCAGCACCCGGCGCACCCGGGCAAGTGCCGGGGCCCTGAGCAGGCAGGGGGGCCCACTGGCGGTCACGCACCCCGTTGGGCTATGGGCGGAGGAGAGCGGTGTCAGTGCCCGCCCTTCTCCCCCGCTTGCTCAGGGCCCCGGCAGCCGGATACTTACCTCTCCCCGTGCCTCTGCAGATCCGCCATCTTCCTGCTCTGCACTCTCTGTGACGTCTCAGGTCAGAGGGTGCGGTGAAGTCTTTCCACCGCTCCCTCCCCCTGAGCTGTCACAGGGAGCACAGAGCGGAAAGACGCCGCCAACGCTGGAGTCCCGACCCGAGCAGCTGCAGCAGGTGAGGAGGGAGGTGAGTATTTGATTTTTTTTTTAATGTATGGAGGCATGGGGCATAATATGGGGGGGGGTGACATCCTGCATGGGGCATAATATGGGGGGGTGACATCCTGCATGGGGCATTATAAAGAGAGGGGGGTTGACATCCTGCATGGGGCATTATAAAGAGAGGGGGGGTGACATCCTGCATGGGGCATTATAAAGAGAGGGGGGGTGACATCCTGCATGGGGCATTATAGAGAGAGGGGGTGACAGCCTGCATGGGGCATTATAGAGAGAGGGGGTGACATCCTGCATGGGGCATTATAAAGAGAGGGGGTGACATCTTGCATGGGGCATTATAAAGAGAGGGGGTGACATCCTGCATGGGGCATTATAAAGAGAGGGGGGCTGACATCCTGCATGGGGCATTATAAAGAGAGGGGGGTGACATCCTGCATAGGACATTGTAAAGAGAGGGGGTGACATCCTGCATGGGGCATTATAAAGAGAGGGGGTGACATCCTGCATGGGGCATTATAAAGAGAGGGGGTGACATCCTGCATGGGGCATTATAAAGAGAGGGGGTGACATCCTGCATGGGGCATTATAAAGAGAGGGGGTGACATCCTGTTTGGGGCATTATAGAGAGAGGGGGTGACATCTTGCATGGGGCATTATAAGGGGGGAACAGCCTGCATGGGGCATTATAGGGGGGGGGGGACAGCCTGCTTAGTGCATTATGTGGGGGGAACAGCCTGCATGGAGCATTATACGGTGGGGGGACAGCCTGTATGGGGCATTATGTGGGGGGTAACAGCTTGCATGGAGCATTATAAGGGGGGAGACAGCCTGTATGGGGCATTATGTGGGGGGTAACAGCCTGCATGGAGCATTATATGGAGGCCAGTATCCTGTATGGAGCGTTATAAGGGGACCAGTATCCTGTATGGAGCGTTATATGGGGGCCAGTATCCTGTATGGAGCTTTATAAGAGGACCAGTATCCTGTATGGAGCGTTATATGGGGGCCAGTATTCTGTATGGAGCCTTATATGGGGGGCAGTATTCCGTATGGAGCCTGATATGGGGGCCAGTATTCCGTATGGAGCGTTATATGGGGGCCAGTATTCCGTATGGAGCCTTATATGGGGGCCAGTATTCCGTATGGGGCCTTACATGGGGGCCAGTATTCCGTATGGGGCCTTATATGGGGGCCAGTATTCCGTATGGGGCCTTATATGGGGGCCAGTATTCCTTCATGGGGTCTTATATGGGGGCCAGTATTCCTTTATGGGGCCTTATATGGGGGCAAGTATTCCGTATGGGGCCTTATATGGGGGCCAGTATTTCGTATGGGGGCCAGTATTCCGTATGGGGCCTTATATGGGGGCCAGTATTCCATATGGGGCCTTATATGGGGGCCAGTATTCCGTATGGGGCCTTATATGGGGGCCAGTATTCCTTTATGGAGCCTTATATGGGGGCCAGTATTCCGTATGCGGCCTTATATGGGGGCCAGTATTCTGTATGGAGATATGTGGTGCCCATTATACTGTACGAGGACTATGTGGGGTCATTATTCTGTATGGAGCAATATATAATGGGGCCCATAAAACTGTATGGAGGACTTAGTGGTGCCCATAATACTGTATGGAGGACTATATTGTCCGGTCTGCACTGTGTGCTGCGAGGATTCGCCGGCTTCTGAGCTATTGTAGAATTTACAGTAGATATCACTCATGTAATGTAAGAAGTGAAATCTTTGCATTGTACTATATATATAGATTTCTCTGCGGTATCTGTGCATCATGAATCGTGGTATGTGTTAGAGGGGCCCACTGAGACTCGCCCGGGGCCCAGAAAAACCTGGAGCCGGCCCTAGATATAAGTATATTAAACGTTATAAATTCATTATAGCTGCAGCGATTTTCATGAAAACAGCTTGCTAGTGATGCACATTGCGTCACTACCAACGCTATGGGGGCAGTGTAGAGGGCAGCTAGGACGTGACAGGTTCTCTTTAAAGTGTGAATGACTTGATGCTGTGGGTTCAAATGCAATACCCGTCCCCGCATCATCCCTGCAGTAACAAACCTACAACTCCCAGCAGGCCCGGAAGGGTTAAATCTGACGGTGCATGCTGGGAGTGGTACATATCAGAGGGTAAACCACTCAAATTATTATTATTTTACATCTTATTTTACCAGTGCAGTGTGTATATACAGATACTGAGAATTACACCCAGTATAGAGGACAGAAGTGGTACTCTGCAATATATATGTATATATTATATATACAGACACACACATTATACAGTATATACATATACACTGTGTTCAGGAATATAGAGCGGAGCAGTGTATATACTATATAATGTATAGATATGGCAGTGAATAGAATGTGGATTCCACACCATATACGCAGCACCATACTATCTAACCGTCTGTACACTATATACTGCATATAGTAGCATATATAGACCCTTGTAGCGTCTGTGTGCACACCCTCCATGCACTTAATAGCCCTCTGTGGCCATACACATACTGGCTGGTGACCGGCTCATGCAGCGTTATGTGCAGACCCTATTTAGTGTATAATGGTTGTATCATACAATATAAGCACATTTTATCATTTACCTTTCGTGTCTCCCTATTTCCTCATAGATTGTAGCTTGCGAGCAGGGCCCTCACTCCTCTTGGTATCTGAGTTATGTTTATTCTGTAATGTCTTTATTGTCTGTACAAGTCCCCTCTGTAATGTAAAGTGCTTTTTCAATAAATTTGTAGTCAAGATGGGGTGCAGAGTGTACTTTAATGAGAAGAATAATGAACTTTTTAGAATTTACCAAATGGCTGCAATGAAATATAGGAGGCCAAATGCATTGTATATGTCATATAGGAGGCAGAGAGTGCGGTCTGTTTGTCATATATGAGGTAGAAAATGCGATCTATACATCATATAGGAGGTATGAAATAGACAGCACTCACCAATGGATGCCAAAAAAAGATCCTTTTATTTCAGATCCAGCATACAGACGTTGCGGCTGGTTCAGGGGTGCGGGAGTGAACTATACTGGACCCGTAGTGGCGCTGCTTGTGCGCGAAACGGCCGTCGTCCTCTTTTCACCCCTGAACCAGCCACAACGTCTGTACGCTGAATCTGAAATAAAAGGATCTTTTTTTGGGATCCATTGGTGAGTGCTGTCTTTTTCATACTTCCTTGGACATTTGATTAACACTGCTTATTTAGACATTGCACCTCCTGATGTGGATAGCTAACGGCTAAAAAACCCATTTGGGAAGATTTGGGAACTGGTGGCGGCATACTTCACTTCTATGTGGTATACATCATATTGACCCCACACATGACATATATCGCACTCTCGGCCTCCTATATGACGTACAGACTGCACATTCGGTCTCCTATAATATATACTTTATATATCAGGCTGAGTGTGTTGTATACGTCATATAGGCCCGCACTCTCAGCCTCCTATATGACATATACACTGTATAATTCATGAGTCCAAGAGTGTGATCTATATTTCATATAGGAGGTAGAGAGTGTGATCTATTATGTCATATAGGCCCCATATATAACGTATACCGCACTCTTGGTCTCCAATGTGACATACAAACTCTTGGCCTCCTATATGGCATAGGGCTCTTTCATACATCCGGATATTTCCGGTACTGGAAAAAACAGTACCGGAGATATCCGTGTCAGTGTGGCATACGTGTGCTCCATCAGGATCACACATACCGTACCACCACTTGGGAATCAGCGGTACAGTTTGTGCTGTTCCCAAGCACCGGGTGCTGAAGGAATCGCTCATCACTGTCCCCTGCCGGCGCTGCAATCAGTGTTAGCAAGGGACAATGAAGAGACAATGTTGAAAGTAGTATTCACCTCCAAATGTCTCCAAAACCTGTAAAAATAATACTAAAATTAAAAAAAACAACAATATATTCACCTGGCTTAAAGTGACCACACACGATGAGGAGCGTAGGAGAATGACTTGCTGCAGTGAGCGGTCCCCCGACCTATGCTGAGCTCAGTGAGCATAGGGGCCTGCTTGCTGCAGGGAGTCAAGCTCCTCAGCGTGTGTGGTCGCCTCAAGCCAGGTGAATATTTTTTTTAAAATTTTCTTATATTTACAGGTTTTGGCAACATCGGGAGGTGAACCTACTGCTCTCAACATTGTCCCTTGCTAGCGCTGATCGCTGATTCCTTAAGCACCTGGGAACAGCATGAACTGTACCGCTAATTCCCAGGCGCCGGTATGTGTCACACCAACGACACACGCACGTCATCTGTGTGCTCGTGTGCGGGACGTTTTTCGGCCCGTGCAGTGTATAAAAAAAACTGACATGTCAGCGTGTTTTGCCCACGGACACACGGTCCGTGGAAACAGTATATACTTTATGTAGGAGGCCTCATATAAAACGTATACCGTACTCTCAGCCTCCTATAGTCTATACTTTATATAGGAGGCCGAGTGCGTTGTACATCATGTAGGCCCGCACTCTAGGCCTCATATAAAACGTATACCGCACTCTCAGCCTCCTATAGTCTATACTTTATATAGGAGGCCGAGTGCATTGTACATCATGTAGGCCCGCACTCTAGGCCTCATATAAAATGCATACCGCACTCTCAGCCTCCTATATGGCATATACACTGTCTGTATATGTCATATAGGAGGCCAAGAGTATGATCTACATGTCATATAGGAGGCCTAGAGTGCAATGCATAATGTATAAAATAAATTATATTATTGTTGGCCAGTGCTGGGAACACTCACTCATAAAAACCTTATTGAATATTTGGCACGGTACTTTTGACATGAAATTAAAGCAGTGAGAGCTGTAGGCCTGCAGCCTTGTTTCCAATTCCAGTGTGCAAATTGAAGTGGTCAGTGGGGCGCTAGAAACTGGATAAGGCGCTGGAAAAGGATAAAACAAACCTCTTTATTTAAGTATTAATGCCCACAACGCGTTTCTGCAGCGGTCTGCTGCCTTCATCAGGTGGAGTTATTGTTTCCAATTCCAGGCCAGGTTGGAGAGTTGAACTGTAGAGGACGGTCACTGTCCACATATCCAGCCCCGGAACCGGTATAAAAAAGCCCAGAATCAGAGCAGGAGAGAAGGGGGCGGTGCGCCGGTGCTGGTGCCACCACCCGGTCCGGAACAGGTATTACTACAGGGGAGTAGGCCAGAACAGGTAAGGAGCCGGGATGGGACCACATCAGAAGCCCGGGATCAGGGAGAGCAGAGCGAGACGTCGGGTTCGTTGGCGCCAGCGTATCATAGGAGGACGGCCCCGGAGCTGAGAGAGAGCACTGCAGAGCGTGGCCAGAAGAGAGCGGCGTCAGCGTCAGTGTCACCTGTTACCACACCACAGTCTGCCAGCCAGCGGGAAAGCAGAGCGCAGTGCGTGTCACCACCCAGAAAGAGTCCATCCTCAGGGACTACTCACGTGGTAAGTATGCTGCATGCACGTCACTGCAGGCCCGCTGTCACCAATGAATGTTCAGTGCGCGCGACGCTACATTTCCTTCAGCCGCGCTTTTAAAGGGCCCACATTTTTAAAGGGCCCCCGCCACCAATTTTCTCACTCTCATATTGGGGCCCACCGGGAAATTTCCCGATTTCCCGCCAGGCCAGACCGACCCTGGAATTAACTCCATTCTGGAGGTTTCAGTCATAAGCCGTCTAGATTGGATTTGATCATATGAGGAAAACGCTCCAGCAACTCTATTCTAGTCAGGTCAGCAATGAACTGTACAGAATAGAGGCTACAGGGAGATCATCTAAAAATCCACTCCGATCTAGATGGCTCAATGGTGAATCAGCTAGAATGGAGTTGCTCAAATGAGGTCCTCAAAAAAGCCACTCCGATCCAGTGTGGTAAATTATGAGGACTCTGTCTCTGCGCTCTGTTACGTTTCTCCCCGTGAGGCTCCGCTCACTCTCCGAAAAACTCAATTCCAGTCTCTTCAGCACGAAACTGTACAGTCATGGCCAAAAGTATTGAGAATGACACCAAAATTATATTTTCACATGATCTGCTGGCCTCTGGTTTTTATTAGTGTTTGTCTGATGTTTATATCACATACAGAAATATAATTGCAATCATATTATGAGTACCAATAGGTTATATTGACAGTCAGAATGAGTTAATGCAGCAAGTCAATATTTGCAGTGTTGCCCCTTCTTCTTCAAGACCTCTGTAATTCTCCCTGGCATGCTCTCAATCAACTTTTGGACCAAATCCTGACTGATAGCAGTCCATTCTTGCATAATCAATGCTTGCATTTTGCCAGAATTTGTTGGTTTTTGTTTGTCCACCCGTCTCTTGATGATTGACCACAAGTTCTCAATGGGATTAAGATCTAGGGAGTTTCCAGGCCATGGACCCAAAATCTCTATGTTTTGTTCCATGAGCCATTTAGTTATCACCTTTGCTTTATGGCAAGGTGCTCCATCATGCTGGAAAAGGCATTGTTGGACGCCAAACTGCTCTTGGACGGTTGGGAGAAGTTGCTCTTGGAGGACATTCTGGTACCATTCTTTATTCATGGCTGTGTTTTTAGGCAAGACTGTGAGTGAGCCAATTCCCTTGGCTGAGAAGCAACCCCACACATGAATGGTTTCAGGATGCTTTACAGTTGGCATGAGACAAGACTGGTGGTAGCGCTCACCTCTTCTTCTCCGAATAAGCTGTTTTCCAGATGTCCCAAACAGTCGAAAAGGGGATTCATCAGAGAAAATGACTTTGCCCCAGTCCTCAGCAGTCCACTCCCTGTACCTTTTGCAGAATATCAGTCGGTCCCTAATGTTTTTTCTGGAGAGAAGTGGCTTCTTTGCTGCCCTCCTTGAAACCAGCCCTTGCTCAAAGAGTCTCCGCCTCACAGTGCGTGCAGAAGCACTCACACCAGCCTGCTGCCATTCCTGAGCAAGCTCGGCACTGCTGGTAGTCCGATCCCGCAGCTGAAACAGTTTTAAGATACGGTCCTGGCGCTTGCTGGTCTTTCTTGGGCGCCCTGGAGCCTTTTTGACAACAATGGAAGCTCTCTCCTTGAAGTTCTTGATGATGCGATAGATTGTTGACTGAGGTGCAATCTTTGTAGCTGCGATACTCTTCCCTGTTAGGCCATTTTTGTGCAGTGCAATGATGGCTGCACGTGTTTCTTTAGGGATAACCATGGTTAACTGAAGAGAAACAATGATACCAAGAACCAGCCTCCTTTTAAAGTGTCCAGTGATGTCATTCTTACTTAATCATGATTGATTGATCGCCAGCCCTGTCCTCATCAACACCCACACCTGTGTTAATGGATCAATCACTAAAACGATGTTAGTTGCTCCTTTTAAGGCAGGACTGCAATGATGTAGAAATGTGTTTTGGGGGTTAAAGTTCATTTTCTGGGCAAATATTGACTTTGCAAGTACAGTAATTGCTGTTAAGCTGATCACTCTTTGACATTCAGGAGTATATGCAAATTGCCATTACAAAAAATGAAGCAGTAAACTTTGGAAAAATTACTATTTGTCTCAATCTCAATACTTTTGGCCATGACGGTAGAGAATGGGGTTGCTAAAAGATGTCCACAAAAAATCCACTCCGATCTAGATGGCTCAATGGTGAATCAGCTAGAATAGAGTTACTAAAATGAGGTCCTCAAAAAATCCACTCCAATACAATGTTGTAAATTATGAGGACTCTGTTGCTGCGCTCTGTTATGTTTCTCCCTGCGAAGCTCCACTCACTCTTTGAAAAACTTGATTCCAGTCACCTCAGCACCAAACAGTACAGATTGGAGGCTACAAGGAACATCCTCAAAATACCCACTCCAATCTAGACGGCTCACTAGTGAATCAGCTAGAATGGAGTTGCTCAAATAAGGTCCTCAAAAAATCCCACTCCAATACAATGTTGTAAATTATGAGGACTCTGTTGCTGCGCTCTGTTACGTTTTTCCCCACGTAAAACTGAATGATCAGCGCTGTGTGTGATTATTTATATTACAAAAAGCGATAATAAAATGCAAGTTCGATTAATTATGAAAAAAATAAAATTTTGCCCTTTGGAAATACGTAATAAATATAACAGTTTGAGCAAGTACTTAAAAAATAAAAACATGAAATCATTAGAATTATAAGGCTGATATATATCTACAATGTGTGTACATTCCAATTCCACTACATTGCAGGCTATGAGTATCCGGGAATCTGCTCCATTCTGGACATTGGAGGTGATTTTTTGAGGAACTTCAGTGTAGAAACTGAACTGTCTAGAATGGAGAAGCTGCAGAGAGATCATCAAAATATCCCTCCGATCCAGTCACCTGACCAGTGAATCAGCTAGAGTGGAGATGCTGGAATGAGATCCTCAAAATATCCCCCCGATCCAGTCACCTGACCAGTGAATCAGCTAGAGTGGAGATGCTGGAATGAGATCCTCAAAATATCCCTCCGATCCAGTCACCTCACCAGTGAATCAGCTAGAGTGGAGCTGCTAAAATGAGGACCACAAAATATCCCCCCGATCCAGTCACCTCACCAGTGAATCAGCTAGAGTGGAGATGCTGGAATGAGATCCTCAAAATATCCCTCCGATCCAGTCACCTGACCAGTGAATCAGCTAGAGTGGAGATGCTGGAATGAGATCCTCAAAATATCCCTCCGATCCAGTCACCTCACCAGTGAATCAGCTAGAGTGGAGCTGCTAAAATGAGGACCACAAAATATCCCCCCGATCCAGTCACTTCACCTGTGAATCAGCTAGAGTGGAGATGCTGGAATGAGGACCACAAAATATCCCCCCGATCCAGTCACTTCAGTAGTGATCCGTCTAGAGTGGAGCTGCTAAAATGAGGACCACAAAATATCCCTCCGATCCAGTCACCTGACCAGTGAATCAGCTAGAGTGGAGATGCTGGAATGAGATCCTCAAAATATCCCTCCGATCCAGTCACCTCACCAGTGAATCAGCTAGAGTGGAGATGCTGGAATGAGATCCTCAAAATATCCCTCCGATCCAGTCACCTGACCAGTGAATCAGCTAGAGTGGAGCTGCTAAAATGAGGACCACAAAATATCCCCCCGATCCAGTCACTTCACCAGTGAATCAGCTAGAGTGGAGATGCTGGAATGAGGACCACAAAATATCCCCCCGATCCAGTCACTTCACCAGTGAATCAGCTAGAGTGGAGATGCTGGAATGAGGACCACAAAATATCCGCTTCGATCCAGTCACTTCAGTAGTGATCCGTCTAGAGTGGAGCTGATAAAATGAGGACCACAAAAAAGCAACTCCAAACTAGACGGCTCAATGGTGAATCAGCTAGAATGGAGTTGATTGTTTGAGGACCACAAATAATCAACTCCAAACTAGATGCAACCCTACTCTGACTGCAATCACCCAGCTACAGCGTCACCACGCCTCAGCAACAGGCTGTGTCCGCGCATGCGCACACTTCCGGGTCGGACACTCACTTCCGTTTGACCCTTTTCCTTCCCTCCCCTCACTATTTCTGACACACAGTACTTTACAGCACAACGCAGCAATTTACAGATATAAAAAAAATACACTAACACCTATAGGGACCAGACGCGGTGAATGGAGGATTACAATCCTGTTAGTGTGTAATAATATGACTTTCTTCCAGCGGAAGTGACGTGCGTACTCTGCAGCGCCGCGGTGTTAGAGCTCCCCCTTGTGGTTGGCTGGGCTGACGGGCTGTTACTCATTGCTGAATGTCATGGCCGCCTCTACGGGGACAGACTGACCGTCAGTGCGGGAGATCTTCACCTCCATGCAGTACGGCCCGGCTCCTGAGGCCGCCAGTGTCGCGCAGGTGAGGCGTCAGTGCGGGCTGCTCTGTGTTCTGGGGCTCCGGCATCACCTGTAAGAGCCGCAGGCTACAAATTGCAGGTGTGCACAAGACTGATGGGAAAAGTGTCGTGCGATGACGCTTTTTTTTCAGTGCAGTGATTGTGCTCTTCTAATATTGCGACATTTTTAAAAAAAATAATCTAAACTTGCCTGATTGTTTGTCTGCTGTAAGGGCCTGTTCACACAGTGCGTTTTTTTTGGTAAAAAATAAATAAATTTAGTGATAAAAGATTGCATTAAAATTTAGCTTTAAATCTGCATTAAATAAAGGGTAAAATGCAGCAATAATCAGAAAAAAATGTATTTTGGCATAAAAAAACTGCAGCATGTGAACATGGAAAGATTTCTGCAACTTTGCATTTTTTTTTGCAGCAAGGTCGCCTAAAATAAACGAACAACATCGCGGATATTGAACTCCACAACACAAGTTTTGGGAAAACCCGCTAATAAAAAAAAAAAAAAAAAAAATGCATCCGGATTTATATGCGTTTGCAATCTTCTGACTTTGTCAATTAAGTTTTATTAAAGGCGTATTCACATGTTGCAATTTTTCCATAGGAAAAAAAAAAAATCGCTGCATTTTATAGGACCAGCAAAGTGAATGAGTTTCCTGAAATCGTATTTTTCTTTCCATTTGCGCCTTTTTTAAAGTCTATTTTATATGTCCATTTTTTTTTATTTATTTACTTTATTTATTTATTAATTGATTTATTTATTTCCCATTGTCGGCACAGGTTGGAGGTCTCAGATGTTTTTGCTTAAATGTATCCATCTCCCACCCCAGAGGGATTTTTTTTTAATGTCCATCTGCATTTTTTCGCTGAAATGTTGCAACCTGTGGCTTTTTGCACTAAAAAATAGCGAAAAAAAAAATTAGAGCATTTTTTATTCTGGGCAAAAGTTCTGAACACGTGCTCAAAAGAAAATAGGTGACCATAAGACAAAAAAATAAATAAGTGACTTAAAAATATACAAATGATGAATCTGGGACTTTAGTTTGTTTTTATTTTTTTTGTGATTTTTTTTTAATTTATTTTTATAAATCATAATGTGACAAAAAAAGTATTTTTAATTTATTTGTTGTTCCGTTCTTTTCCCATATTTGGTCCATGCAGACCCTCGGTCCACGAAAAAAGAGAATAGCCCCATAAAATGTGCGTCAGTTGGGATAATGCACAACAAGGTGACAAACACCAATGTGTGAATGCGGCTTAATGGTGTGAGAGAGTCTCCGGCAAATCGTCACCTTCTGTCTATATACAAAGCCCGTTTCCATTACCTGGATATTACCACCAGGTAATATTACATTGCACTCTGTATCAGACCGTACAACCATCTTGCTGGGTTGCAATACCATACACCGCCAACAGACAAGAGTGGCGCTGTTTCTAGAAAGAAAAGAAAAAAACACTTTTTTTTTAAATTTTGATCAAACATTTAAGCATCAGAAGTTAATTAACTTTTAGAAACTTTTTTTTTAATGTTTGTGAAAGTTTTCATTAGTCAATAACAAAATAACTTCAGGATCCAAGGGATTTTTTTTTCAACAGTAGATGAATCCTTCTCTATATATGTAACTCAAGGCTGTTGGGGAACTATAACACCCATCATGCCATGATGTGGCCATTTCTTGGAGTTGTAGACCTCCGATCCAGATGTTGATTGAGGTCAGATTGGAGGTTGTTGAGGACAGATTGCTGACTGTTTCCCTCATCAGATTCACGTGATGGCTTGGTAAGGTTTTGCTCTGTGTAATCCTCCAGTTCCTCTTCGTTGTTGCACATGACTTGTACACGACTTCCTGGAGGCGTCTTCTTTCCTTGAGAAAGATCAGAAAGGAGCCGTCGTGTTCTCCTGGAATCACCAAACCCAGACTCCTCCATCAGACGTAGATAGAGAAGTGTGATCCGTCACTGCACAGAACACGTCTCCTCCAGAGTCCAGTGGTGATGGCTTTACACCACTCCATCCGACACTCTGCATTGTGCTTGGTGATATACGGCTGCATGAAGCTTCCGGCAGGGGCGCAGTGTTTGTGCTCATATTAATACCAGAGGAGGTCTGGACTCTTATTACAGGACCGCTCTGGTATCAGTGAGCTCTTTTCCTTCCTTAATTCCAAAAACAAAAAATGGCCAATCAAGATCATTGCATTTTGGAAGTCAAAAAAAGAAGGGGAGGGAACTGAGCCCCTTTATTTTTCCAGGACAGGGGTCTTTTGTGGTGAAGGTGTGGACAACAGCAGCTGATGCACCGAGTCTTAAAGCGAGGCAATGCTCCCTGGGGATAAAAAAGGTATACACCAAAAGGCAAAAATACTGCCACTGGTTGGAGACGGGTGCACTGTGAGTGAATGTAGTATAAAGTACAGCTAAAGCCTCCTCAAAAAAGATTGAAGCACCATTTATAGGCGGCTGCTTCAGTATTGCTGGCATGTTTCTCTTCACAATCTAGTGGTGTCTGCAGTACCCCCTAAGATCCAATTTAAAGCCTTGCCCTGTACTGACGAGAATGCCAAAACAGCTGACGGGTTTCTCTTCATTTTGGAAGAGTTCTAGTTTTGTCTTATAGGTACTTTGTATCGCCACTCTTTTCTTAAAGGGTAATTTGTCAGTAGGTTTTGCTATGTAATCTGAGAGCACTAAGAGGGTGGAGAGACCCTGATTCCACCGATGTGTCACTTACTAGGCTGTGTTTTGCCTTTTCATTAAAATCTGTGATTTATCAGCAGGAGATTATCACTACAGGACGAGGTGTCTCGTGCCTCCTGGTCCAACCATGCCTCCATCACTGATTGTCGGCGCTGCTGTTCTCTTTGATTGGCAGCAGCAGTTACATGGCACCACACTGTCAATCAGTGGCCATTGACTGGCTGCAGCCTTTGCTATTTTGTTCGATTTTACGGAATATTGATGCGCTGCAGCTGATCAGCAACGGCTCATTGGCTGCAGTGGTCACTTGACACTACTGGTAGCAGCAGCGCTGACAATGCTGAAGCGGTGCGGCTGCGGGAGGCGAGTGTATAATGATTTTACCTTCTATGGGGCCCTGAATTGATCAAGTTTTTCAAAATTTTGAAATCCGTCCACAAATAGTTAACGCTGTTGCTCCTGTATTGTATAGCAGTGCGTGACGGAGGCGACTTGAGAGCGTTCGCCCCCCAGGTCTGCAGGGATTGGCTGGGAGCCGCGGCCTCCCCTGTGTACATGGCTCCCTATACATCACAATGACCGGGAATGGACAAAGGTTCCTTTCTTGTTAGTCAGTGCAGGCTACATTTTAACAGGATCCTCGTGCCTCCAGGAGCCCAGCGTCATCTTGTAACCCTTTGTCTGAAGTTGATCTGCAGCTTCAAAGCTAAAAAAAAAAAAAAATCTTCAGTTCTTTAAGGCAAATATTTTATGAATATGCTTGTCCCAGTGCAGCCACAATGAAGATTTTTTTTGTTAGATTACCCTTAAAGGGAATCTGTCAGCAGGTTTTACTATGTAATCTGAGGACTGCATCATATAGGAGCAGAGACCCTGATTCCGGTGATGTCACTTACTGAGCTGCTTGGTGCAGTTATGATAGAATCCCTGTTTTCTCTGCTGTAGATCTCGGAATGCTGAGCCGTATATAACCCCGCCCACACCCCTGATTGGCTGCTTCCTGTGTACACTGTCAGCAAACTGCCAATCAGTGGTGGAGTTACAAATTAACTGGACTGCTGTGCAAGTGATAAAACAGATTGAATTGAAACTACAGCAAACAGCCTAATAAGTGACACATCGCTGGAACCAGACTCTCTGCCCCTACATCATGCTGCTCTGATTCCGTTTAAATAGTAATTTAAATACAATTTTTTTTTTCATTTATTTTGTCCAGCATGGTTTTTTTTTTTACAGGAATGAGGACAAATTCCCTGATAAAGTGATTTAAAAAGTTTTATAACTTTTCCTACTGAAAAAATAAACTTTTTCTAACTCTGCATATATGCTGACTTTTACAGTGGTCACAATCTTGCTCCCTGGTCCATGTTTTTTCTCCCCGGTATCATTGATAAGTCCCCATGATCTGTACACACTGTGTCTTCCTCCTTGGCCTTGTCCTCTCATTATATGGGGTCACTCCCCCGCAGTCCGGTGGGTCATCACCCCCAAGAACATCAGAATGAAGGAGTTGAAAATCTGTTTGCACTTCATGGTATTTCATCACTGACCTTCACAGTCTGGTGGATTTTCGGTGATTGCAGAGTGTAAGAGACCTAAAGATAAGACCGAGCCGCGCGTGTCCCCCATATCACTGGAGGCTGTAATCCACAATCTATCTGTCCCACATGATGGCTCCACGTATCTAGGAGCTGTAATACTGTCAAGTACATGGTGCGTCACTTGCTCAGCCTGTTCATTTTAAGAGCATTAAGCCTACTTACAGGCACAATTAGTATATACGGCACCTCCCTATAAACAACAACAACCTACAAATTTAATGGAAGCAAACAGCCAGTAGCATAGAAATAATAATCTTTATTACCAAAAAAAGCTAACATATTTTTAAAAAGGGAAAATAACTAGCAAAATGTAAAAAAAAAAAAAAAAAGATCATATCAAACTATACCACTGGAGGGAGCTGATGTTCACTAGTAGTTATAGTTTATAGTGAAAATCAAGAGTAAGCTCCATATGTTAGCAGCGTATGCATAGGCCAGTAGTTCTAAGTAATTCCAAATGGTATTAGCGTCTATACATATAAAGCTAGCAAGTCCACAATAGCATCATTCAAAATAAATGGGAGGATACCCATCCCCCTGGAAGAGGCATCGTGTGAAACGCGCGTTGGGGCCATTATTTTCAAACTCAGGTCATACCTGCTGCTCCCTATTTCACTATAAGCACTTTATATTCTTTGTGACTTTATTGGATGTGTAATCCTGTGCACTATACCTTGTCTAATGTGATTGATTTATATGCATTTGCACATAGCACTTGCAATTCTTCACTTTGCTTGTGGTGGCGCTGCAGGAAAAGTGAGCACTTGCCATGGGGTTCACTTGTGGATTACTGATTTTTGAGACGACTTTTACAATAGAAGATTTTAAACCAAACAATCCCTCTCTGGTCATTTCTAAGCATGGTTTCCATCAAAAGGCGGGCAATAAACGCTTTTTCTCATCATGATCAATGGCCAAAAAATGTCAAAGTCCTCTTGATAACGGGTAACTTTGCTAAATACCCTTGGATTTTTAATTCTATAGTTAATGGCTCATTGTCTAAGATACCGGATACCGCTGCAGTCTATCGTTGGTGACTGATCTCCAAGGCAAAGAGAGCAGCGCTTACAAGCTCTTTCCTCCAGTATGGGGAAGAGCACAGCTGGAATCAGTGGCGTGACAACACCACTGGCCGTAAGTGCCTCTCGAGCGGTGAGTGCGCGCCGCCTCTCGAATGGTGAGTGCGCGCCGCCTCTCGAGCGAGGCCTGATTTCTCATTATCAGTCTTTTTTTTTTTTTTCCCTGATTTTATGATTTTATTTTTATCTTTTTATACTTATGGTTTTATTTGTTTTTTTCCCTCTCTAGGCCTGGCTTGACAGTCACGAACGAAGCTTTGGTCATTTTATCGGTGGCAAATGGATAAAACCGAATGGAAGGCAGACGTACGCTACTAAGAATCCAGCAACGGGTGAGTGGTCACTTTCGGAATAATGTAATCAAATCTACACGTAACCTGATCGTCCTGAACTGCAAAGTGTAAATGAGGCTTAAGTATATGATAATGGCAATACCGCCTTTGACCACTAGATGCTGCCATTATACATCTATAATCTTCAGCACATGTAATCTTTCAGTGGACATTGGATTTATCAGGTCCTGGGAAAGCTGGGTGACAACTGATATGGTCACCTCAATGGCTTCTCTTCCAAATAGATTTAACCTAGAAACGGCCCATATTGTCATGGCACCTCCAAATAATTGCAAAAACCTATAAAGGAATGGAAACAAATGCCACCCAGAATCAACATACACAGTATTTTATTAATCAAAACCAAGATGTATAAAACATACTTAAAACAAGGGGAAACCAAGCAGGATTAATCACATCCACTGGCAGTACCAAACTGATCCACATGGAGGAGCCAAAGCACTATTTGTGTATAGTTATAGCAGCACAGATTAATTCATTTTCTATTAACAACTCCTATTAAAGTTTGCATGTATAAGCTGCCCTAAGACGTATTTCACGGAGAACAAGTCCAGTAAGAGTGGGGAAAAATTCCTGCAAAGAAATGGTATGCAACCAATGATTCAATAATGAGCATAAATTACAATAATTACATTTTTAGAACTACAAGTAGAAGGATAGAAAAGTGCTTAACATCGTGTGATAATTACACAGTGGAGTACCCAGACTGCACATATATTGAGGACATAGCAATGTACTTAAGCGGAAAACAATCCTGCTAGACACAAATAAGGTCTGAGCAATATATACTGTAAATTCATAAGAATAGGTCGCGAGACCAATAGCTTTAAGAAAAACGTGCTGAATATAGTGCAGAAAGGTACTGGGCAGGGTAGAAATTAAAACAGATTAATACATAGCTGCATAGTGCAGAGAGTAAGAGATACTACCTGAAGATGTGGTACAGGCCCTGACGCGCGTTTTGCAATTTAGCTTATTCCAGGGGGTTAAATATAGTGGCAGGGGGAGATGTGGTCTTTTTATAGTTGTGCAAGTTCAGTCGTGGCAGCGGTTTGAATGCGGCGGCATTCCCGCCGGCAAACCAGAAGTAGCGTCACGGCCGGTCAGCGTCACACTCACACATAGGTAACACAGGATCCACCATTCACAGTAGAGGATGTCACAGCTCACCTCCTCCTGTACAATGACTGATAACACCTCTATATACAGTAGATAACACAGGATCCACCATTCACAATAGGTGATGTCACAGCTCACCTTCTCCTCCTCCTCCTGTACAATGATTGCCAGTGTGAAAATTTGCAAGACTTTAATATAGATAATAATACATAAAAAAAACAAACAAACAAAACATAAAAACCTGGCACTTAATTAACAACAGGTCCCATTCCCATGAAGTCGTCTTTTCTCCATTGATTCTTGACCCTGGTAAGTCACGACGTCCATCCCGGGACCGTGTGTCCAGTAATCAGCGACATTGTGAGTGGGGAGGGATTAGGGACGCTGCGGGTTTATTCCAAGGTTAATCTGTGAGCAGCTGTACTGGAGAAGATGTAGGACACTGTAGGACACTGCATCGAGGAGGGGAAATCCTGGCCTGGCACAGCGCCCCCTATACAACATACTGGGAATTGTGCTCAGTGGGACATGTATTTCCGGTCCACGTACAGAACGTGATCATGTGATATTATTGGTGTATTGCATGGCCAATCTACAACACATGCAGAGTACATTGATGTTCTCCTTCAGCCCCATGTTAAAAGGTTGAGGAGTTACCTTCGTGACTCCAGCCACCTCATCAACCTTACTAAGGACATCCAATGGGAAGAATCATTTGTATTTTTAAGCCTTGATGTTACATCCCTTTACACCAATATTGATTGGGAAATTGGTTTATTATGTGTTGAACATATGATCTCCAAAGACACCGGCCTGTCGTCCTCCCACAAATCATTTATTCTATCTGGGTTATCTTTCATCCTTAATAACAATTATTTCACTTTCCTCCAACACACTTACCATCAGATCAAAGGGACCGCGATGGGGTCAAAGGTCGCAGCTACGTTCGCTAATATTTTCATGGGCATATTTGAACTGGTGTTCATCTATGGGGGTCCATTTTGGGAAGGCATTATATTTTACAAAAGATACATTGACGACTTAATTTTCATTCTTAATAAGGACATCGCAGAACCCTCAGCCCTTGCCAGTTTTCTAAATAACAACTGCTGGGGTATTTCCTTCAATTCCGATACAAATAACACCAGTATTCATTTTCTGGATCTGACCTTATTTATAGAGAACAATAGGATTTGCTCCAAGACTTATTTTAAACAAGTGGATGCGAATAGTTCCATCCACTACAGCAGTGGCCACTACCAGAAATGGCTGCGTAATATTCCTTTTAATCAATTTCAGAGGATCAGAAGGAATTGCACTTCTGAAAATGATTTTTCAGAGCAATCAGGTATGCTGAAACAGAAAGTTCTACAACAGGGCTATCCCAAAAATCTTGTTGGCGAATCATGTGAAAGGGTAAGGGATACCTGTAGCCAGAATTCACTTCTATTAAAATCTAATTCAGATAAAATGTCCTATGAGCGCTGTGTAAAATTCATCACTACATAGAATTTTCAGCATAAATCATTTAGAGATATTCTGCAGAAGAATTGGCATATTCTGTTAAATGATCCGATACTCAAGAAGATTATCCCAGAAAAACCCTCCATTGTGTATAGGAGAGCCCCCACTCTAAGGAACATTTGAGCCCCCCGTAGGATACACACCCTTTCTACTCTAGATTGTAGCAAGATCAATAATAAGAATAAAACCATCACCAGATGTGGCAAAAAGAACGGCATGTGCGGCATGAATATTACTCATGGAGCCGACACTTCTGCATCCACATCAAGCAATGAACGCTTCACAATAAATAGTAATATGTCCTGTGACACTGATTCTGTCATATATCTGATTGAATGCACATGTCCCAAGCAATATGGCGGTAGAACTATGCAACCCTTTCATAAAAGACTAAATTCTCATAGGCATAATGTCGCTACAGGTTTTTTAAAACATGGTTTATCACGACATATGGCAATCCATCACAATAAAGACTTTGGGTGTCTTAAAATCCTGCCCATAGAGCATATTCCATGCACCACTCCCAATAGAATTCAGGGTCTCAATAGGAAAGAGATATACTGGATAGATCAACTAAATACTTGGAAACCTTGGGGTCTCAATGAAATATCAGAGGTTTTTATTTGAAAGCACTGACAAATATAATTGACCTCTACATGGTCAGGAACATGTGTCTTGGCTTGTTCTTGATCCACTGTCCCGATCCAGGGTTTCACTGAGTTCAGTTTCCTTTCTTCTTATGATCATTGCGTTCTGTTCCCAGTAGTCTGCACCATTCCCTAGGACACTTTCAGTGCTCATCATACCACCTAGTGGACATTAATGCGCACGACTATTCTCTAGTACTACACCGATAATACGGACACACTCCTAAAGAAATTATTCATGTTGCCGATACGATCACATATTCTATTATAAGAAGAATTAAAATTATTTTGTTTAGTATGTAGGTATAAGTTAGATATATCGTCTAATATCCGTTTATTACCTCCTATCAGAACAAGATCAATCACAATATACATGAGCACCCGTGGCTTAGAGGGTTGTACCATGATTAAGATCTAAACATGATCCATTTGATTGCAATACACCAGGTTCAATTCCTGCTTCAGGAATTATCTATATATTTTAATTATTTATTATATTTTTTTTGCATTGAACTATATCGGTTTTTAATTAATTTTTAATCATGCTAGCAATATTTTATTCCCGATGCATATATACATTGATGGATACTCAAATTTCTGCCTTTTTATTGATTGTATTTTTCTGCTTTAACGGCCACATTGTTTTGGCGCCAGTTGTTTTCACATTTTTTGTATATATATGTCCACTCCTTGCTATACCGGACACAAGCTATGCACTGATGAAGTGGACAGGACGTCCAGGAAACGCCTCTTATTTTAGCTTCTAAATAAATGGATTCTTAACCAACCACTGGGTATTGCATCACTTCGTGTGACCCGGAGGAGTGGAATCATGGGCACTTTCTTGCATCCACAACTTCTGGTACATTCCCTTTTCGGCATATGATTTTCTATATGTTCTCAGCCTGATATCCCTCCTAACTGATGTCTACTGCTTCCACAGCACGAAGACTTGCTGAGCCTTAGAAAGAAATGATTGCGCTCTTGGACCCAACCCCTGCAGTACTTGTCCATGGGGGCGCCAAATAACAAGGAGAAAAAAGTGACAGAAGCTGAGGAGCACACCAGGATTCTTCAAGGAGGAATAGACAGGATCTCTGGAGAGTAAGCAGCATTATTATCACACACATCCTCTCTTCCTTCACGTAGGTCATGAATTTAGGCTATATGGTACGAGTATAAACCAAAGCGGAACTGACTAAGTAAAAAGTAGAGTTGCTGAGAAGCGGCAATAAGTGTAACAATAAATTCTCTTTAAATGGAATCTGTCAACAGGTTTTTATGTAATCCAAGAGCAGCATGACGTAGGGGCAGAAATTCTGATTCCAGCGATATGTCACTTGTTGATCTGCATGCTGTCATTTTGATACGATCACTGTTGATTGTATTAGAGCAGGTTGACTAGGAAGCACAAGACCCCTAGTCCTGTAGTGATAATCTCCTTCTGATAAAACACTTATTGTATCGAAACAGCTAAAAACAGACTAGTAAGTGACACATCGCTGGAATCAGGGTCTCAGCACCTACATCATATTGCTGACAGATTCCCTTTTAGAAAGCATGTCCATCCACAATATTTTTCCTTTTAGTAAGATATTGAGTTTGCTTGTGACTGGTGGTAATGCTGTAATAGGCACAACGTTTGGATAATTGTAGTGTTAGATTGTACCTTTACTCCAACCAAATTCTACACCCACATTCACCCATTGTTTATTGCAGATGCTGACTGATCTAGAACACGTTTACCCCCAGTGGTTTGGACCAATCGATGTAACGGCACCACAGGGCGATTCCTACGTGTTCCCCGTCTACCACTTGCTTCAGTGTTTCCGCAGAAATTCCCACAAGATTGACAGCTACTTGAAGATCCTGCGATGTCGCCTGATACACGCCAACTGCTAGGGACGGGAGCATTGTACATTATATGCCAGCATTTATCTCTGGTGCCTCAAAGTGGACATTTTAGATTGGTAAACAAATAAAAAAACAACTAATTGAGAGTTTGTGTTCCAACCTGTTTTTTTTAGAAAATGAGAGCAACATTATTAATATTTCTCACATATTGTCATTTCATATACAGTATAGAGGTAGCAGGTAAGGAATAGAGGATCACGGCAACTGCCAGGAGGACAACTCCGTATATAATATTATGGCATATTGCCAGGATATAATATTGTGATTGGCGATGGTCTGACCACCGATCCTTAGAATGAAGGAATGGGGAACCTATCAGCTTTTTTTTTTCCTGCACAGCTGTGCTTCCAACCACCCACCCATAGTGCAAAAAAAAAAAAAACCCTAAAAAACCACAATGGGTTCAACCGTACTCAAATTGTTAACTGGGAGCAACGATGAGTGTGAAGGATATAATATTTTGATTGGAGATGATCCACACTCTGGTTCCACCACTGATCCTGAGAATGAAGGCATGGGGAACCTATCAGCTTTTTTTTTTCTGCACAGCTGTGCTCCCAACCACCCACCCACAGTGCAAAAAAAAAAACCCTAAAAAAACAATAGGTATAACCGTAATCAAATTGATAATTGGGAGCAACGATTAGTGAGAAGGATATAATATTGTGATTGGCGATGTTCCATCCACTGATTCTGAGAATGAAGGAATGGGGAACCTATCAGCTTTTTTTTCCTGCACAGTTGTGCTCCCACCCATTGCACAAAAATACCCTAAAAAAATATGCACGTACTCAAATTGTTAATTGGGAGCAATGATGAGTGTGAAGGGATATAATATCTTGATTGGTGATGGTCCGACCTCTGGTTCCGCCACCGATCCCAAGAATGAACGAATTGAGAACCTATAAGCTTTTTTTTTTCCTGCACAGCTGTGCTCCCAACCACCCACCCATAGTGCAAAAAAACCCAATAGATCCAACTGTACTCAAATTGTTAAATTGGGAGCGTGAAAAAAAACACCAAGGTTACTTACCGGTAGCCGGTTTTTCCTGAACCCATGACAACACACCTTGAGAGAGGGATCCGCCCCACCAAGGACAGGAAACCGTCTGAAATAAAAGGGCGGTACCTCTCCCTCGCTTCAGTTGGATTACAGAGCATTGAGAGGACCTCCAGAAAAGGTTAGACACATAACCAACACCTACTATATATATATATCACCCAAAATGTAAAGTGCTTCACCAGGGCGTGAGAAAGACAGGGGGGGGGGGGGATGACTACGGGTGCTGTCATGGGTTCAGGAAAGATTGGCTACCGGTAAGTAACCTTGGTGTTTTCCCCTCACCCATGCCAGTACACCTTGAGAGAATTTTGGAAAATATGAGCACCCTAGGGAGGGACCACCGCCTGAAGTACCCTTCTCCCAAAGGTAAGGTCAGAGGAGGATAGATCCAACTGATAGTGCTTATAGAAGGTGGATGGTGCAGACCAAGTAGCAGCTTTACATATCTGGTCAATCGAGACATCTGCTCTCTCTGCCCAGGAGGTTGCAACAGCTCCGGTGGAATGAGCTTTAATACCGTCCGGTGCCGGAACACCTGTAGATGTATAAGCTAGACAAATGGCCTCCCTAAGCCACCTAGCAATAGTTCCCTTTGATACCCCGTGACCTTTCCTACTCCCCTGAAAGGCCATGTCTATGTACTGTAGTAATGCCCTTCTAACATCTAGATTTTGGAACCTAACCTCCCCAGGGTTTTTAGGGTTACTGCAGAAAGAGGGAAGTACAATCTCCTGATTACAGTGGAATCTGGATACAACTTTTGGAAGGTACGATGGATCTGTACGCAGGACGACCCGGTCATCATGAATTTGGGTGTATGGGGGATCAACAGAAAGGGCCTGCAGGTCACTCACCCTACGGTCCGACGTTAGGGCCACAAAGAGGATGGTTTTGAGGGTGAGGATCTTTGGAGAGATAACCTGCAGGGGTTCAAATGGGTCGCCAGAGAGTGCATTTAAAACCAAATTCAGGTCCCAGGGAGGAAGAGCCCGAACTGGCTTAGCTCTGGAACAGGATTTAATGAATCTAGAGACCCATCTGTTCCCTGCCAGGTTACAATTATAGATCGCCCCTAGGGCGGACACCTGAACTTTAAGTGTTCCCGTAGCCAACCCTAGGTCACGTCCCTTTTGTAAAAACTCTAGGACTTCTCTAACTGGAGGTTTATCCGACAATGGGGAGTCTATAAAATCCAGGAATTTTCAACAGATTCTGGAATAAATTTTAGTTGTTATGGGCTTTCAACTACCCAACAGGGTAGAAACTAGGCCTGGTGAAAACCCCCTATTGCTCAGTAACAACCTCTCAAATTCCAAGCCGCCAGATGGAAACCTTTGGCTTGTGCATGGAATATTGGCCCCTGGATGAGAAGGTCCGGCCTGTCAGGCAGGACCCAGGGATCTGATTATCCTCGCCCCCTCCTCCCGAATTTTCCTCACAACTGCCGGGATCATCACTATCGGTGGAAAGGCGTAGGCCTTCCTGAACTTCCAGGGAATGTGGAGAGCGTCTACAGCATAGGGATTCTCTGTTGGATTTAGTGAACAGAATCTCTCCACCTTCCTGTTCGCCCTGGTGGCGAACAAATATATGTCCGGTGACCCCCATATCTGGATAATCTTTTGGAAGACTATCGGGTTTAGAGGCCACTCTCCTTGTCTTAAAGTGTGGCGACTGAGGAAATCTGCTCTTGAATTTTATACCCCCGGATGAAAAGAGCACTGAGGGATGGGAGATGTTGTTCTGCTAGATGCAGGATCCTGTTTGCCACTACCATAAGGGAGTGAAATCTTGTTCCTCCCTGGTGATTTATATATGCAACTGTCGTCCGATTGTCGGACCTGATCTGGACATGGCGACCCTGTATGTGGGGAAGGAAGCTTATCAAGGATTTCTCCACGGCCAAAAGCTCTTTTAGGTTTGATGACGCTTCTTTTTCGTGACGTAGTAAGAGCCCCTGAACTGAGAACTCTGCCAGATGACACCCCCAGCAGGAGCCAATTGCATCTGTTGTAATTGTGTGGTCGACTGGTTTGGACCATTGTAAGCCTGCGGTCAGATTCTCCCTGTTTGTCCACCAGGAGAGGGAGTTTACTGTCTCCAAAGACGGAGAGTTTTTTTTCCTATATGTCCGTTGAAGGATTTCTGAGCCGACAGGACCTCCCACTGAAGAAGCCTCATATGACTCTGGGCCCATTTGACTGCCGGGAGACAGGAAGTCATGGAGCCTAGTAGGGACATTGCCTCTCTCAAGGACATCACGGGAGACCTTATTGCCCTTGAGACCAGGCTGATTATTTTGCAAACCTTGTCTTCCGGGAGGAAACAGGATTGGCGTTGGGAATCTAGGGTCAAATCCAGAAAGATCTGAGTCCTTGAGGGGGATAGCTTTGATTTTTGAATATTTATTAACCACCCCAGGTGATATAAAGCTGTCTGGACCTCTAAAAGTTGAGAGGAACAGTGGTCCTCCGATTTCCCTATTATCAGAAAGTCGTCCAGATAGGGAACAATCACCACGTTCTTGATTCGGAGAAAAGCTGTCACCTCCGCTATAACCTTTGTAAATACTCTCGGTGCTATCGAGAGTCCAAAAGGTAGGGCAGTGAATTGGAAATGTCTCAATTGACCTTGGATGAACAGGGCTACCCTTAGGTACTTCCGGTAGTCTGGATGGATTGGGACGTGATAGTAGGCTTCTTTTAGGTAGATGACTGCCATGAAACAATTGTGGTGTAAGAGTTTCACTGCAGAGTTCACTGATTCCATATTGAAAGTCTGGTTGATTATCAGCTGATTTAGACTTTTGAGGTTGACAATGGTCCTTAAGGACCCATTTGTTTTTTTTTATCACAAACAGGGGGGAATAAAATCCCCTCCCCATTGTGAAACTGGAACTTCGTGAAGGACCTGCTTGTTGACTAAGTCTAATACCTCTGATTCTAGAGCCATCTGCTCCTCCCTGGACTTCCTCCTGGAGGTGATCATGAAGGTTCGGTGAGGGACCTGACAGAAGCGTATCTTTAGGCCGTTCTTTATGATATCCAACACCCAGGGATTTGAAGTGATGGCTTCCCAAGCTGGGATAAAATGGGAAAGCCTTCCCCCGACCTCTAGCCTCGCGTCATTGGGGAGATTTTTTGGAACTGGAGGATGGTCCTCCAAGCATGTAACCAGAGTCCTTTTTAGATCTGGGCTCCCATCTTTTCCTTTATCCCGGAGGGCGACCTTGGTTAAATCTCTTCTTCCGAAAATAGGACCTTTTTGTTTCCCCCGTGAACCCTGGGAAACCTCTCTTTCTGTCGCCAGCCTTCTCCAAAAACTCGTCCAGTTTTTGGCCAAACTAAAGTTTACCATCACAAGGAAGAAAACAAAGCTTATGCTTAGATTGTAGGTCTCCCGGGCAACCCTTGAGCCACAGGGCTCGTCTGGCAGCATTAGACAAATTTGCAGACCTGGCAGCGAGTTTAACTGAATCCACTGAGGAGTCGGCCAAAAAAGCAGATGCTGCTTGTAGCAAAGGCAGATTGGAGAGGATTTTATCTCTGGACATCTTTTTATCCTTTAGCTGGTCTCCTAATTGCTGAAGCCACACCATAAGTGACCTAGCGACACAAGTGCCTGCTACCGCTGGCTTCAGGCCCCCTGCTGCTGCTTCACAGGTGTGACGCAGGAAGGAATCTGCCTTCTTATCCAGAGCATCCTTTAGACTGCCCGAATCTTCCAGGGGTAGGGACGATCTTTAGGATAATCGGGCGACAGACCCGCCAACTTTAGGAATTTTGTCCCAGGACTCAGAGACATTATCCTCGAAGGGGTACCTCCTTTTAGAGGATGAGGACAATACTCCTGATTTCTCCGGCTTCCTCCATTCCAGGTCTATAAGGGTCTGAATTTGGGGATTCACTGGAAAGGAGCGTCTTTTTTACCTCCAGGCCTGCGAACATATCTTCCAGGGACATGGCTGCCTTCTCCTCCCTCAACCCCATGGTAGATCTGACCGCTCTGACCAACTTGTCAGTATCCTCAATAGGGAAACAGGGCCTACCACTGTCTGATGAAGAGGAGGATGCCGAGGCAAAGATCCTCTGACTGGGAGGATAAATCATAGTCAGAGGAGATATCTTTATGGGATCTCTTTTTCCACTTTAGTAAGCCTTACAGGGAATCCTGCACCTCTGAACGGATTACGGACCTCAAATTAGAAGCGAAATCCGGGGTGCTCTCCGCTATCGTTTGGTTAATACAGCTTGCACAAAGCTGTTTCTGCCAATCTATGGAAAGGGGGGCCTGGCATAAGGAACAAACCCAGTGGGTTCTTTTTGCCGCTACTCTTCTTCCTAAGGAATGAAGGACATAATAACTTTCCATTACTATTAAGTGACATTCACGAAGATCACTCACCCCTGAAGTCACAAAAGGGTACCGGATTTTGAGGCTGTGGCGGGACATAAGATGAATCCCTTCTGGATGGCCCTGAAGCGTCCGACACCTTACTCCTCCTGCTGCCGCTGCGGTTGCTGGAGCGGCCGTCCGTGTGCGAGGTGTCCGACTGCTTCTTCCGCTGGCGTTGATGCGGTGGAGGGGTCAGCTGCTGCTGCACCTAGCTGTCCTGGTCTGCCATAGCTGCTACACCCGAGCTTGAGTATAAGCAGCGCTTGTCAGGAGGCCCCCACCTTAAATAGGGCACATCCGGACCTCCTCCGGTCCATGTGTCCTCCCCCCTCCTGACACCCACCGGCCGATCTTTGAAAAAAAACGGCCGGCAAGCGTTTACAGGGCGCCGCCATCTTGGTTCCGGGTGCAGCCCCCGACGTCATCGGGCACGCCTCTCCAAGCGTGCACCGCGCCGTGACGTCAGGCGCGTCATACCCGGAAGACACTGCTCCCAGCGTGCGACCACCCAGGAGCCTGCGGCAGGGAGAGGACAGCGCAGCGGTCTGCGGGGAGCCGGAGCCCTCATAACCGCATGCGCCTGCTCGAACACGGCTCCAGGGAACCGCGAACGGCGCTTCTGGGACCCGGAACCCGGTGCACAGGCAGGTGCCCGCACTTCCACACCGGAACGGGCCCAGGTAAGAAGACACCCTTCTTCAGACAGGTTCCCATCAAGGACAGGAAACCAACTGAAGCAAGGGAGAGGTACCGCCCTTTTATTTCAGACGGTTTCCTGTCCTTGGTGGGGCGGATCCCTCTCTCAAGGTGTGTTGTAATGGGTGAGGGGAAAATAATGCATCCACTTCTTTCTAAATTAGGCTGTCAGACCCCCAAGAATGACATCCTAGTAATATGCCATGACTTATACCTCTTTAAATGTATGCAAAAAATAAACCTAGATATCCAGGTATACGTTCTATTGATTGATTTCTATAAGGGCCTATTTACACATGGAAATGTGTATCTGCTACGTACATGAATGATCGGCTGCAGCCCTTCCACTTGGCCAGTCAATGGATCCGCAAACCACAACAAGTAATTCAAGGAGATGGAAAAGTAAAAAAAAAAATTCTAGTAACATTGCATAGCGTACCGGCGATTGCGCTATTTAACTTGTCATCAGTGATTGACGGCATATAAATGGTTAAACAGCAGTGATTCACGCTCCGCTCTGGCCGCTGCTGTTACAGCAAGATGTCGGCTGTGTAGGATGGGGGCTCTGCTCCTGAGCCCACCCGAAACAGCAATCCAATGGACGGTTTCACACACCACATTATCCAGTGGTGTTTAATTTGCTTTTCTATTTAGGAAACAAAACCGTTTTAATAAAGTTTTCCTTCTCTGGTATCTAGGAGCCATTTCAGCTATTTGTAAAGGGAATCTGTCAGCAGGTTTTTCTTGGCTATTCTGAGAGCAGCATGATGGGGTGAGCGCCACACTAGGAGTAGGACCACCGAGCCCAGAGCTATTGCAAGACGTGCAGACAATATATACCAGGTATGAATGAATCCAATGCAACATTATTGTTACTTGGGAATTAACCTACTTGGATATAATACAACCCTTGATATATGTATATACCAAAAGGTCATTATCTTGGGAATGCCTATATTGGCTTTTATTATTTAGGATTATATCCTTTTACTATGTGACCTAGGATATACTATCAGTATGCATTAGCACAATTGGAGCTACTACTATCCAGCCCTGATGTCTCTGCAATTCAAATATTTACATTATACCTCCTCACTATTATATGGTATTACTATATATATGTGTGTGTGCTCTTTTCTTTTGCCGCCATGTACCCAAATTGTTATAATAAAGGTCTTTTTTAACACATTGACCCCTTGTCGGATGTACTATATATTGGTTGTTGTTGAGAGCAGCATGATGTAGAGACAAAGACCCTGATTCTAGGGACGTCTCACTTACAGGGCTGCTTGTTGTAGTTTTGATAAAAATCACACTTTTATCAGCAGAAGATTATCACTAGAGGACTAGTAAACCTGCTGCCACGTAGTCCAACCACGCCCCCCACCACTGATTGGCAGCTTTCTGTGTACACTGTATATAAACTGCCAATCAGTGGTGTGGGTGGGGTTATTATACAGAGCTCAGCATTCAGAGATCTGCATGAGAAAAAAAAACTGTAATTTTATCAAAATAACACCAAGCAGCCCAGTAAGTGATACATCGTTGGAATCAGGGCCTCGGATTATGCTGCTCTCAAATGGGGTAGCAAAAACCTGCTGACATATTCCATTTAAAGGGGCAGCTGCTACTAAATCCAGACATGGTGCAAAATTTAAATTCTGCTGCAGATTTACTGCTGTAGATTTTTAATTCCTAAAAATCCATGTAGATTCAGAGGATCTCAACCTTTTCAATGCAAATTATTTTCAAGACTTATTCACAGATATTATGAAATATTACAGTAGAAATAAAAAAAAAAAAGAAAAAAGCACAATACCTAAACCCCCTCCTTGGGAAAAATATACGGCAAGTATAAGAAAGACAAAAATTTATTCTGGAGTCATATTGAAGTCTAAATAGAATTGTAAGCATACAATGTAAACAGCAGCGAATGTAAGTAGGATCCACAGGATCTATATAAGAGGAACGTTTTCCAAAGCTGATCTTCTGAGCCCACCGCTATGCTGGCTGGACCGGCATTGTGATCGTCAGCACCTGGAATATACGTCACGTTTTACTGCAGCTCATAGAACCAATGATAAAACGCAGAGCAGTGCGAGGCTTGTGACTCGCTATACACAAAATATACGACATGTTTGATGAATGGCATAAAGGAAAGCCGATGCATTCAGATGTCTCTGGGCAACTATATGTTGTGATAGGATGCTGCCCCTCACCCTGACAGGAACTTATCTATCTGCTCACTCATCATGACAGGTTTACAGCATGTTGACTCATGGATGTGATCAGTCAGTCAATCGATGACATAGATGCAAATTCTTGATTCCCACAGGTAGCTCAGAGATGTCCGTCTCAAACAGTTTACCTTCACCCATCTAGGATGGATGGCTGCTGACATCGTTGGCCATTATGTCCATAAGCAATTATTATCCTGTAATTGCGATGTACAGTACAAATTTATATTGTGGTACCGTGCTAGCCAGAAAATTTGATGTAAATACATTTATGCCCAAAAATGGCAAAAGTATTCTCGGAGTGATACCTTTATTGGCTAACCAGAAAAAAATATATTACTCTGTCGCCTCATTGGGGGACACAGGACCTTGGGTGTTATGTTGCTGTCCACTAGGAGGCGACACTAGGCTTAATCTGAAAAAGATTAACGGTGGCTCCTCCTCGGCAGTAAACACCCCCTGACGGCGTCAGCCATGTTCAGTTTTTTGCTTAGTGTCGCAAGAAGGCACACCTAAAGATTTTTACTCCATTTTTTTCAGATTTTTTCTTTTTCCATGGAGTTACAAATGAAGATAAGTGGGTCTCTGGAGAGACCCCCGGCATGGCTCCTCCTCTGCCCCCTTCTAGGGGTGCACAGTTGAAGTCGAGACATCTCCTTACCATGTCGCTCTTTCCCCAGCCCCTCGGGTGTTGGTTCGAAGTTGAGACCCCCCCTCCTTCCCCAAATCCTTTTGGTCTTGGGTTGAGGTCGAGGGAGGATTGCAGCCTCCTGACTGTGAAGGCAGCACCCTCCCTGTCACGAAAAACACTTGGTCAGACCTTGCAGCCCTCTGGCGCCCCCTTATCCTGCTGGTCAACCACGGTATTGACCGAGGATAAGCACGGGCGCAGCTGCTCTAATTTATGTCGACTATTGTGGCACGTGATGTGACAGGACGTATATATACCACCAGTTCCTTCCAGGAACGTATATATACCTCCGTCCAGCCACCCTCAAACCACAATATCACAAATACCGGTATACTGCCACCACCGATCGCTTAACAGGTTGATCGGGTACCTGTTAGGTAACGTGAATTAGCGGGTGAGGAACGTGTTTGCTCGACATAGGACAAGAAGAACGAAGCTGGTAAATAATAATGAAATACTCCCGAAAGTGGGCAGTGTTTACAAAAGATATACAAGATTTTATAAAAGAGACAATTTACATATATGCATAAAACAGTTATTAAAATACAAGGGGTAAATAATAGCAAAACCTGCGCCACGAGGTGATGGTCTCAGATTGTGTGGGCGGCACGGCTCCCCGGAAACTAGGTGTGATTCCTCCACGCAGCGAAGAGTGCTTGCGTCTGACGTCCCTGGTTAAGAATGAAGTAAAATGTCCGTTCTGGTTTTTAGTAAGGGGCCAAAACACTAGGAGACACCCATGTTGTTTACCTCACACGGTTTTGTGAACCCACCCAGCTGCCTAAGACATAAAAAGCCTTCAGATTTCATATCTTGGTATGGGGGGGTCTCACATCCAAGATGGATACATCATGTTTGCCGTCACCAATATTCATGAAGATGGATATCAAATATCAGAACCCATTTCCTGGGTTTCTGGTGGTTTCCCAGTTATGTAAGATATACCGGCATAATTGGAAAAAGGTGAACATCCCAAAAATGTGGTCCCTGTGTTTGTGACAGTCATGTGCATTATTAAACTCGACATTAAAAGTTTGTACAGTTAGACAATAGGATTTTGGAGGGAATTTCCAGTTTACACCAGTATGCTTGCTCTGGCTGAGGTTTTATGGCGGTAATAAAAATTCCTTGTTTGGGGAAAGCAAGAGTGAATTCTATGTAGGACCATTCTAAATGAGCAGGGGATGGAGATTTAAGACATCTCTCATTTTTAAAACTTGGACAAAAATACATTTTGCCTGACACTCCCCAATCCCCCTCATGGGGGCATTAGGTTTAGACACCGCAGGTAGGATTTGTGCAGACAGCAATATATAGCTCCCAGTAGCTGTCGCTCTGCACCAACGTTCAGGAATCGCAGCTCCACTGCAGACTCCTGATGGACCGGGGGACAGTACTGGCAGAAGGGAACACAGAGACACAGGCTGGCTTCAGCTCTGTCTCTCTGCCGGCACCAGCGCTACAGTGCCTCAGAGGAACCCTTTAAGGGCTCCCTTTTAATATAGTATCCCACCGCCTTTCCTGCCATTAAAAACCGGGGGGGGGGGTCCGATTCAGATCCGGTACCCCCTCGGACTACCGCGCCCTGCAGCCCTTTTGGGCATACATTCTAAATTTATACCGCCTAGCTGAAGCCGCCGCCCACTCTCCGCCCCCCGCCCCCCGGATGACCAATATGACACTACACAGTGTCATACAGGGGGCGGAGACGAACTGAAAGGGCGCGCTTTCTAGCAATACGGCCGCCTTTCCAGCGCTCCGCCCCCTTTCTTCTCCACACTCCGGCGGCCATTAACCAGCAGAGGGAGAACGGAAGGAAGTTAACGCTTCACATACCGGTCGCCAGCTGGTCTCTGGGGAGCACAGGATCTTGGATTTTACCGGCGCTGTACTACAGCACACTAAGGTGGGATAAAATTACAGCTACAGTCTCGACTCGGCTGTGAAGTCTATAACTTTCTCTGCATTGCTGGCCCCCTCTGCAAAGCCACTCTGCATCGCTGGCCCCATCTGCATCATCCCATACCACACGGTCATCCCCTTCCAGTGTGAGACACCGTACTCACAGCTCATCTAGACCGTCCCCTGACAGGGACAGACAACGCAGATCCCCACAGCCATCCCCGACCAGAGAAGGTCTCCGCTCCGGTTCTCCCAGCAGGAGTCGCCTTAGCGAGATACAGGATTCGGAAGACATCTGTGATTCCGACTCAGACAAGGAAACCGAAGGGTCCCTGATCCCTATTCGCCTGGGCAATACAGTGCTAGTTGATGATTTAATCTCATCTATCCATTGGGTGCTGGACATCTCTGATCCACCCCTGGAGACACCAGGACATAAAATTTCCTTTGAAGGAGTCCTGAAGCCGCCTAAGGTGTTCTTTGACCACCCAGAGTTTAATGCGATCCTTAAAAAGCAGTTCTCACAACCTGAGAAAAAGTTTACTAATCGCAAATATCTGGAGGCGCGGTACCCCTTTCCACAGGAGGTCACCAAAAAGTGGACAGATCCACCTGAAGTGGATCCTCCAGTCTCCAGACTAGCAGCACTTTCTCTGCCAGATAGCTCAACCCTCAGGGACACAGCAGACCGGCAGGTGGAATGCATGGCCCGTTCAATTTTCGAGGCCGCAGGGGCCTCCCTGGCTCTCACGTTCGCCTCAGTTTTTTTGGGCTGCCAAGGCAATCCTGGCCTGGGCCCAAAATTTACAAACTGGCCTACAAAATACCTACCCCTGAACTGTCGGACCAAGCGGCCCAAATAGCAGTCGTGGTAGATTACAAGCTCCATGCAGCTCTGGATTCTGCAATGGGTGCAGCCGGGATAGCTTCATCACAATTCGGTGTATCCTCTGGCTGCAGGAATGGAAAGCAGATGCAGCTTCAAAGAAGTCCCTCACTCACCTCCCGTACCTCAGTGGTCGGCTTTTCGGTGAACAGTTGGACACAATGATATCCAACGCCACCGGGGGTAAAAGTATCTCTCTCCCCCAACTGAAGCCCAAACACACTTACAAAAAGCGCAATCAGGCACGTTACCGATCCTTTCGGAACTCTTCCGGCTGATCCGTCTCGCGACCAGCAAAGAATAACAGCCGCGCTCCACGCTGGGACAACTCGAGGTCGACGCAAAAGTCGGACAAACCCTGGCAAACAAAGGCAGGCCAGTCAAAATTTAAGGGAGGAAAGTCTTGCACTTCCTCCTCATCATGACTCACGAACTCTGGAAGACACCCCACCTGTAGGCGGCCGTCTTTTGCTCTTTCACCAGCTCTGGCTGCCTATTACAGAAGACAGGTGGGTCAGGGAACTAGTGTCTTCAGGATACAAGATAGAGTTCACTTCCAACCCGCCAAACAGATTCTTCCTGTCTGTTCCCCCAAAACCGCCAGCCAAGGCTCGTGCCTTCCACCACGCGGTTTCATTACTTCTCCAAGCAGGTGTCTTAGTAACGGTCCCTACGGCCAAGCGCTTCCAAGGGTTCTGCTCAAATCTATTCGTAGTCCCCAAGAAAGGAGGCAGCGTACGGCCCATATTGGATCTAAAACAGCTCAACAAATAAGTACGGGTACGTCACTTTCGCATGGAGTCCCTTCGGTCCATCATTGCGTCCATGGAGACGGGAGAATTTCTCGCCTCCATAGACTTTCAAGACGCATGCCTCCACATACCAATTGCACCGGCTCAACTTAAAAAAGTCATCACCAACCCCGAGTCAATCTATGACCTTTTTGGGAATGTTATCCAACACCCTCAAGGGTCTAGTACTCCTCCCCAAGGACAAAGCACTGCCTCTCCGAATAGGGGTCCGCATCCTACTTCGCAAACCCCCTCAGTCTCTCCGGTTTGCCATGAGAGTCCTTGGTAGGATGGTGGCGGCAATAGAAGCGGTCCCATTTGCCCAGCTTCACCTCAGGCCTCTCCAACTAGCCATCCTCAAGTCATGGGACAGGAATCCTTTTTCCCTCGACAGGGAGTTTCAGTTGACGTCATCAACCAAGAGATCCCTGCACTGGTGGCTCAAACCAACCTCGCTAACAAAGGGGAAATCCTTTCTCACGAGTCAATGGAAGGTTCTGACCACCAATGCGAGCCTGATGGGTTGGGATGCGGTACACCTGCACCACAGAGCACAGGGCAAGTGGTCCCCAACAGAAGCGACCATGCCCATCAACATCTTGGATATTCGTGCCATTCTCCTGGCGTTGAGAGCCTTCCATCATTTACTGGCAGCCACTCACATCAGAGTACAGTCAGACAATGCCACGGCTGCGGCATACGTAAATCACCAAGGGGGGACCCGCAGTGCCCAGGCGATGCGAGAAGTGACACACATTCTCCACTGGGCGGTAGCCTTCTTATAGGCATAATTATGTTATTCATGTTACGTTCCTCCTACTGCTTTTGCACAAAACTGAACATGGCTGATGCCGTCAGGGGGTGTATACTGCAGAGGAGGAGCCACCGTTAATCTTTTTCAGATTAAGCCTAGTGTCGCCTCCTAGTGGACAGCAGCATAACACCCAAGGTCCTGTGTCCCCCAATTAGAGGCTAAGAGAAAGAGATTTGACGATGAGTACACAAAAATCTCCTTACAGAGCACACAGGCTCCTTCTTCAGGCAGGATTACAAATGTTATGAATTCATTTGTAATATTGCCTGAAGAAGGAGCCTCTGTGCTCTGAAAGCTTGCATATATATATTTTTTTTCTGGTTAGCCAGTAAAGGTATCACTCCGAGAATACTTTTGCCATTCTTGGGCATAAAAGTATTCACATAGAATTATCCCCTAATTAAAACAATTTATTTTTGCTAAATAAATGTATACATTTTTTAAAATTTTATTTTATACATTTTCTCAGAGAACCTCTTTAAGAAGGAGATTTCAGAATGGGCTATAAGACATGTCCAACTTTGCTTTATTGTCTCACCTTACTGTCCTTGTTGAACTGAGCTCCACTTTGTTCTTGGATGATATTGTAAGGAATGAAGACGTCTAGATGATACAAATCGAGACGTCCGACTAAGACTATTCTGTCTTCACCCAAGTCCAACACGAGATCTAGCAGAAGACTGTAAAGAGAAGACCAGCGTGGTAACAACGCTTATGTCGCTGAATGCTTCTGTACGGGAAAGAAAGTTGTAACCAACAAGTGCACAAAAATCTAAACTTTTATCTTGATATGTGGCCAACTAGAAGTTACTGTGTAGCTCCAGACGTCTCATACATTAAATCTGACACTTGGAGTAACTGCTCACAGAAAATGCTTCAAATATTTTTTATGATTCACACGGCATTAAAAGGAGTTGTCCACCACTTTAATACTAATGGAATATCCTTAGGATAGATCATCAATATTAAAGTGCCAGACAACCCCTTTAAGTGAGGCATAATGAATGGTACCAGAATTTCAGATAATGTAGCCTTCATTAGGCAGAAGGCCCAGTCGGTTATATGAAGAAATCTGGGGTCCCCAAAAGCAAACCCAGTAATCACCAGATTCCCGTGTGGTGACTACTTAATCTGCTTTTTGGGAAGACCAGAACTGACCCCTATATTTAACCAAGTGGGTCCCCTTAAGCTACATTATCCTGTCTGATGAAGGATACAGCTGAAACATTCTTAATCTTCATTATGCCTCATTTAACACAATGTGAATCATGGACATGAGAAAAATCAAATTAAAAAATAAATACATTTAAAGCATTTTCTGTGCGATTCCTCCAAATGTCGCATTAATATAGAAAAAATAAAGAGCGGCGTGTTCTACACTATCGCAACAAGCCTCTTTCATCATTTATATCATCATTATAACATCATTTATATGCACCAGCACCATGGAATCAATGGCACTATATAATTAAATAATCTACTATATAATCGTCTTATCCCGTCTGTCTGTCTGTCTGTCCAGGAAATCCCGCGTCGCTCATTGGTCCGGCAGCGGCCAATCAGCGCCGCGGGATTTCTGAAAAAAGATGGCGGCCGTTAGCGGCTCATCTGCGGGACGGAGCGGAGCGGCGATCCAGCCGGGAGATGAGCGCCGCGAGGCGCTCATCTCCCGGCCGGCAACAGCAGAAAGAACCCTACCGCTGGACCCATCTGCGGGACGGAGATGCAGCCAGGAGATGAGCAGCACGAGGCGCTTATCTACCGGCCGGTAGCAGCGGAAGGACCGCCGGCGCCGCTGACCTCCATGCGGAAGGGAGGACTGGGGAGCGGCGCAGGGGGTCGGGATACTTCTGCTGCGAGCGCCCGCTATGTCCCGGGGTCTCGCAACGTAAGTAGCCGCACAGGCAGCGCAGCTCCCCGGTCCTCACCAAGACGATTCGATGATTGGTCGCGGTCTTCGGACCCGACCAATCACTGATCTTAGCGCAAAACTTAAGCACCGCTGTGCTGATTGGACGCGGGCGCTGACTGTGACCAATCACCGATTTGGGCGCCAAATTTAAATATCGGCCGCGATCAATCAGCACAGCGGTGTTTAAATCTGGAGCCAAGATCGGTGATTGGTCGGCGCCGATATTTAAATTTGGCGCCCAAATCGGTGATTGGTCGCGGGCAGCGTCCACGACCAATCAGCACAATAGTGTTTAACTTTGGCGCCAAGATCAGTGATTGGTCGCGGGCCAAGACAGCGACCAATCACCGATTTGTGCAGCAGATTTAAATAGCGGCCGCGACCAATTGGATGTCAGCGCCGCTCCACGGTCCTCCCTTCACACCCTAGCCGCATGGATGTCAGCGGCGCTGCCTGTGCGGGTACTTCCGCTCGGAGAACCCGGGACATGAGCGGGCGCTCGGAGCAGAAGTGTCCTGACCCGCAGCGCCGCTCCCCGGTCTCCCTTCACACCCTAGCCGCTGATGTCCCCACAGTATCCGCATGGTGTTACAAAGGTCCATTTGTGTTAAAAATCGCTGATTGGCCGCGACCAATCACCGATCTTGGTTCCACATTTAAACCCCGCTCTGCTAATTGTTCGCACCTGGTGGACGCGCCAATCAGCAATTTTGGCGCCAAATGTAAACCCCGCTCTGCTGATTGGTAGCGGTCGACGGCCGCGACCAATCAGCAATATTGGCGCCAAATTTAAACACCGCTCTGCTGATTAGTCGCGGTCGCCGGCCGCGACCAATCAGCAGTATTGGCGCCAAATTTAAATCTCGCTCTGCTAATTAGTCGCAACCAGCGGCCGTGACCAATCAGCCATATTGGCGCCAAATTTAAACACCGTTTCGCTGATTGGTTGCAGTGGCCAGCCGCGACCAAGCAGAGAAATTGGCGCCAAATTTAAACACCGCTCTGCTGATTGGTCGCGGTTACCGGTCGTGAATAATCAGCATTATTAGTGCCAAATTTAAACACAGCTCTGCTGATTGGTCACGGCAGCGACCAATCACCATTATTGGTGCCAAATTTAAATACCGCTCTGCTGATTGGTCACGTTCGCTGGCCGCGACCAATCAGCATTATTGGCGCCAAATTTAAACCCCGCTCTGCTGATTAGTCGTGACCGCCGGCCGTGACCAATCTGCGATTTAGGCGCCAAATTTTAACACCACTTTGCTGATTGGTCGAGGCCGGCAACCGTGACCAATCAGCGATTTTGGCGCAAAATTTAAACACAGCTCTGCTCATTGCGCCCGGTCGGCCGCATACCTATTCTAGAATACCCGATGCATTAGAATCGGGCCACCATCTAGTATAATATATACATCTTCCCACCAGCTTGTTTTCCCTCTATCTCCTCTCTGGATCTATGAAGCCAGAACTGTCAAAGAAGAGCTGATGGTGGAGATGGAGGGGAAACAAGCAGGGGGGAAGGTTTATATAAATGACTGGTCCCGCTGTCTGTGCTTGGTTTGAACAGTCGTTCTCTGGTGACAGAGTCATTCTTTCCCATTCCAACAGCTTGCAAACAACCCACCATGGTATGAAAAAAAAATTATATCATCATCATCCAGCAAATGTGTCACAACTGCCAGCAATTGGCTACTGTGGACACATCAAAGCTGTGATGATAAAAGTTGGCAGAGGAGGACTGGTAGCACGAGGTTGGCACAGACTTTTAATAAGGGAAGACTATTGGAAATCACATGAAATGCAAAAAGATCACAATCCTAAACCACATCTGAGGGTCTCACCACTTTAGGTAAAGAGATTTCAGCCACCAGAAAACTTGGGTGTCCTACAGGAGGTTCCGCCACAATCATGTAATCTGGTTTCACGGGTGAACTGATAAAAAAAGGAAGGAAGCAGTATATTAAAGGGTACACCATCAATTTATGATCTGTTGGGGTCAATCTCTAATATAATAAAGTGGCACTGATGCTTGTAATGAGGAACAGCCCCTTTCACAGTCATTCCCTGCACATTGGCATCATGGCCTCCACTGTGCAGCGGAACGACAGCATAGATCCAGAAAAGTGAATGGGCTTAGCTGCAGTTCTCCTGCACAGTGAATATCCGGGTAGCTGCCCCACTCCAGCATATTCTTTAAAAAGGGCAGCGGGGTTACTTCCAGGCTGCAGCCCCCTTATTCTTGGAGTCCAAGAAGTTGGATATCCTATATCTTTTGTAAGATGGGATTCTAAAAAAAGTAAATGCATGCATTAAACCTCAAAGTAACCCAAACCTTTCAACTTCTGAGATGAGGGACTTGCTTGGAGTTAGCTGGGAGGGTCTGTAGGAAAAAAATAAAGAACATAAAGGCAAAATAGTTAAAAAAAAACCCAAAAAAAACAATGTCCACAATGTTCTTGCACCATAACAAGCCATTCTGTAACTTCCCCCATCTGTTGGGTATAACCCATCACCACGAGGAGTGGTGCTCCCCCATCTGTTGGGTATAACCTATCACCTCAAGGAGTGGCGCTCCCCCATCTGTTGGGTGTAACCCATCAGCACGAGGAGTGGCGCTCCCCCATCTGTTGGGTGTAACCCATCAGCACGAGGAGTGGCGCTCCCCCATCTGTTGGGTGTAACCCATCAGCACGAGGAGTGGCGCTCCCCCATCTGTTGGGTATAACCCATCACCACGAGGAGTGGCGCTCCCCCATCTGTTGGGTATAACCTATCAGCACAAGGAGTGGCGCTCCCCCATCTGTTGGGTGTAACCCATCACCACGAGGAGTGGCGCTGCCCCATCTGTTGGGTATAACCTATCACCAGGAGGAGTGGAGCTCTTCATACTTTGTGTCCCTAGGGGAAATGTGGTATTATAAGACATCCAATCAATTGAATGGCCGACCATGTACTGCATAGATGAGCGAGGAACATCAGAGAAGCCGCCGATGCTCAACAGCAGCCTACTCTGTCGTCTTTTACAGACTGTATGCCATAGACTTGTACCTTAGAGTTGGGACATTGTGTCCATTCCCTGAATCATCGGTTTTGATTTGGTTCTGATATTCTGTTCAAAAATGGATCCCAGGAACTTCTGATTTTTCAGCATTTTCCACTCTGAAGGGAAACTATAGATGATTAACAGGGTCGGACTGGAACTGAAACTCAGCCCTGGCATGTGAGAGCACGCAGGCCCGTCCGACGCGCGTTGAATGTGAAATATTTTCGTGAATGATTTGGGTATATGTCACAATAAAAATTGCTGCAAACTGCACTTTATCATCGATAGACAAAAACTGACATAATGTAAAATATAAACTTCCCTCCAGGAAAATGTTAATTTCTTTCAACTGGAGGGACGGACATATTTGTAATATAGAGCTCCAAGTTCCCAAAAATGCTATGTTTGATAGTACCAGGAAAAGCAGGAATAGTGAATCCTTGCAGATTTGAAGCAGTTTCATGTTTATTGTTTCAGTATTTTTGCAGCGTTTCTAAAAAACGGGAAAAAAAAATCTCAAAAAACGCAATATCAAGGGGATTTTCCTGCCGAGCGACACGTTTTTTGTGCAGAAATGTTCTTCCCTTGACAGTGTCCGATCGGACGATTCGACGACGATTGGTAAAAGCGGAGTTAAGAGCCAGAATACCAGGTAAAAGCCATTTTTGAATGCCTCACAGCGTCAGAAACGTCTGCAGTGGGCCAAAGAACATTGTAAATGGACCACTGAACAATGGAGAAATGTTATATGGAGCGATGAGACACGCCTACCCATGTTTGGCAGCGACGGTGTCTGCTACGTTCGACGACGACCTGGAGAGGACTGGTTGTCAGAGGGTACAGTACCCACCATGAAGCATCCTCTGAGTGTTATGGTAGGGGGCTGCGTGTCCAGAGATGCAGGTGGTAGGCTGCAGGTAATTGAAGGAACAGTTAATGCTGAAAAGGACATCAAGGAAGTCCTTCAGCCTAAACTCATTCCTTCGGCACATGATGTATTTAGTGAAGGGACACCGTTTATTTTTCAGCAAGATGGAGCCCCATGCCATACAGCTAAAAAATGTCTCTCTTGGTTCAAGGACAAAAATATCCAGCTATTGAATTGGCCAGGAAACAGCCCAGATCTCAATCCTATTGAGAATCTCTGGGCTCGCCTCAAAAGAGAGGTGTCAAAACAGCGGGCTTCACACAAGCAGGAACTCATTGCAGCCATCATCAAATCATGGCTTCATATCATCACACCATCTGATTTACACAAACTGGTAGATAGCATGCCAAGTAGATGCCAGGCAGTCATCAAGGCCAAGGGCTGTCCAACTGAGTAATAACATTTAGTGTTAGATATGAAAATAGGACAAATAAATGGCTTTTCTCCCACAGTCATCTGAGTGACAATAGTGTCCAATTTGTTGACAAATGAACAAATTTCCTGCTAATATTGTGTTTCTATATGAGATTTTATTTCTACTTAAAAACTTTACTGTGAAATCAAAAACATTCATGAAATTTGTATTTGTATTGGCAAAATGCTAAAAATTCGTAAATCTTGGGGGTGTTGACTCAATTTTGGCCACTAGTGTATAGCGTTCCTCAGTATATTTATATGTTGTTCCCCATCACCTTTTTCATCTCTCCTTACAAGTATGCCTTGTATCTTAGCTAAAATATGGTAGTAAGTAGCATATTACCCTTTTATAATGGGTAGTGTAGAATCGCTGCATATTTCAGGGTTATGCGCTCCTGAGGACTCATTAGTGCTGCCCTCCTCAGGCGAAACCTGGTTGTGACCTCGTATAATATGGGGCTAGCCGGTCTCACCTACCAGTTTGGGTCACAAACCCTTTTTCGTTTGCTTTGATGTTTTACTCATTGTTTATTAAGTTTACACCCCAAATCTCTCCTAATCCTGGAGATCAAACCTATGAAAGCAATTTATGAATGATCATAACACCTCTATGAAGGGTAATTATCATCTCCTTCATAAATAGACATTTATATGTATAAATACATATGTGGTCAATGCATAGTACTGGCACATGACTTATCACTTTCCAGGACCTTACAAAGCACCAGGAACATTCATAACAAGCGGAGGTGAGGCGAATCTGGCAACTTAATAGGAAAGGATTCTTTACAGATAGAGCAGTCAGACTGTGGAATGCCAACCACAAGATATAGTAATGGCAGATAGTATAACAGCATTTATAGAAGGGCTGGATACTTTTTTAACAAAACATGACATTGTGGGTTATAAATAATCTAGTAATAGAAAATGTATAACTTTGAAGGTAGACCTAGGACATTAAAGTTCAAACTTTTTCAACCTATGCAACTATGCAAGTATGTAGAATGCACATTAGGAAAATGCTTGAAATGCAATTCCCTATAATATTATTTTACAAGTAATTTCCTCTTAATTTTTGGCTTTGTACAGTGCTAGTTATAAGCCCAATCTGTGGATCTAAAAAGTGCAAAACACTCCTGAAACACTTGTACGCATGTTCTATAATCTGTATTTCTTATGGTGCCTAAGGGAAGCCGTAATGATAAGACTTCTGCTTGGTAACAAGTGCAGTTAGTTGCCTCCATAATGAAAGTGAATTACCAATGATGAAAGGGTTAATACTTGGATCCTGCATCAGTAATAGCCTTTGTAGTAACCATGACAACTATTGTGAGGGCATAAACAAGTGTCATAAAGAAGATTCCATAAAAGAATGCAGCGCTGCCACGATCAGCGCCATTACTGATGATGCGCCTGAGGACCTTGAGCTTGACCACCCCACGTAATGTGCCAACGTTGGTGTAATTTGGAGGTTCTAGCAGGGAAAGGGGTTGTCTTCTTAGACACCCCGGGGGCATGGGAAGGTAACAGAGGGGGGGTCCCCAAAACAGGATCCCCTTCTGTTACTATGTACAAAGAGCTGCTCTTCTTTGGGAGTTCATGGATGGATCCTTGACTTTAATGGGTGATAAATTGGGAGGGGAAGGGGATACTCATCCTATTAGGGGTTATCCATAATGAGCAACCCCTTTAACCAAGTACCCAACTTCTTGAGAGACGGAGCTGGATCTGTAAGGGAGAAGTGGTAGATCCACCTGGGAAATCAGATCAACTAAATTCGTTCCAGCAATAAATGTGGTGACAGATATCGCAGCCAGATCTCTCCCACATCCAGTTTATCACAATTATAGTCTATATTTGTTATGTCGTTCTCTGTAAATATGTACAAATTCTAAAACTCCGTCATATATCGGCACTAACTCTCTAAGCGCAAGGGAAGCGCAACCCTCCAGCCATGGTTCTCTAGAGGTTTCCTCCACAGGGGGTTTTCCTCTCCTGAGCGCTGGAGGGTGACTCTTCGTGAGTCGAGGGTTGTGCCATTTTCGGTGTCATGTAAATTTAAATAAAGTTGAGAACGTTTGACACCTAATTGCAATGCTTTGTGTATTTATTTTGTATGTGTCTGATTCATTTTGTTTGGGATTTGGGGTCCATCAAACATCACTGAGTCATACGTCTGGACATCTGCCGCCAGCAGTTTTGCCCCAGGGGTTGCCCCTGCTCTGGGGAGTTTGATGGAGCAGAGAAGACAAGAATTACAGCACTCATCCTCAGAATAAGGACTTCTATTACAGTATTACAAGCAGCTTCCTCGCCTCATTCACACAGTGAGTATTTTTGGCACTAATTTACATCAGTATTTGTAAGCTGAAAACCAGAGGGGAACAAACACAGTGAAAAATAGTAACTGAAACACTTTCACCTCTTCTGTTTTGGATCCATTCCTGGCGTCTGCTAACAAATGCTGATGCAAAATATCACAATGGAAGTGCCCTAAATTCTTACTGACTGATTCGACTGTTTGAGTTGCAGTCAAGAAACAGAGGTTGCAAGCGTTAAAAGAGTTTTCTGGTATCAAAAACCCCTGTCCCCCTTGCCATTTTTCTCTATCCTGAACCTGTGCTGCCTGCCCCGATCTCAGACTGTCTGACCTAGTCTTTATCTTAGCTCTCCTGTATTTGGTACCCTGGTACCTCCGGAATGCTGCTGCAGTCCCGGGGACTGCCCTGAAGTGGTACCTGGTGTCTACCGGCAGCCCAGTCTATCCTCACCACCAGAGGTTCTAGTGGAGACCCAGTAGACACCTAGTCACAACCCTCCTGTGGGGCAGTGGGTCTATATCCACCAGCGTTACACCCACATAGCAAATGTGGTACCAATATTCAAGAAGGGGATAACATGTGAGCCTGGAATTTATAGGCCGGTAAGTTTAACTTGTACTGTGGGCAACATCTTTGTGGGTTTTCTAAGAGATACTAACCTGGAGCACCTCAATAAGAATAACCTATACATATGATTATGAGGGATCTGTCCTGCAAACTAATCTGAAAAGATTCTATGGGAGGTAAGTTCTAGGTTGGACCAGGGAAACTTAGTTGGTGTTGTCTATCTGGACTTTTCAAAGGCATTTGATACGGTGCCATACAACAGGTTGGTACATAAACATTTTCAATATATTATATGGTAAACTTGCTCCATGAAGGAACAAGTCCTTGTATGGTCGATGGAAAAATCAAGGAAAATATCAGTGATGTGGTCGTTACCTCTTGACAGCTCCATTTCGTACTTGTTCTCTTGTCCATCCATGGCCACGGTGATAAAAAATTCCCTGAAAAGCTCATTATTCTAATAAAAAAAAATACAAAGTAAGGAGCTGACACAAAGGAGAGCAGACAGCTCGTATGTCAGAATAAGCAATTGCAGTTACCTTAATTTTCTCAAAGAAGGTGCCATTAATCACTATGTCGTATGCCGTGCAGCCGCCTCCACCTGTAGGACAAAGTGCACCAGGACTTAGATACTTTGCGGTGCCGACTCACCCACTGACCTTAGTAGGGCTGCTATGAATAAGTGGTATAAGTTCTTAAAGGGGAATCCAAGTAGTGGACAATCCCTTTAAGTCCCAAATCTAAACCAAAAAAGTTCAAAAGTCAACAACAAGATGTCAAACTGAAGTGGACCTACCAGAACCTGTGGAGATGGCACCTTCGACCATTGAGGATTAGTAAGTTGTAATACTTGCTATTTTAACCCCTTTAAGGATATCTCTGGACTACCCCTTTAAAAAGAGACGCGCTGTATTAAATAAAAAAAAACAAAAAAACGTACTATTATCAACTTCAACGTGGGGCTCTCCAAGGCTCATGGGGACTCGATAGCCGGAGGGATCATCAGATTCCAGGATGCTGACTAACTCCTGCTCCATCAGGTCCGGGGGCGCTGGGATCTGGTTCGACTTGCAGATGTTAATAAAGATTTCGGTATTTTTGGATGTGCGAGTTTTAATGCAGAAACCTAACACAAAAATAAAAACAAAAAGTGAACAAAAACACAATAAAATCGGCAAAAGCCAAGCAGCATTTACATGTAATCAACTGCATAAGAAAAAACAATGTGACCCCCACATTGGTTGCATCATGTGACCGTTGTAGTCAATAAGACCCCACTGCCCCACTGTGGTATCTGTCACATAATATGCACAAAGTAATCTGGATAATAATCAGAGGACGCCCATCTCACCCGGCTGGGGTCTGATCTGTCTGCTTTCTGGTAAGTTCGGTATTCTGCTCTGTATCTCCTGTTTGGCCTGAAATGAGGCAACAAGTGAGAATCAGTGAGTAACATGAACAGGATGGTTCTGCAAACTGATTTTTCCTGCCCCAAAATAGTACAACTATGAGGGGTCTAAAGCCAACAATACACATTAGGTAAATGTTGGAGACTGCAGCGCCCCCGGCGGCTGACGGAGGAGACATTCACCCGGTGATTGCTGGCCTCTCCAATTCATCTTTCGTACCTTCATCAGCATCTGTTCATACAGCGCTTCCTCCATGCTTGTGTTCATTTCTGCAGACAGCAGCGACTTGTCAGACGCCATTTTTTCGGTCAAAGGCAGAAGCTCAGGGATCTTGTTTTATAAGAGAAAATCTGAAAAATTAAAATATGTATTAATCTTCTCCACAGACAACGACAAGGGGAGAGTGCGGGAGCCTGACAGCCCACGACACGAGGGGGTGCGGGAGCCTGACAGCCCATGGCACGAGGGGGTGCGGGAGCCCGACAGCCCACGACACGACGGGGTGCGGAAGCCTGACAGCCCACGACACGAGGGGGTGCGGGACCCTGACAGCCCATTGCACGAGGGGGTGCGGGAGCCCGACAGCCCACGACACGAGGGGGTGTGGGACCCTAACAGCCGACGACACGAGGGGGTGCGGGAGCCCGACAGCCCATGACACAAGGGGGTGCGGGAGCCTGACAGCCCACGACACGACGGGGTGCGGAAGCCTGACAGCCGACGACACGAGGGGGTGCGGGACCCTGACAGCCCATTGCACGAGGGGGTGCGGGAGCCCGACAGCCCACGACACGAGGGGGTGTGGGACCCTAACAGCCGACGACACGAGGGGGTGCGGGAGCCCGACAGCCCATGACACGAGGGGGTGCGGGAGCCTGACAGCCCACGACACGAGGGGGTGCGGGACCCTGACAGCCGACGACACGAGGGGGTGCGGGAGCCTGACAGCCGACGACACGAGGGGGTGCGGGAGCCTGACAGCCGACGACACGAGGGGGTGCGGGAGCCTGACAGCCGATGACACGAGGGGGTGCGGGAGCCTGACAGCCGGCAACACGAGGGGGTGAGAGACCCTGACAATATTGGGAGTGGGATTCTGCACACCTACATCTAGCTACTTATTGTCCTGAATGTAGTAATCACCTTGGTACAGTCCCATCTTCTTACCTGTAGTACAGACGCCAAACACCACTACTCTGACTGCAATCACCCAGCTACAGCGTCACCACGCCTCAGCAACAGGGGAGCGTCTAGATTGGAGTAGATTTCTTGAGGGGGAGGAGTGATTTCATGGAATCATGATGTCACCGGAGGGGGCGGGGCCTTCTCAGTCCAGTGGATATTAGCCATGCAGCCGCAGCAGTGTGTACGTTGTGCTGGACGGGAGGACTGATGATGAGGAGCTCCTGTAGTTGCTCCTGTAGTTACTCCTGAGTTGTACTGTGGAGAGGACTCCAGGACTCGGCTGAGGTTCCTGTACTGAGCTATGTGCGGAGAGAGCTCCTGGGAAGGGAGGTTTGTTTTTCCATCTGGGACTTTTTGTCTGCCCCCTTCCCAGGAAAGAAGGCTCAGAGTGGGACTGGCCTCCGGGGCTGGGCCCCCGGCTCCCACCTCCCGGTCTAAGCCGGCGGGGGGTGGGAGCAACACCAATCAGGCTATGGCTGCAACATCAGGCCGAGGCAGCAGGGGTTCCAGCATGAAGACCCGGAGGACCCCCGAGGCTACGACCGCGGCAGCTCCTCCCTCTGGAGGTAGGTCGAGTGCCAGCAGAGGTGCTGCAGCGGTGCCCCCTGATTGGGGTACCAAGGTGGCGAGGGAGGCAACCGTCACCTATGCCTCCCATGTCCATGCGCACCTCTGTGAGTATGAGGACACCGCAAAAAAGCTAAGTTCCCTCTGGGGGGAGTTGAGGGTAGCTCAGGAGAGGTCCGAGAGGGCCTCTGGCACCAAGAAGCCTGAGCTATCCGCCGCGGTCCGGAAAATCAAGCAAGCCATCCAAGAGCTGCAGGACCGCAGGAGCACCATATTGGCAGGCAGTGGACCCTTCATGGAGAAGCTGCGGAATGATGACCAGTTCAGAGCCGTGACCGGTGTGGCTCTGGAGGGGTCGCAGGGCCCCGGCCAGGCAGTGGAGGAGGAGGAAGAGGTATGCGTGGAGGAGGTCGCACCCTACCCACCGCCTGGTGGCCTGGTAAGTGATCTCCAGGCATCGCATAGCGGGATAGCCCCTGAGCAGATGGCTCTCCCGTCTGATTCTAGCCCTTCAGAGGGCAGCGGGAGCGAGGGGGAGGATGAGGAGGATGGGAGTAGCAGCAGTGAGGGGGGCTGCCTTATCATGCAGCAGATCCAGCAGATCGAGTCCCCGGTACGTTTTGGTCAGCTTACGTTCGGGGATGAGATCTGCGAGGATGAGGCACCCGGGAGGGGGACGAAGAGAAATGCAAAAAAAAAAAAGAAAACATCTATTGCACATAAATTTGTGTATGTCCCCCTCTCTGGGGCCCCCCTGTCCCGTTGTGCGGCACCCGGCACCCACCCCGGCTTGGACTCTGTTGTGGGTCCACAGCGAGGGAGCGGGGAGAACATAGGCCATGGCACGCAGAGCGCTGCCTCTGTTTGTGGTAATGGAGGCAGTGGGTCCGAGGTGTTTGATATGGAGCATGGCGCGGAGGGCGGCCCGACGGTGGGTGTCATTGGTGGTGGTGCTCGTGCTGGAGCCCCTGTAAAAAGGGGATCTGGCCTGGCACCTGGTGCTCCTGCTGGCGTGCAGGAGGCGGCGTGTACATCTGCCGCTGCCTCCTGCGCTGTCGGCGGCGCACCGACAGCCGGGGCCGCGTCTCCGGCGGCGTGTGCTGGGGTGTCTGGGTCCCTCACACACGGATCCACTAAAAAATCTGGATCACTTTTAGGGACCCAGAAACCTGGTAAGGTAAAGGGCGCGGGGCCTGCGGCTCCGGCAGAGCCGGCTCATAAGAGTAAGGTGGGGCTTGCTCCTCTGGCAAAATCCGTGGTGAGGTCAGGGCCCCCTGCGCAGGGGCCCGGTAATGGGTCAGCGCGGGGGGCTCCACCGCCGCTGGGTGCCGAGGGGGAGTGGCCTAGCCTGGTGCCGGCCGCCGGAGCTGGGGTGGCCAGGCTTTTTGTGGCAAAGGGTGTGACGGTAGGGGGTGCTATGCCCCTGAGAGCTGGTGCCGCTGGTCCAGGGGCCCCTGTGAGTAGACCCGGTTCTCGGTCGGCTTCGGGGGTCCCGGCGCGGCCGGCTTTGGGGGCGTGGCCTCCCTGTCATCCACGGCACCGGTGGGAGTGGCCTCTGGGGCCCCCACTGTGCTGCCTGGTGCGGGGGGCGTGGCCTCCCTGTCACCCACGGCACCGGTGGGAGTGGCCTCCGGGGCCCCCACCGTGCTGCCTGGTGCGGGGGGCGTGGCCTCGCAGACAAAACCCGCCCAAGTGGGCGTGGCTCCGCCCGGAAAGGGGCGGGGCTTAGCGTTGGCAGCTGATGGGAGCAGTGGTGCCACAGCTGTAACAGACAGCAGAGGTGGTGCCTGCCTGTCGGTGTCCCCTGTGCTCGTGGGCTTATCTGGGGCAGGGGCACCGGCAAAAGTCTCAGCACCTGGCTCCCAAATCCCCCCGGCAGGGAAGGTGCTGCCAGCAGGTGGCAGCAGTGGAAAAACTGCTGGCAAAAAATGCTTGCAAAAAATGAAAAACTGTGACCCCAGTGTGCATGTGAGTGAGAGTGGCCCAAGTGGGGTGACTGTTGACATGGATGGGGATGGCGTGGGTATGAATGTGGCTGTGGTTGAGGATACGAATGTTGGCGTGTCTGTGGCCGGGGCCTCGGGGTCTTCTCGGGGGGCTTCCTCACCTCTGGACCTCAGGGATGGTGACTTGTGATGCCGTTTCCTGGAGGCCCTCAAGAAGGGAGAACGGACGATCCAGGTAGAGGGAAGAGAGGTGGACCTGGCCTTTTCGCTGGATAGACACGGCCTGGCCGCCTTCCAAGATAAAAGGGAGGGGGAGACAGTGTGGTCCCTCCCGACAGCCGGGCAGGGGGTGGCCAGGAGGAATGTAGTCCGTCTTCGGTGGAGGGGCAGTGAAGCGTGCCCGCCAAGAGCGAGGGTCGTGGAGCTCCTCCTGAAGATGGACTTCAGGGCGACTGACATCTTTGCCCTGATCCATCCTTTTGGTACCCCCGTCTTCGACATCAGTTTTGTTCGACCGGAGGGCCTAGAGCTTTTCTGGTCGAATTTTGAACTGGTGAAGGGGGAGCCCGGCTGGCGAGACTTTGCCGTGCAGGCGGTGTCCCGCCAAAATGGCGTAAAGAGGGTGACCGTTCTAACCAATAACGAGTCACTCTCTGGGGTCGATATCTTGACGTAGCTTTCTCGCTATGGGGAGGTCACGGACGTCCCAAAAAAGAACAGGGACGAGTTTGGCATTTGGTCAGGGGGCTGGACCTTCATGATGAGGTTGAAGGTCTCAGGCGGTACTGTCACCCACATCCCTTCCTCAGCATTTCTGGGGAGAGACAGGATCCTGATCTTCTACCAGGGGCAACCGAAGGCCTGCCACAGGTGCGGTGATCCCCGTCACTTCAGCGCGGGCTGCAAGGTGCAGAAATGTGCCTTGTGTGGTGGGGTAGGTCATCTTGCCGCGGCCTGTGGTGACATTAGGTGTCATCTGTGTGGTGACCTAGGTCACCCGTATAGCCGCTGCCCCCGCTCCGTTTCTAACACCATCTCTGGTCAGGCGGGGGAGAGCCGTGGGGGGGTCCCCAGCGGTGCATCCTCTGCTGGAGCTGGAGGTGGGGGCGGGAGAGGAGCTGAGGGGCCAGTGAGGGAAGGCGAGGCCAGTTCATCTGCCCACCAGTGGCAACAGGTGAGGCGCCGTGGGGGTAGGGGGCAGGATAAGCCTCAGGCGACTGGGGTGATGTCTGTCCCCACCCCAGAAGCGGCAGCCGGAGCCCCTGAGGCCCTGGGGGAGGAGGCGGTGAACGAGGAGATCAGGAGGATGGAGAGGGAGGAGGTGGCTGCTTCTGAAGATTCCTCCCAGTATGAAAGTCTGGACGAGGAGGTGGTGGAGCAGCCTAAAAAATCAGGTGACGGTAAGACCATTAAGAGTCGGAGGAGGAGGAACAAAAAAGGGGCAAAAACATCTAAAGCCCCCCCCCGGCCGCTAAGGTGCCTACGGAAGGGCTCACCGGCTCCCCTCTGATCCCCCTCTCCAACCGGTTCCATGCCCTCAATGACTCTGCTGTGTCGGAGGTCGGGGGCGGGGGACCGGCGGTAACATCTGAGGTGCCTTCAGGGAGCGGCGGGGTCCATCCTCCGGGGGCTCACTTTCCTCTGGGGGGGGTACTGCCCTGGGGTCCAGGGGTGAGGAACCCAGTACTGGGAAGGAGGTGGCGGGTACCATGGACACCTCGGTGTCACTGAAGAGGAGGGGAGAGTCTGGCTCCTCCTCTGAAGGTGAGCGGAAAAAATCGGGGGGTACGGTCAAAAAGAAGGCCGTCTAACTCAATCACCCATGATGGCGGAACCTACCCCGTTGACTCTGGCGTCGATTAATGTCGCCAGTATAAAGTCAGATACGGCCAGATTTATGGCCTTTGATTTTTTCAACCGAGTTGAGGCTGACATTTTATTTTTGCAGGAGACCAGACTAACGGACATGGGGGCCATTTACAAAGCAAGGAGGGAGTGGAGATGCGGGCCCTCATACTGATCTCTTGCGGCCGAGCCGTATAGCGGGGTAGCGGTCCTTTTTAAGGCCGCTTCGGTGGAATGCAGACGGGTGATCGAGGTAGAAATGGGGAGGTGCTTGGTCCTTGACGTCTTCATGGGGGGACAGGAGCTCCGGCTCATTAACATCTATGGTCCACAGTCAAGGTGGAACCGTAAATGTCTCTTCCTGAAGATCAAGCCCTATCTTTTTACCAGCCGGCAGGTGGTCTTCGGTGGGGACTTTAATACTATAACTAGATCCCGTGATAGGGGAGGCCCCGGAGACCGAAGGCTGGATTTTGATAGTAATACTCTTAATAGTATAGCAAGCGAAGCTCGCCTGCTGGATGTCCACATCCGGCACACCCCAGGTCACGGAGGTTTCACCTTTCATAGGGGTAGTTGTAGGTCTAGGATAGATAGGTTTCTTTTAAAGGAGGAAGCCGTCTCTTCTGCAGTGTCCGCTGTTGAGGTGGAATTCTCCGATCACTGTTTTATTTTATTTTCCTTGAATGTTACAGAGACTCCCCGGATAGGGAGAGGCCTATGGAAGCTGAATTCGTCCCTGTTGGAAGAAGCGGATGTAAGACAATCCTTTGAGGAATTTCTTCAGAGCCAGTTACCTCTCTTGGGTCTCTGTAGCAGTAAGTCTGAGTGGTGGGAGATCTTCAAAAGAAGGGTTGCGGGGTTCTTCCGTCAGCTCTCGAGCCTCAGAGGCCTGAACAGGTACCGCCTGTATCGGGAGCTGGGGAGGAAACTCGAGCAGCTCGTCTCGACTAGAGGGGACCGTGAGGAAATCTCCAGGGTGAAGGCCTTGCTGAAGGGGTGCCAGTATGATAGGCACACATCCTTAGTTTTTGAGAGGGATTTCGGGAGGTACCGCTCGCCCGACCCCTACAGGAACTGCAGGATGTCAGTGAGTTGCAAGATGGTAACAGGACTGATTGACAGTACGGGTTCCCTGAACAGATCCAAATCAGGGATCCTGGAGGTGGTCAGATCCTTCTACTCGCACCTCTTGGGAAGGAGGAATCCAGATCGGGATGAGATGTCGGCTTTCCTGGCTGAAACCATCCCTGAGCCAGGGGATGACCCCTCTCTTCATGTTTTGGCAGAAGCAATCAGGGAAGAGGAAGTGAGACGGGCCATTGATGGGCTCCGGCCCAAAAAATCGCCCGGTCCGGATGGCTTAACATCCGAGTTTTACAGGACTTTTAGGGACTCTTTGGTCCCCCTCATGACTGAGGTTTTTAATGAATGTCTCTCCTCGGACTTTCTGCCCGGTTCAATGAGGAAGTCTGCCCTGATTATTCTGTCAAAGGGTAAAGACTCGTCCTGTATTGAGAATTGGCGTCCCATAGCACTTCTCAATACGGACCGAAAGGTTCTGGCAAAGGTGCTTTTCAATCGGTTGGTGAAGTTTGCACCCCGGCTCCTTTCAGGGGCCCAGCACTGCTCTGTTCGAGGCCGCAGTACTTTTAGTGCTGTGCTCGGTGTCCGGGAGGCAGTGGAGCAGAGCAGGGCAGGTCACTGGAAGGGGTACTTGCTGTCCTTAGATCAGGCGAAGGCCTTTGACCGGGTTAACCATGAGTACCTCTGGTCCGTCCTTTTGAGGTACGGTCTGCCTGGGAGGTTTGTTGATTGGTTGAGAGTATTATACAATGGGGCAGAGACTTTTCCGCTTGTTAACGGTTCGTTCGGACCCCCTTTTGAGGTGAAGTCTGGTGTCCTCCAGGGCTGTCCTCTGAGCCCACTGTTATACGTGTTCGCGATCGACCCCTTTTTAAGGAGAGTGGAACGCGGACCGTTGGTGGGAGTCGGGATGGACCGGGCGGAGCCAGAGACCACCTTGAGGGTAGTGGCGTACGCCGACGACGTTTCCCTTTTTGTATCCTCGAGAGAGGAGGCAGACTGGGTCATGTCTGAGGTTGAGCGCTACTCTGTGGCATCTGGGTCCATGATCAACCGGGATAAGTGTGAGAGTCTCTGGCTGGGAGGGGGAGATCCTAGTTTTGATCTCCCGGACACCCTTCCAGGGCCTCAGGCCACAGCAAAAATTTTAGGCATCAGTTTCGGCCCGGGGGACTATCCCCAGCAAAACTGGGAGGGCAGACTTAAGATTGCCGCCCAGAAGGTGGATCAGTGGAAGGGTTGGTCTTTGACCCTGAGGGAAAGGGTTAACCTGGCCAAGGGGTATTTGCTCCCTTTATTAATATACCTGGGCAGCGTCTGCATCTTGCCAGAACCTCTTTGGACACGGGTCTACAGCCTGTTCTTCCAACTATTATGGGGGAATAGGCTGAACCTAATAAAGAGGGAGGTCACGTACCGCACGAGGAGACTAGGAGGGTTGGGTATGGTCAACCCAGTGGTGTTTCTAGTAAACACCTTTCTTAAGGCAAACATCGCCAACCTCTGGTTAGAGAGGGCTCCTCCGTGGGTATTCTCCTGTAGGGGGTGGTTTCGGCCTTTCTTCCAGCAATGGGAGACAGGAGGGCGGGTGAAGGACCTTCTCACGCCTCATGGGCATCTTCCGGCTTATGCTACCCTGGTTGTGAAGGTGATCCGCCGGTGGGGTCTGGGAGTGTGGGAGATCAGGACCTTGTCAAAGAGGTTACTTGACAATAGGGTTCTGTTGACCCACTTCCAGAAGCCCCTGGCCCTCAAGGATTGCCCAAGCCGGGATCTGGAGGTGGGGCTCGGGTTATTAAACTCTAAGCGGATCCCCTTGAAGTTTTGGGACTTGGCTTGGCGCTGCTTCCATGGGAGACTGTATGTGAGGGACAACCTGAAGTACAGGAACTCTGATGACCGGGATTGTCCCCGCGAGGAGTGTGGCGGCATGCTTGAAAGCATGGAGCACTTCCTGCTTCGGTGTCCTTTTAATACAGAGGTCTACAAGAGGGTGGGTGCTTCCATTGGCTGGCCCAGGCTGGCAGGCCTTTCCTATGCGGAGTGGGCCTATGGGGCATTCAGATCCCTTGGTGGCCGAGATCGGGGCACTGTTTTCTTAGTTAGCTTAGTGACTAGGTTTTACACGTGGAACGCACGGTGTTTAGTGTCCACCCAGCAGAAAGTCCTCCCATGGGAAGAGGTGATTAGGAACATCCTGGGTGACCTGGCAAAAGTGCGCTCGCTGGAGTATGAGAGGCTGGGTGCAGGGAGGGCTTCCCTTCTATGGAGGGGGTTCTCATTTAATGTGCCCTAGGGAGAGTTAGGGAATGTGTGTCTGTGATAGGGTTAGTTTAGTCCCTTTCTATATTTTATATTTATTTGTAGGGTCAGATAGATGTGTAGGGAGGGACACGTAGGGACAGTCTTTAGGGACAGGTAGTTAGTATTAGGTTGGTAGTGAGGGACAGGTAGGGACAGGTAGGGAAAGATTGGTAGGGTGGTAGGGACAGATTTTTCTTTTTCTTTATTAGAGAGGGATAGGATTCTGTGTGATAGATTAGGGTGAGAGCCTCTGTAGTCTCCAGTTCCCGGTGGTGGGCTGTTACCCTCACGTGTAGTTTTTTGTTTTATGGTATTGGAACCCGTATATAGGGCTTGCAAGCACCGAACTTGGGTCTGATTTTGGTTCATGGTTGTTGTATATGGTAATGTGATTAAGTTTTTTAGGTTTATTGTAGTGTTATAAAGTTGCGTATATTATTTTTTATATGTCTGTGTATTATGATGTGTGTTTGGGGGGGGTTTAGTGTAGGTTGGGTGGGGGGTTTCAGGGGGGAGGGGGGGAGGGGTTTTGGTGGATGGGTTGGTGGTTTGGACATCCTAAAATGGATGGGAAAAAAGGCAAAAGGACCTGGTATCTTTGTGGGCCACAAACTTTAGTGGGACCCTGGTGTGATGAGGCCACAGACTATCGTGGGACCTTGGGTGTTGGGAGTGGGAACAAAAAAAAAAAACTGGGCCAGTTTGTTGTTTTGTTTTGGAGGTTTAGGTATGAATGTGGAGTGAATGTTGGAAGGGGATATTTTTGGAAAAAAAGGGTTAAGGTCTTCCCTTGCTGGGGGGGACTTTTGGAAATGACGTTTTATGTTCCATGAACATTGCAGGACATTTTTGCCTTTTAATTCATACTGGACATTATAATTTGGACTTGTTTGTGTTTTGCAATTTGTTCTTTGTGCAGTGTGTTTTATGGTTTGTTTTATACTTTTCTAATAAAAAGAGTTCCAGGACTCGGCTGAGGTTCCTGTACTGAGCTGTGTAACAACCTGTGCCCTGGCTATGGCTCTGCTGAGGAGCTCGTGTTCAGCGTTCTGCTGTGAGGACTGATGCTGATCCGGAGTGGACTGAGGTGGGGAGAGCTGACCATGTGAATAAATGTTGTAGAGGCCTCCAGGGGGCAGCGTGGCTGGTGTGAGGGGGGCATGGGCTAGGTAGAGGGGCATCCAGGGGTGCTGCGTGGCTGGTGTGAGGGGGGCATGGGCTGGGTAGAGGGGCATCCAGGGGGGCTGCGTGGCCGGTGTGAGGGTGGCCATGGCAACGAGTCCTGGTTCCCTGTCATGCGTGGTTCACCTTGATGGCCGTGCGTGACGTATCTGGCTCGGGCGGTTCAGCGTGCATGCGCTGATGGTCCAGGAGATGATTAGGGCCTGCGGTCACGTGACTGGAACGGACCAAAAGTATATTTAAAAAGACATGGAATGTCCTATTAAACAATCCCCCCCGAGGAATCCATAGGATATACCACGCGAAACACGCATTGAGGTCCTTGTTTATTCTGGGTGCTGATCTAATGTGGGTAAGAGTGCAATATATTTCTTTAGCTTTCTTTCATAGGGCACTATAGGCCATATGGCACGTGGTACATATCCATAGTGATGAAATGTGCCATAATTTTGTACCAGTGCATAAATGACTTGAATACTAGCACTTCTTGTACTTTATCCCAATAGATATTTAACATCTATTATTATGTTGTATATGTGTCACCCAGTTTGGTTGTCTGTGTGTCGTCCTTTTTAATCATGTATGTCTTTTCTGTATATTGTTTACAATAAAGTTTTTTGATTCTTTGCCATATACTCTGTATTTGGTTCCTTTTTGCTATATAACAGCAGAAACAAGTCCAGGGGCGCCCCCGGCCAGGGAAAATATAGAAATAGTCCTTGGATAAGTTCAATGGATCCAGCAGATGAGGGACACAACACAGTCCCACGTGGCGGCTTCTATCAATCCACACACGCCAGGAGGATCTGGCCGCAGCCTGAGACCCTCCAGCATCGGGAGGCCCCACGCAACTGACTGGGCCAAACATGAGTCTATTGTTCTGTCTACTGGGATCAGCCCCTGGATGGGGGAAGGGTTCACACCCTCTAGATGCAACAAGAGATGTTGACCTAGGCCTGATAACATTACAGTCCATGAACACAGGGGAGGGACACGCTGTTAGGCTGTGTGCCCACGATGCATTTAAGCACCGGCAAAAACGCTGCAGAAACGCTTAAATGCATGGTAGAAGGCCTGCCATGTTCCCCAATGATAATCCGTGCTGTGCACATGCTGCGTATTTTTCCGGAATGATAATCCGCAGCATGTCCATTAATTTTGCGGACACGCAGCGTAATTGCCGCCATTGACTTGCATTGAAACGCATATCATCTGTGTCCGCACATTTGCACACATGGATAATATGCGTTTCTATGTGCGGATGGCACCCGGGTGTGGAGGACAGGAGACTCTCTTCCGGACCTGGGTACCATAGAACCTGTGAAAAAAAGAATAAAATAAAAAATAAATATTATTCTTGCCTTCTGATGGCTCGCGGTGCCCCTTTCTTCACTTGCCGGCAGCGTGCTGTGGACTGAAGGACCTGCGCTGACGTCAGTCATATGACGGCAGGTCCTTCAGTGTACCGCGCGCTGCCGGCAGCCAGGACGGAGCGAAGCAAGACAGCGGGGGCCATCAGAAGGTAAGTATAGATTTATTTTTTACCATTCTTTCGGTCACACTATAAAAATCCATGCCGGTTGCATGGATTTATATAGTGTGACCAAGTTGTCAAGCACTTTCCAAGTGATGTTAAAATCGCTTGGAAAGCGCTTGTCAACCCGCATGCGGAAATGCAAGTGAAGAACGCTTCACATCCGCATGTGCAATCCGCATGTGCAATCCGCATGCGTTTTTTCTGCCAGGGAGATGCGGAAACTGAGCATTTCTGCATCGTGGGCACATAGCCTTACACCCCTTACACTAAAGCAGGTTACATTACATAGAGTACATAAACACAGGCTGGGGAGGGACACACTGTTACTGTCATATTGGATAAAATATAAGTTGCTGAGGTTAGGACCACCAGGGACCCCAATGTTACTTAGGAAAGACTATGTCCATGTTTGATAAAATAATTTTCACGTATGCTTAGCACAGGTCGGTCCGTCCATTTATGGATTCTGTATAGGACTAATAAAAATAGGCCATCCCAGCACTCGGCTATGTCATTTATGTACATAAATGCATACAAAATATTAACTACTCGAGCTAAATTGCTGCATTGTCACCTTAAAGAACTATGCACCTGATTAATGTCTTGATGAGAGGGCGGAGGTGAAGGACGCAGCTCCTGATTCATTAAGAGACATATTCATCAGAAGCGTCTGATGGCTGGACAGCGCCTCCATGCGCTATGCCACTTGCTGGAGGAGGATTTGTAGCGACCACCGCTGCTCATGATGAAGTTGCCAAACAGCAGTCATCACAACCCTGCCTACTTACCGATAAAAATGCCATTAGAAAGGAAAAAGTTGCAACATTTTTACATAGTCTTCAGTTGCATCCAAATTATACGATTGAGCATTTTATAACAGAATTCTGGAGTAAAAACTATGATGAATAGGGTCCTATGGGTTTTGTTCTGTTTAAGCTGAGTTGATGCAGGTCTGTGCTATGACGTCAATTCAAGTTAAACCCTTTTATCTACAGGTGCATCTCACTAAATTAGAATATCATCAAAAAGTTAATTTATTTCAGTTCTTCAATACAAAAAGTGAAAGTCATATTATATAGAGTCATTACACACCTGAACAAGGGATGTATAAGCGGGGCCCAATTGCAAGACTAGACAACCAACAGACGATTAGACCCCTAAAATATAACTTTTATTCGAATATGCTAAAAAGGACTCAGTAGTCACCATAACAACAAACACAAAAACAAGACAAAATGCCAGGGAACAGGGATAAGTCACACATCAGTCAGGAAGGATTACGGGCTCTATCTGTCCCTATTTTGTCCCTAAATTCTCTCCCTTGGGTCTCCTTAAATGCATATCTATGATGAATTGTCGGCTTCTTAATCTGTACGTTCACTTTTCTCTATCTTTTATTCACGATTGTGGTTTTTTAAATATAAAGATAGATATTTACCAGGGATATTAGGGACACCAACGTTGAGCGGGGGCGCCACGGAGCAAAAATTAGGGTGCCAACCTCCGCTGTCAGGAAGAGAGAGAATTTAGGGACAAAATAGGGACAGATAGAGCCCGTAATCCTTCCTGACTGATGTGTGACTTATCCCTGTTCCCTGGCATTTTGTCTTGTTTTTGTGTTTGTTGTTATGGTGACTACTGAGTCCTTTTTAGCATATTCGAATAAAAGTTATATTTTAGGGGTCTAATCTTCTGTTGGTTGTCTAATAGAGTCATTACACACAGAGTGATCTATTTCAAGTGTTTATTTCTGTTAATGTTGATGATTATGGCTTACAGCCAATGAAAACACAAAAGTCATTATCTCAGTAAATTAGAATACTTTATAACAGCTTGAAAAATTATTTTAAAATCTGAAATGTTATCCTACTGAAATGTATGGTCAGTAAATGCCCTCAATAGTTGGTCTGGGATCCTTTTGCATCAATTACTGCATCAATGCGGCAATGTGGCATGGAGGCGATCAGCCTGTGGCACTGCTGAGGTGTTATGGAAGCCCAGATGGCTTTGATAGCAGCCTTCAGCTCGTCTGCATTGTTGGGTCTGGTGTCTCTAGTCTTCCTCTCGACAATACCCCATAGATTCTCTATAATAGATTCTCTATGGGGTTATGGTCAGGTGAGTTTTCTGCCAATCAAGCACAGTGATACTGTTGTGTGTAAACCAGGTACTGGTACTTTTGGCCGTGTGGACAGGGGCCAAGTCCTGCTTGAGAATGACATTTCCATCTCCAAAAAGCTTGTCGGCAGAGGGAAGCATGAAGTGCTGTAAAATGTCCTGGTAGACGGCTGCGCTGACTTTGGTCTTGATAAAACAGAGTGGACCTACACCAGAAGATGTCATGGCTCCTCAAACCATCACTGATTGTGGAAACTTCACACTAGACCTCCAGCAGCTTGGATTGTGGCCTCTCCACTCTTCCTCCAGACTCTGATACCTTGTGGAGTGTGTCAGTGACTGCCTTCTGGACATCTGTCAAGCCAGCAGTTTTTCCCATGATTGTGGAGCCTACTGAAACAGACTAAGGGACCTTGTTAAATGCTTAGGAAGCCTTTGCAGGTGTTTTTTGTTAATTATTCTAATTTACTGAGATAATGACTTTTGTGTTTTCATTGGCTGTAAGCCATAATCATCAACATTAACAGAAATAAACACTTGAAATAGATGACTCTGTCTGTAATGACTCTATATGAGTTTCACTTTTTGTATTGAAGAACTGAAATAAATTAACTTTTTGATGATATTCTAATTTAGTGAGATGCACCTGTATTTTTAGAATTATCACACCAGTACACCTGTTTTCTTATTTGCAAGACTTAAGTAAACCTTGTATGATATCTTTTTCATTTGTGAATGTCCTTATACTTTCAAGCAGAACCTAGCCACCCCACAATGCAATAACCCATCGATCACTACAAGCCCTCCATTTTCCATGGATATCCATATTATGGACTGTGTATACGTTTCTTTTGCCTGAACTGCGCACCCCTCGGTGAAGACAGTGAGTTTTTTGGGGGCAGCTTATGGTCGGCTCAGGATATGAACACCCCCTGATCTGCTTGAAAATATAACTGAAATAAAATGTTGAGAAAAAATTTCAAATATCACGTTGACCCTTCAAGTCACTGTCTTGTAAATCTGTATCACTTCTACACAGAATAGGTGATTGGTCTGAAATCACTCGGGGTGTAAAGAGAATCTGTCATCACAGAATAACTAATCAAGCCAATCGCAGCCCCTCAGTATAACATGGCACCCTGTATCTTGATTGGCAGCTGTAGCTTTATAGACTCGAGTGGGGGTCTCAAACACTTGGCCACAGAGGCTGCTTCATGCAGGCCGCAGGCACCATACACCTTGAGGATTGTGGCACGTCAGCACTTTTTCAGTGGAACATATTGCAGGCGCCGTGCACAGACAAGCTCTTTGCTCAGCTATACCAATGCCAACTGTGGGTCAATCACAGGCCAGCAGCTAATGTCTGCAGGGGACCAGGATGGGAACAGTACTAGAAGATGAGGATCAGGATCTTGACATTACTGCAAAGAGACATTACTACAAAAAGGGGACCAGGAAGGGACACGTTACTGTGAGATAGGGAGCCGAATGGTGAGATTGCTACAAAAAGGGGACCAGGTAGGAGGATATTTCTACAAGATGGCCATGATGGGAGACAATAAAACAAGATGAGTACCATGATGGGGGACATAAGCACAAGATAGGAACCATGATGGGGACATTACTACAAGATGTTGGCCAAAACTACTATATGGCGCTAATAGTAAGATTGTATTACAAAAAGGGGCTAAAATGTAAAAGAAAACAAAAAAAATATAGATTGGAGTTGCTGCAGGGTGTTTTATTATTTCTTGGCAGACATTATACAAGATTACAACCACAATTCATGAAGAAACAAATTTTGCATGCCAGTATTTAATAAAATGTGAGAGGCAGAAAGCTTTTTTTTTGTTAAATTAAAAAATTTGTTTGTTTTTTATATTATCACTTTTCATAGTTTAAAAACTTACACAAAGCTCTGATTGTTCATGTTTGATAAAATTTTACTTTTCTTGTTTGTCCACCAGTCCTGGTCAGCACCAGCATTATGAAGAGCGGCTGGACATTATCATAATTTATATCACAAATGTGGCAGAAATGATCACATAAATGTTGTCTAGCTCCGCCCACTCTTCAGAAATGTCGCTGCTGTGGCTGGGACTGGTGGAAATACAGTAAAAGTCAAATTTGAGCAAAACTGAACAATCAGTGCTGTGTGTAATTATGTATGTCACAAAAAGTGACAATGCATACATACATTTATAATTCCTATGCCATGAGATTGGAATCTATGAGGAGCTCCTGGAATTAACTCCATTCTGGAGGTTTCAGTCATGAGGCGTCTAGATTGGATTTGATCTTATGAGGACATCACTCCAGCAACTCCATTCTACTCAGGTCACCAATGAACTGTACAGAATAGAGGCTACAGGGAGATCATCTAAAAATCCACACCGATCTAGACGGCTCACTAGTGAATCAGATAGAATGGAGTTGCTCAAATGAGGTCCTCAAAAATCCACTCCAATCTATACGGCTCACTAGTGAATCAGCTACAATGGAGTTGCTCAAATGAGGTCCTCAACAAATCCACTCCAATACAATGTTGTAAATTATGAGGACTCTGTTGCTGCGCTCTGTTATGTTTCTCCCTGCGAAGCTCCGCTCACTCTTTGAAAAACTCGATTCCAGTCACCTCAGCACCAAACAGTACAGTTTGGAGGCTACAGGGAGATCCTCAAGAAATCCACTCCGATCTATACGGTTCTGTAGCACCCTGAGGACTCGACTGCTACAGGGGTATTGCACCTCAACCCAGAGGTGTGGTATTCCACTCCCGGGTAAGGATGGAGTGTGGGACTGAGCTCAGCTAGCTGCATACACTACATACATCCCATTTCCGAGGGACAGAACTACTGTACTCCCACCAGATACATGTGCAGGTACGACAGCGTCTGTCCCTGGCTGGAGTGGGAGGGGGGTGGAACATCCCAGTAGTGTAGGGGCAGATAGGGGGAGCAGTCTGGGTAAAGATAGGAGCTCATTGGGTGCTGGTCACCTGAGCTCACACATAGAGGGAGTATATAAGGTGGGAACCATCTTAGAACAGGGTCAGACAGTCAGTCTTTGTAGAGGAGTAGAGCAGAGAGGCTCAGCCAGCTCCAAGGCCAAGAGAGAGAGAGGAGAAAAGAAAGACCCAGAGGGGAAAAGAAGAAGGAACCCCAAGAACCTAAAATCAGACCAGAAGGGTGAAGGGTTGGCACAAGGGTACCGGATCCCAAGCTGGCAGAGGCAAAGCACACCTTAGCCAGGACCGGAGGTCGTGGGCAGGATATGCCACGACCCTCACTAAATCCACTGAGAAGGCACACCGAGTATAGGGTCAGGGAACCCAGAGAAAAGGGTTTAACCAACAAGAGACCCGAGGAAGCCGGACATAAGTGGATCCCTGGTGGGAACGGCCGTAGAAAGGAAAGTCAGAAAGGGAGCTCAGGATCACGCTCCAGAATTGCTTGGGGGTTGGCCGAGTCCAGGACCTGGTGGACGCAGCACGGCTCGGGTGGTCACTCAAGGCCAGAGTGACCAAAAGAACAGCAGTAAGTAAAAACCCTGAACTGCACAGCCCGACTCTGAGTCTTCTTACCATCCACACTGCACCTCCACAACCACCATCCTCTACATCTGACCCCCTGAGGCCATACCCCTCCCGTTGGGGGTTATACTACCACAGCTGCACACACACCACCAGCCTCAGCGGACCCTTCTGCAGCGGCGGCCTTTTAACCGCAAATCAACGGGTGGCGTAGTCGACACAAAGAACATCCAACAACATCTGTAAGGACTGCCACACACTGAGTTTGACACCCTGGGCACGGACCGGGTCACCGCCACTCGGAGACTACAACCCCCATCTGATCCGGCTCCGGGTATCCCCAAACAGCACTGGCCCAGGGGGCCCGTCAACTTTGGCGTAGTCGGCAGGATAACGTGCCCGCAACAACCGGGTACTGCGTGCCTGAAGAAAAGTTCACCTTTACCTCAAAAAGAAGTCTCCCGCCGGTTCCGGAGGGTCCCCGCCATCGGACGCCATCACGGATCGTTTCCCGCCGGTTGCCCGCCATCTGCAGCTTTTTCCCGCCATCCACGGAGTTTCCCGCCACTGGGAGACGATTCCCGCCATTTCAGAAGATTTCCCGCCTTGGAAGAGCGGACGCCATTATGGGCGTGCCAGAGGATGGCAGGAGGCCACCTCCCATCGTGGGCCAGGTCGAAGAATGGTGCCAAAAGCGGAAACCGCCCCCACCAACAGAGACTGTGATGCTAGAGATGTCCATCAGCGTGAGGGAACTGCCCCTGGAACTGACAATCACCAAGTTGCCCCGGGACCACCCTCAATGTGGGCGGAGACAGAACAAAAGAGTGAAGATGGGTGCAGCCTGGAGGAGTCTGGAGAGAGCGCACCCGGAGACAAGAAGTCTGGAGAGGAGTATGGAGAAAGCACACCCGGAGATGGAGGGAGAGTCAGGCAGCACCGACCCAGTGGTCAGGAGCCTGCTGCAAGCAACCACCCCACTAGGTCTGGTGGAGATCCTGGCACAGCTCCCCCGAGACCGGGAGTGTGCACAGACCGCGCTGGAGGGCCTCGCACGGAGGATGGCCCAGGTGCAGCGAGACACGCTGGCGGAGTGGAGCCGAGAGATGGCCCAGCAGACCGGAACCCGTCAGCGGAGCACGCCACCCGAGACGAGGAGACAGACCGCCTCTGAGGATGGTGCAGGAGGAGTGAAGGCCGGAGACGGCGCCGAGGAGGGAGCTGAACAGACGGAGGCAGGTAAAGGGGACGTCACTACCCCGACCCGAGAAACCGTGAGCCTGCCCCAGCTCCCCGTCGCAGAGCCCGAAATTCCCCCTGCCGTGCCCGTCGCTGCACCGTCACCGCTCCAGACTAGGCCTCAAGCAGAAGCCGCGGTAGCGACCCCTGTGACGTCACGCGCCTCAACCCTGAGCGCGGCAAAGCAGGAAACACCACCGGCCTGGTCGCAAGGTCTAGTACCCCCGGGCGCCGCAATTCCAACAGCGCCCCCTACCTCCGCGGAGCCACCGGCCTGGTCGCAGGGCCGAGTAACCCCGGGCGCCGCCGTCCTTACGGTGCCCTTTACCTTTAGGGTGCCCCAAGCCTGGTCGCAAGGCCTGGTCAACCCGGGCGCTGCTACCATCACCGCGCCCTCAACATCTCGAGTGCCGCACCTGGGTGAAGATCTATTTGCCCAGCACACGTGCCCGGATGGGCAGCCTTTTATATGGCCACAGGAGTACTACCAACTGGAACTCCAAAAAGCAAGGCCCCTGTGCGAGCCCCTGATTCCGGCTCCGAAGCCCGTCAGGAGAACCCCGCTCCCGCTGGAAGAAGCACAGTTCGAGTGGGACCTCACCGGAGAAGACCTCATGGGGTTCACTCAAGAAACACGGGCAGCCGCAGCGGAGCGTGTGGAGTGCTGCCGCCAGCAGTTGGCAGTCTTCGAACGAGAACGAAGAGAGAGGCGGGTCCGTGAGAAACAGATGCAAGTGCGGAGCGCGGAGCAGAAGAGCCGGACCAGGAGAGACCCCCGTGCAGTTCATGGTCCCCGTACCACCGGGACTGCGATTAAATTTCATATGCAGCACGGTTGGGGTTTCATAAGAGACCATCATACCCCCGGCGACGTCTTTGTCACCCGCAGAGACGTAGAAAGCCATCTGCCGGAGGGACACAGAGGTCGTGACCTATATGTAGGGGATGAGGTCACCTTTACCCGGCACAAGTGTGCCAAAGGACCCTACGCCCTCCATGTACACCGGCTGACGGAGGAGGAGCTGCGGTGTGGGGAGGAGCAAGAGGACCCGGACGGGTCTGAAGAATACAAAGAAGGAGCAGGAGGACGCCGTCATTAAAGTACGGTAAAGAGAGACTGTATATAGTTACCCGTCGGGGTACAGTGAACTGTTGCTGATTTAAAGATGTTCCCCGTTGGGACAAGTGTGAACTGCAACCCGTGTGTCCCTATTCCCACTGACCGAGGACTGAGAGCGGCCATTTCCCCTTGTATATAGTTGCGCTTTCTAAGGCGCCCCCTACTGGTTTTATAGGAAAACTGTTTTTCAAGAATAGACTGTTGCACTTTACCCGGTCACAAGTCGCACCGTGGCCGGAGGAACAAGAAAAAAAAAAAAAAAAGTTTATTGCTGCTAATATATATGATGTTTTATATGTTTATGTTTTATGAAAAAATTGTATGTTTGTGGATGTTTTTATTCTCTTACAGCCCGAGGACGTGCTGTGATTTACCAGGGGGGAATGTAGCACCCTGAGGACTCGGCTGCTACAGGGGTATTGCACCTCAACCCAGAGGTGTGGTATTCCACTCCCGGGTAAGGATGGAGTGTGGGACTGAGCTCAGCTAGCTGCATACACTACATACATCCCATTACCGAGGGACAGAACTACTGTACTCCCACCAGATACATGTGCAGGTACGACAGCGTCTGTCCCTGGCTGGAGTGGGAGGGGGGTGGAACATCCCAGTAGTGTAGGGGCAGATAGAGGGAGCAGTCTGGGTAAAGATAGGAGCTCATTGGGTGCTGGTCACCTGAGCTCACACATAGAGGGAGTATATAAGGTGGGAACCATCTTAGAACAGGGTCAGACAGTCAGTCTTTGTAGAGGAGTAGAGCAGAGAGGCTCAGCCAGCTCCAAGGCCAAGAGAGAGAGAGGAGAAAAGAAAGACCCAGAGGGGAAAAGAAGAAGGAACCCCAAGAACCTAAAATCAGACCAGAAGGGTGAAGGGTTGGCACAAGGGTACCGGATCCCAAGCTGGCAGAGGCAAAGCACACCTTAGCCAGGAACCGGAGGTCGTGGGCAGGATATGCCACGACCCTCACTAAATCCACTGAGAAGGCACACCGAGTATAGGGTCAGGGAACCCAGAGAAAAGGGTTTAACCAACAAGAGACCCGAGGAAGCCGGACATAAGTGGATCCCTGGTGGGAACGGCCGTAGAAAGGAAAGTCAGAAAGGGAGCTCAGGATCACGCTCCAGAATTGCTTGGGGGTTGGACGAGTCCAGGACCTGGTGGACGCAGCACGGCTCGGGTGGTCACTCAAGGCCAGAGTGACCAAAAGAACAGCAGTAAGTAAAAACCCTGAACTGCACAGCCCGACTCTGAGTCTTCTTACCATCCACACTGCACCTCCACAACCACCATCCTCTACATCTGACCCCCTGAGGCCATACCCCTCCCGTTGGGGGTTATACTACCATAGCTGCACACACACCACCAGCCTCAGCGGACCCTTCTGCAGCGGCGGCTTTTGACCGCAAATCAACGGGTGGCGTAGTCGACACAAAGAACATCCAACAACATCTGTAAGGACTGCCACACACTGAGTTTGACACCCTGGGCTCGGACCGGGTCACCGCCACTCGGAGACTACAACCCCCATCTGATCCGGCTCCGGGTATCCCCAAACAGCACTGGCCCAGGGGGCGCGTCAGCTCACTAGTGAATCAGCTAGAATGGAGTTGCTAAAATGAGGTCCTCAAAAAATCCACTCCAATACAATGTTCTAAATTATGAGGAATCTGTTGCTGCGCTTTGTTATGTTTCTCCCTGCGAAGCTCCGCTCACTCTTTGAAAAACTCGATTCCAGTCACCTCAGCACCAAACAGTACAGTTTGGAGGCTACAGGGAGATCCTCAAAATACCCACTCCGATCTAGATGGTTCACTAGTGAATCAGCTAGAATGGAGTTACTAAAATGAGGTCCTCAAAAAATCCACTCCGATCTAGAAGGCTCACTAGTGAATCAGCTAGAATGGAGTTACTAAAATGAGGTCCACAAAAAATCCACTCCGATCTACACGGCTCACTAGTGAAACAGCTAGAATGGAGTTGCTCAAATGAGGTCCTCAAAAAATCCACTCCAATACAATGTTGTAAATTATGAGGACTGTGTTGCTGCGCTCTGTTATGTTTCTCCCTGCGAAGCTCCGCTCACTCTTTGAAAAACTCAATTCCAGTTGTGTCACCCTGGCCTGGATGCCACAAGTGTAATTAAAGCTGTGTCTGAGAGCAAGGGGGAGGTTCTCTGGTCAGGGGAACATTAGCATGCAATGCCTCCTGTCTCAGGCCAGTAGGGGGAGCAGGCTGCCCCTATAAAAGCGGGTACTGGGGGCAGGGTTTGAGAGAACTTGATGGCCTGTCTCAGCACTGAGACTTGTCCCAGAGCAGAGCAGGGACAGACAGTTGCACTGCACCTAAGAGGAAGTGTGGCAGGAGGAGAGCCACAAGCCAGAGACAAGAGGCGAAGAGAGCCTGTCTTGGCAGATAAAAGACTTACTTTACCAGACTTTGGTGTCTGAGGCTGGGAGGATTCCACATTCTCCAGCAGATAACCAGTTCGCAAGGGACTGTATATTCCTTGGCCTAAGAAGCCTGGAGGCCCTGCCACAACCGAAGGGACCAGTAAAGCCGTACAAGGCTGGGAGCAGAAAGGAACCCACATCGCAGGCCATACAGGCGAGAATACACGGAAAGCTCGGAAACGTGGGCTGTTACCCTATAACGAGGAGATAGCCAGAAGGAGCGCAGAAAGCACAGTAGGCCTACACCCTCACCCTGACCAGGGCCAATTTCCCCGTTGCTCTCAGACATCCAGGTCCCCTCCTAGCCGGGACTGTTTATGGGTCAGTTTACCTGTTTTAGTAAAGACCCTGGACTGCAACTTGTTGTCTGTGTGCTCCTTGCTCCTCCAGCACTATCGGCACCGGGACTCTCACTACCATCACTCCCACCATCCACCACACTGCCCTGGGACCGCACTCTTCCCGTGGGGAGTCACACCATCCCAGCTGCATATATCATCAGCCCCAGCGGTCTGCCCTGCAGCGGCGGTTCCTAATGACCGCAAATCCACGGGTGGCGTAGTCGGACATAATCAATAGCACATAACGGACTACCACTGGCCTGACCACCCTGAGCCACGGAACCGGGTTGCCACTACTACCCCCATCGCTCCCTATTGCCCGGATCCGAGTGCCGCACGGCCCAGGGGGCGAGTCAGCTTTGGCGTAGTCGGCAGGATTTCGTGCCCGCAACCACCGGGTACTGTGTGCCTGAAAAAGACTTTTGTAACTTACCTGTGGCGAAGTTTCCCGCCATCCGGAGCCGATTCCCGCCATCAGATGCCATCTTGGACCGTTTCTCGCCGTTTTCTGCCGTCTTCCCGCCATCCGCAGCTGCTTCCCGCCATCAGACGCCATCTTCAGGACGCCGCGCGGGAAGAAGAGGGGCGTGGACGTCAAAACCGCTCGAGATCCGAAGCTCCGCCCCACGCACCGACGCTGCGCAAGGTCCTGGAAGGGAGAGAGAGCGACGCTGACGTCATCGGAGCGCGACGCCAGGTCCTCGTCCATAGCAGCAGCAGTGGAGCCGCGGCCTACAGAAGAGGATCGTCGGAAGGTAGGCCACGCTTAACTAGGGGGGAGAAAGATGTCGTATACAGAGGTGCCCACTACCACCAACGCAGCTGCAGCAGCGGTGATGCCCTTTTCCCTGCCCTACATCCCTGGAGCGGCCTGGCTGCCCAAATACTCAGGGGAGCCCCATGCCCTAACTGACTTCAAGGAAAGGCTATACAGTTTGTTCCAAGTTTACCCCCTGACAGAGGAACAGAAGGTCAGCATATTAACAGGGCAGTTAACTGGCGCAGCCCAGAGGGAGGTAAAATCATGGCCCACTGAGGAGAAAAGAACTGTGAAGGGTATTCTGGCCCGGCTGCGGGGTACCTTTGACACACGTACCTCTGCTGAAATTAAAATGAGGTTCTATGGGTGTAAGCAGCGGGCACAGGACAGCATCAGAGACTATGCCCTAAATCTGCAGGAAGCCCTGAGGGCTATTCAACAAACTGACCCTGGCAGTGTGCAGGAAACGGATAAGCTGCTAACAGAACAATTCATAGAAGGTCAGCTGTCTAGCGCCCACAGGGCCCAACTGCGCCTCTTGTTCTTTCAGAACCCCGACCTGACCTTTGCCCAATTTAAGGACAGGGCCATAAGGGTGCTCCGTGAATCTGCAACCAGTGGCGCTATAAACCCCCGGCGCCCTGCTCTCACCAACCACCAGGAGGCGGCGCCCTCCTCTATGGATCCCGTGGGGGCTGATGCACAGGCCCTGAACCAAGCCCCGTCGAAAGACCTGCACCACCAAGTCCAGGAGCTGACCAGGAGCGTCGCGGCGTTGACCAGGACCGTCCAGGCGTTGCAAGTGGACCCGTCAAGACCCATCGAGCTGGCTTCAAGTCTGGAGGATGTCCCGTGGCGTCGACAGAGGAGGATCCCGTCGTTCCGAGGGAGGCCCACAGACCGCTACGCAGAGGGTGGACAGCCCATTTGCCGTCGATGCAACCAGCCCGGACACATTTCCAGCTACTGTAATTTAAACGGGTCCAACCTGGGGCAGAGGGCCAACCCCCAGGCATAAGATCACCAGGCCCTTACAATTGGCGTAATAAGTACGTTGGGGGGCGCCCGGTTTTACCCGTGGTGCTGGACGGTATCCCCATGAGCGCCTTGCTGGATACTGGGTCACAAGTAACCACTATCCCTTATGTACTTTTTAAGCAGTATTGGACTGATGCTGATATCACACGGTATCCAGACAGTAACTTGAGCATCATCGCCAGTAACGGCTTACCCGTGCCGCAGATGGGGTTCAAGGAGATGACCATTAAAATTGGTAAAGTTGAACTACCGACACAGGGAGTGATTATTGTGGACATTGACCGTCGTGAAAGTCACCCTAAAATAACTGTGGGTACTAACGTGATTGAAAATTGTCTTTCAGAGGTAATTGTAATCTTACAACTGGTGGCGGTGAATGCTAGTTCCAGCCAACAGAGAGTCCTCAACAAGGAGATAAAAGCCCTGATGAGACGGCAGCAGGTAGAACTGTCTGGTGGTGAGATCGGTAGCGTAAGACTGAGTAACCCATTCCCCATTTCCATGCCTCCCAAAAGTGAAATGATGATCTGGTGTCGGACTGCAATCGGGTTGAGAGGTAGAGACTACCAAGCCATGGTAGAACCCGTGTACTCAGACAGCAGGCCCACCATTTTGACAGCCCGGGGGGTGGTTGATGTCCGTCATGGGAGGGTGCCCATCCTCATTCTCAACATTGGGGAGAGGGAGGTACACTTACCCAGGTACGCTACACTCGCCAAGCTGTTTGTGGTCGAACACAAAGCTATCAGGGCCGTGGAACCCTTGCCTCCATCTCCTCAGGCGGAGAGTAATGGCTCCCAGAAACAAAAGGAGGACTGGTGCCAGAAACTCCACGTGGGTGCTGACTCCACTCCCCTGCACCAAGAACAAGGAGTCTACCGGGTGGTACAGGAGTACGAGAGAGTCTTTAGTAAGCACCCGCTAGACTTCGGCAGAGTAAAAGGGATAGAACACCACATCCCCACAGGGAGCCACCCACCAATAAAAGAGAGACACAGACCTGTACCCCCTGCACATTATCAGAACGCAAAGAGCATGCTAAGAGAAATGAAAGAAGCTGGGGTCATTCGAGATAGCTGTAGCCCCTGGGCAGCCCCCTTGGTTCTGGTGAAAAAGAAAGACGGCACCATGAGAATGTGCGTGGACTATAGACAAATCAACCGTATCACCCACAAAGACGCATATCCGCTGGCTAGAATAGAGGAGTCTTTAGCCGCACTAAAATCAGCTAACTTCTTTTCTACTTTGGACCTTACTAGCGGGTACTGGCAGGTTCCTGTGGCAGAGGCTGACAAGGAGAAGACCGCCTTCACCACCCCGATGGGACTGAGCGAATTCAACTGCATGCCTTTCGGGCTCTGCAATGCACCAGGGACCTTCCAGCGGCTGATGGAATGCTGTCTAGGGCACCGAAACTTCGAGACGGTTCTCCTTTACCTGGACGACGTGATCGTCTATTCGAAGACCTACGAGGACCACCTAAAGCACCTGGCCGAGGTGTTCGAAGCCCTGGCAGGCTATGGCCTGAAGGTGAAACCATCGAAGTGTCACCTGCTGAAACCGAAGGTCCAGTACCTCGGGCACGTGGTAAGCGCGGAAGGAGTGGCCCCCGACCCTGACAAGGTCACGGCAATCAAGAGCTGGCCAAGCCCCTCGAACATCAAAGACGTGAGACAGTTTCTCGGGTTGGTAGGCTACTACCGAAGGTTCATCCCCGGGTTCACTAAGATGGCAGCTCCTATGCAGGACCTCCTGATCGGACAGTCTAAGTCCAGAAGTCAAAAGCCACCCTTCAAGAGGGATAAACCGGAAGAGGAGTCCTTCCGCCAGCTAAAGATGGCCCTCACGGGGGATGAGATCCTGGCCTACCCTGATTACGGCCAGCCTTTCATTCTCCACACAGATGCCAGTAATGTGGGACTGGGAGCCGTACTGTCCCAAAACCAACAGGGCAGAGAAAGGGTGAACGCGTACGCCAGCCGGAAGCTGAGGCCCACCGAGAGGAACCCGGAGAATTACAGCTCCTTCAAGATAGAATTCTTGGTGGTGGTGTGGGCCGTGACGGAACGCTTCAAGCATTACCTGGCCTCCGCAAAGTTCACCGTGTACACGGACAACACCCCGTTGACACACCTGGACAATGCAAGACTGGGTGCCCTGGAACAGCGGTGGATGGCCCGTCTCTCCAACTATGACTTCGTGATCAAGTACCGGGCAGGCAAAACCAATGCCAACGCGGACGCCCTATCAAGGATGCCTCACTTACCTGAAGGTGACGAAGACCCAGAAGAGCTGGAGGAGGTAGAACTCCCCGCGTTTCACCGGTATGGAGCCGCTCAATACTCTCACCGCGTGAAGGAGGAGATCTAACAACCGTGATGATCAATCCCCTACCTCACCACAGCTGGGCCGAGACCCAAGATAGTGACCCTGCAATCCGCCTGGTGAAAGATCTGCTGACCCGGAAAGACGCCCGCTTAGATCCAGATGCCACAGAGGAAGCCAAGCAGCTATGGAAAGAGAAGAGCAAGCTGTTCCTCTACGAAGGCAAGTTGTGCAGAAGGATTGTCAACCACCGGACGCACGAGCTGACCTGGCAAGTCGTGGTCCCAAGGCGAGATGCAGCTATGGTCCTGGGGGCTTACCATGACAGAGCGGGGCTCTTCGGTTGGAAGAAACTGGAGTTCCTGCTAAGAGGAAGATTCTTTTGGGTCGGCATGAGAGGTGCTGTAGAAAAATGGTGCAGAGACTGTGGCCCTTGTCACCTAAGGAGGAAGGACCGCACCAGCCAGAAGACACCCTTGAGGCCCATCGTCACCACGCAGCCTCTTGAGCTGGTAGCTCTAGACCATGTCAAGTTGGCTCCAAGCCGGTCAGGGTACATCTACGCCCTGACAATCGTGGACCACTATTCCCGTTTTCTCGTGGTGGTCCCGGTAAAAGACTTGACAGCCCAAACAGCGGCCAGAGCCTTCCAGCAATATTTCTGCCGTCCACACGGGTATCCGGAACAGGTCCTGACAGACCAGGGTCCTGCGTTCGAGGCTGAAATCTTCCAGGAGTTCTGCAACCTCTATGGCTGTAAGAAGATTCGTACAACGCCTTACCACCCCCAAACCAACGGGATGTGTGAGAAGATGAACAATATAGTCATTGATCTCCTGAAGACGTTGCCCCTGGAGGAACGCAGCCTGTGGCCAGAAAAACTGCCGGACCTGATAGACCTATACAACAATATCCCGGTGAATGCTACAAACTGCACCCCGGCTTACCTGATGCGAGCTAGACCAGGTAAGCTGCCCGTAGACGTGGAGATGGGAGTCCTAATACCTGAGGACACCTCCCCGGATGCGGACTGGGATACGGAAAGGCAACTGCAGTACAAGAAGGTACAGGAGAGTGTGGAGAAGAGCCTGGCCCAGGTGAGAGAGAGGCAAGAAAAACTCTTCAACCAACACGCCCCTGCTGGTCCCCTAGAACCTGGTGAGCAAGTCCTGAAGCGGAAGAGAAGGCTACATAAGTTGGACGACCAGTGGGAAAGGGAACCCTACACCGTACTGCAGTCTGACCACGACAACCCAAAGGTGTGCATAATCACCAAGGACGGAGGAGAAACCACTAGTGTCGTCTCCAGAGACCACCTCAAAAGGTGCCCCGAGCAACTCCGTAGTGCAGAAGAGGATCAGAGTGACCTTGAACCCGCAGAGGTCAAGGAAGAAATGATCAGCACCGTTCTCGGAGAGTTCCCTCAGTCCTGGACTCGCATAAATGATGCCATAGTGGTACCTGTCCTGCATTTCCTGCAACCAGCACAGCAACAACCAACACCAGAGCCGGAAGGTGAAGAGGAGCAAGCGGTTCCAGAGGCAGAAGAGCCTGTACCAGCAGCCCAGGAGAGTCAACCCTCTGCTGACAGTGAGCCTGCCATGCCTGCGGTAAGCCAAAGGACCCGCAGACAGCTGCCTGCCCTACCTGTACACCCAGCTGGTAGCTGTACCCCTAACGCTAGTGGGGAAAGCCAGGTTGGTCCACCACCAGACAGTGGGTTAAGGAGGTCAACCAGGAGCACAAAGGGGCAGATACCCGCTCGCTGGAAAATATAGAGCGCGCTAAGATTGTAAATAACCCTGTTGCCAAATGTTGAATTGTTTGCCAAGTTACATGCATGTCTGGTAATTCTGTGTTTCAGTTTCTTGCAGCTACCGTAAGGACTCACAGGTTATGGACTTTTTATAACCAGGACCTTGTATGGACTGCGTTCGGAGCCTAACCCAGGAATGAACTAAGACTGTAAAGGACTTGGGGTAGGACAGACCCCCACCTGGTTAAGGCTCCCCGTTGTATTGGTGATATGGACACCCGGTCAAAGACCACACTGTGACCTTAAGAACTCAATCTGTGCGTCACTTTCCTGATAATGTTTTATAGTTATGCATATTGTCTTTGTTTACTGTTTAGTCCCGGAGTACTAAATTTTACTAGGGGGGAATGTGTCACCCTGGCCTGGATGCCACAAGTGTAATTAAAGCTGTGTCTGAAAGCAAGCGGGAGGTTCTCTGGTCAGGGGAACATTAGCATGCAATGCCTCCTGTCTCAGGCCAGTAGGGGGAGCAGGCTGCCCCTATAAAAGCTGGTACTGGGGGCAGGGTTAGAGAGAACTTGATGGCCTGTCTCAGCACTGAGACTTGTCCCAGAGCAGAGCAGGGACAGACAGTTGCACTGCACCTAAGAGGAAGTGTGGCAGGAGGAGAGCCACAAGCCAGAGACAAGAGGCGAAGAGAGCCTGTCTTGGCAGATAAAATACTTACTTTACCAGACTTTGGTGTCTGAGGCTGGGAGGATTCCACATTCTCCAGCAGATAACAAGTTCGCAAGGGACTGTATATTCCTTGGCCTAAGAAGCCTGGAGGCCCTGCCACAACCGAAGGGACCAGTAAAGCCGTACAAGGCTGGGAGCAGAAAGGAACCCACGTCGCAGGCTATACAGGCGAGAATACACGGAAAGCTCGGAAACGTGGGCTGTTACCCTATAACGAGGAGATAGCCAGAAGGAGCGCAGAAAGCACGGTAGGCCTACACCCTCACCCTGACCAGGGCCAATTTCCCCGTTGCTCTCAGACATCCAGGTCCCCTCCTAGCCGGGACTGTTTATGGGTCAGTTTACCTGTTTTAGTAAAGACCCTGGACTGCAACTTGTTGTCTGTGTGCTCCTTGCTCCTCCAGCACTATCGGCACCGGGACTCTCACTACCATCACTCCCACCATCCACCACACTGCCCTGGGGCCACACTCTTCCCGTGGGGAGTCACACCATCCCAGCTGCATATATCATCAGCCCCAGCGGTCTGCCCTGCAGCGGCGGTTCCTAATGACCGCAAATCCACGGGTGGCGTAGTCGGACATAATCAATAGCACATAACGGACTACCACTGGCCTGACCACCCTGAGCCACGGAACCGGGTTGCCACTACTACCCCCATCGTTCCCTATTGCCCGGATCCGAGTGCCCCACGGCCCAGGGGGCGAGTCACAGTCACTTCAGCACCTGTACAGTTTGGAGGCTACAGGGAGATCCTCAACATACCCACTCCGATCTAGACGGCTCACTAGTGAATCAGCTAGAATGGAGTTGCTCAAATGAGGTCCTCAAAAAATCCACTCCAATACAATGTTGTAAATTATGAGGACTGTCGGCTGCACTCTGCTATGTTTTTCCCCGCGAGGCTACACCTTCTCTTTGAAAAACTCAATTCCAGTCACCTCAGCACCTGTACAGTTTGGAGGCTACAGGGAGATCCTCAACATACCCACTCCGATCTAGACGGCTCACTAGTGAATCAGCTAGAATGGAGTTGCTCAAATGAGGTCCTCAAAAAATCCACACCAATACAATGTTGTAAATTATGAGGACTGTGTTGCTGCGCTTTGTTACGTTACTCCCCACGAGGCTCCGCTCACTCTTTGAGAAAATTCGATTCCAGTCACCTCAGCACCTGTACAGTTTGGAGGCTACAGGGAGATCCTCAACATACCCACTCCGATCTAGACGGCTCACTAGTGAATCAGCTAGAATGGAGTTGCTCAAATGAGGTCCTCAAAAAATCCACACCAATACAATGTTGTAAATTATGAGGACTGTGTTGCTGCGCTTTGTTACGTTACTCCCCACGAGGCTCCGCTCACTCTTTGAGAAAACTCAATTCCAGTCACCTCAGCACCTGTACAGTTTGGAGGCTACAGGGAGATCCTCAACATACCCACTCCGATCTAGACAGCTCACTAGTGAATCAGCTAGAATGGAGTTGCTCAAATGAGGTCCTCAAAAAATCCACACCAATACAATGTTGTAAATTATGAGGACTGTGTTGCTGCGCTTTGTTACGTTACTCCCCACGAGGCTCCGCTCACTCTTTGAGAAAACTCGATTCCAGTCACCTCAGCACCAAACTGTACAGAGTGAAGGCTATAGGAAGGTCCTCAAAAAATCTACTCCGATCTAGACGGCTCAGTAGTGAATCAGCTAGAATGGAGTTCCTAAAATGAGGTCCTCAAAAAATCCACTCCGATCTAGACGGCTCACTAGTGAATCAGCTAGAATGGAGTTACTAAAATGAGGTCCTCAAAAAATCTACTCCTATCTAGACGGCTCACTGGTGAATCAGCTAGAATGGAGTTACTAAAATGAGGTCCTCAAAAAATCCACTCCAATACAATGTTGTAAATTATGAGGACTCTGTCGCTGCGCTTTGTTACGTTTTTCCCCACGTAAAACTGAACGATCAGCGCTGTGTGTGATTATTTATATTACAAAAAGCGATAATAAAATGCAAGTTTGATTAATCATGAAAAAAATAAAATTTTGCCCTTTGGAAATACGTAATAAATATAACAGTTTGAGCAAGTACTTAAAAAATAAAAACATGAAATCATTAGAATTATAAGGCTGATATATATCTACAATGTGTGTACATTCCAATTCCACTACATTGCAGGCTATGAGGATCCGGGAATCTGCTCCATTCTGGACATTGGAGGTGATTTTTTGAGGAACTTCAGTGTAGAAACTGAACTGTCTAGAATGGAGAAGCTGCAGAGAGATCATCAAAAGATCAACTCCGATCCAGTCACCTCACCAGTGAATCAGCTAGAGTGGAGATGCTGGAATGAGGACCACAAAATATCCCCCCGATCCAGTCACCTCACCAGTGAATCAGCTAGAGTGGAGATGCTGGAATGAGATCCTCAAAATATCCACTCCGATCCAGTCACCTCACCAGTGAATCAGCTAGAGTGGAGATGCTGGAATGAGATCCACAAAATATCCCCCCGATCCAGTCACCTCACCAGTGAATCAGCTAGAGTGGAGATGCTGGAATGAGATCCTCAAAATATCCACTCCGATCCAGTCACCTCACCAGTGAATCAGCTAGAGTGGAGATGCTGGAATGAGATCCACAAAATATCCCCCCGATCCAGTCACTTCAGTAGTGATCCGTCTAGAGTGGAGCTGATAAAATGAGCCCTCAAAAAATCAACTCCAAACTAGACGGCTCAATGGTGAATCAGCTAGAATGGAGTTGATTGTTTGAGGACCACAAATAATCAACTCCAAACTAGATGCAACCGTCTCTTTTGCACGCCCCATGTGCTCCAAGCACAACCGGATATCCGTGGTCACCGGAAACACGTGACAGGAAGCACGTGACCGGAGAGTCAGTATGCGTTCCACACGCCGGAACCACCTGGCCGCCATTCTCCCAGTCAGAGCATGTGACCAGCACCGGGATCATGTGATCATGGACACAGTGAAGCCGCCTCGCCGCTGTCACCTAGATTTCAATGCACAGTCAATCCTGGAACTTTACAGCTGAGTGCGTTCCATGACATATCATACAATCTATATGCCTATTGCAAACATTGTCATTCTGATAAGGGCATACTATACTCATAAGGCTTCTCAAATAAATAGTACAAGCGACACTCAAATATATTGGGCATGGGAGTTCAAAATAGGCTATAATTGCATAGAGAAGACCCTTAGTGGGCCAATTTCATGTACTAATGCTATACCATGCAGATTTACATACTTGACCTGCAAATGATTCCTCTAGTTGTCAGTAGAGGGCAGCCTAAACATAAAACAATCTAGTGAGCGACAGATGTGGCATCTTCTTTGGTGCATGGGTCGGCGTCAACTAATCAATGAGCATTAACATTTTTTTTACACTGCCACAATGATATTAAGTGAAATTAACACCGAAATTTGAACCTTACTTGCTCGCATATAAATTTTTCACTGCACCCCTTAAATATTTAAGCACGTATATTAAAGGGGGCGGCCATTTACACTTATTAGTGCAGCTTTCCTCACACACTGAGCAGCATTCTGTCCATACAATGGCCGCTGGTGGAGGAGCAGTGACCAGACCTGTCCTCAGCCTCCAATACTAAAACTCCTCACATAGGAGAGCTGCTTGTCTGTTGGAGGAGGCTGATACGATAGGCTGATCTGGTCACATGCTCCTCCCCCAGCGGCCATTTTATGGACATAAGTGCTGCTCAGTGTGTGAGGAGAGCACGTGGAGTAATCTAGTCTCCTCTATCAGTAACAGAGAGCAGACAATGTTTTCACCTAGTTTGACAAATTAAAAAAAATAGATTTGCAGCAACTCAGATCTCCTCAAATTGCAAATACTTGAAGAAAATCTAAATTTATTGCTATCAATAATGGTGTCCTCTTTTTCCTTATAATAATACTTATATTCACTGGGCTACGTTATAATAATAATGCCCCCTATACTGACTAATAATAATAATAATGTCTCATGACAGTGGTGCCCTGTGTATCCTTATAATGCCCCCCGGGCCTTCTTATGTAATAATTGTGTCCTGGGAAACCAGAAACATATGCTAATACTTATCACCCCCTCTCTCCCACGCTGAGGGGTGATATTCTCCTCCTCACTACAGTCTAGGTGCAGCAGATGTTGAAGTGAGGTCATTGCATCGCCTGATGTCCCTCATGTGGTGCTGACCTCTTTGAGTTCATAAGACATAAGCAGTCTACGGCTTTTCTGAGCAAGTGGCAGAGCAGGGAGTCCATGGCTCTCTGCTCCACCTCAGTTGTTAATGGTTAATGATATCCACATCCTCAGAAAGTGGATACTGTCAACAAGTGTCCACACCGGCCCATCTGGTATTTGTTGGAACTTCCAGATGGACAGTCAGGCCCTGCGGGGACCCTTGCAGTTTAGCTCAGTTGGTATAATAGAGTCATATCTAGAATATTATTTAAGCTTAACTTTGAAGGGCCCATGTTAGTGACCCTCATACATAGCGTTTTTCTGTGTTTTTTACTGCAACAATAAAAACTTGTCTTGGCAGTAAAAACACTGTGTTCAAAACCCCTGGTTTTCCTCATGTTCCCTGCATTTTTGTCACTTTTTTGTAGCCTTTTTTTGGGTGTGGATTACATATGAGCTTTGTCTACAGTACATTTTTAATAAAGTTAGTTTCATTCACCACAACCGCTGTCAAAACGCTGTAAAAAACTTGCATTTTTTACAGCATTTTTTCTCCCTTTCATTTCTTTGTAAAAAAAAAGCTACAAAAACACTGAGAGAATTGACACGCTGTGGATTTTAAAAACGCTGCATTTGTCAAATTCAGTCAGGAAAAAAAATCAAGCATATGAGTGAAATTTCTAAAATCTCATATCTTTTGCTGATACTGTAAAACGCAGCTTGATCTGAGGTAAAAATGTCAGACGTGTCAGGTGCTCAGGTACTAGAAGTACAGGAGTCTGTACAGAACAATAGGCAGGGCCGGCGTCAGCACCCGGGCAAGTGCCAGGGCCCTGAGCAGGCGAGAGGGCCCACTTGCGGTCGGGCACCACGCCGGGCTATGGGCGAAGGAGAGCGGTGCCAGCGCCCGCCCTTCTCCCCCACTTGCTCAGGGCCCCGGCAGCCGGATACTTACCTCTCCCCATGCCTCCGCAGCTCCGCTGTCTTCCCGCTTTGCGCTCCCTGTGATGTCTCAGGTTAGAGGGCGCGGTGATGTCTTTCCACCGCACCCTCCCAGGAGCCATCACAGGCAGCGCAGAGCGGGAAGATGCCAGCAATGGAGTCCGGACCTGAGCAGCGGCAGCAGGTGAGGAGGAGTGAGGTGAGGGTGAGTATTTGATTTTTTTTTTTTAATGTATGGAGGTGTCGTCACTGAATTTTGGGTCTTCTATCCTTTGGATTACGAGCTCGGAGAGAATGAAGACACAGGACAGGATGTTTGTGTCTAAACATACTCTAAAAACTTTATTACAAAACACAGGGCTAATATACACCCTAAAGGCAGGAAACGGATTTGCCATATATGGTTCGATTATACAGTTTAGCTGAACAAGCGAAAAAAGCTAGTTTCTGTATGCTTTAAAATATTTAATTAGACTTATCTAGTTAGCAAGGTCATTTCATCTTTCTGCAAGAACACATTATTGCTACACTAGAAGAAACATCTGGCCAGGGAAAATCACTTTATCTTCTCAAAAGGACACGCTATTGATACAAGAAGGAACATTCATAGCTGTTGTTTTCACCTAAAATAACTGTCAGACTTATATAGCATAGATGGGGCCTTTAAACTTGAGGGACTCCATCTTCTGCTATAACATTCCATCCTTTTGTTCCTTCATTTATCAATACGAATTTCTATGTTTTCTTTTAGTACAACGCTGAATACACATTAAAAAAAACTTAAAAACCAAATAAACCGCAAGACACATTAGCAAAACCTGTAAAATAGCTTGTACTATACCAGCCAACCACCCACCAATACCTTTAAACCAATTTGCGGGATTTAGAAAGGAAAATCTCTGTGTGGAATTATTGGCCAAAGTATCTGAACAGTTCACTCAAAAGTTTATCTCTTCCCATGAGACCGGGACAGCGAGAAAGGGTATGCTAGTGGACGTCACAGGGGCATGTGTACATATCCAACAATTAGCAATGGTCTGGTTTTGCTCCTTTAGTCCATCGATTAGAGCAAGATGGTGTCTAATGAATCTATTGTCGTCTCCATCCATGGTGCCTAACCTAGTCCATGCACCTGTGGTCGCAAGTATGCAGGTAAGTATAAACAATGTCATCATTCTTTGTCCGCTGGTTCTCCTAGTATCTTTTTGCAATGGGACGCGTGGATCCAGGTCTCTTTTCCCTCTAGCTTAACGGCTGTACTTGTGGTCAGCAGAACTTGAAAGGGTCCGTCAAACCGTGGATCTAGGCTTTTCCTCACGTGTCTTTTTATAACCACCCAGTCTCCAGGTTGCAGCGTATGGCTGCTAGAGTCTTGATCTGGATCTGGAAGAGAACTGAAGACATTATCATGTACTTGCTTAATCTTTTTGTGTAAAGCCCTCACATAGGAACTTAGCACATGGTTGTTCATTTCTAATGCTTGCCGGGTACGTTGCCAAACAATATCTCATATGGAGAGAGTCCAGTCTTTCTATTAGGCGTGTATCTTGCTGAAAACAGAGCAAGTGGTAAACAGTCCGGCCATGGTTTTCCTGTCTCAGCCATGGCTTTCTGAATTTTTAATTTCAATGTCCCATTCAGTCTTTCCACTGTACCACTACTTTGTGGGTGATATGGGGTATGGAATGCTTGTTGAATTCCTAGAGCTGACATGACTTCATTCATTATTTCACCTGTGAAGTGTGTACCTCTGTCACTCTCAATTACCTCTGGTACCCCATACCTGCAGACCACCTCCGCAAGCAGTTTCTTTGCGGTTGCCGTAGCCATGGCTTTGGCAATCGGGAAAGCCTCTGGCCATCCTGAGAACAAATCAATACAGACCAACACATATTCCCATGATCCTAACTTTGGCAGCTGAATATAATCAATTTGCAGTCTCTGGAATGGATAAAGGGGCCGGGGGGTGTGTTTGGGTGGTGTTTTAACTACTCTACCCTGATTATGTGTAGCACATATCATGCACCCTTGTACCAGGTTTTCAATACAGGTGGAGAATCCTGGTGCCACCCAATGTTTCTGCATCACACTCATCACACCCGTTTTAGATTGGTGTGTCGGCCCATGTAGTATCTGGGCAGCTGCTGGGTACAGTGCCCTTGGAAGGCATCATCGTGTCCCTTTCCCCCATACCCCATTTGCTTCATTCAGGCATGCACCTTCCTTTAACCACTTATCAACCTCCTCCTTTTGAGCCTGCGCCTGCATTTGGGATAAGATGTCCTCCGACACAAAGGGGTTTTTAGGGGCACTTAACTGACGTACTGTTGACCCTTGTTGCGGCTTACAGGCTGCTGTTTTTGCCGCTGCATCTGCCATCGCGTTTCCTCTGCTTACCTAGTCGGTGCGTCTGGTATGTGCTCTTACCTTTATGACAGCTACTTGTTTAGGTAGTTGTAGCGCATCAATTAATTAACTGCTGGACCGCATCAGCATTCTTAATGGGGTGTCCTGCTGCCGTCAGGAAACCTCTTGACTTCCATATTGGACCAAAATCATGCGATATACCGAATGCGTACCTAGAATCTGTGTAAATGTTAACAATACTACCTTCCGCTAGTTTACAGGCCTCGGTTAGGGCCCTAAGTTCAGCTTCTTGAGCCGACTGGTGTGGGAGCATTGGTTCTGCCTTGATTACTGCATTGAGGGAGACAACTGCATATCCAGTATGGAAGGTACCTGAATCGTCCTGATGACGGGATCCATCTACAAAAAATTCAAAATCTGCATTTTGTAATTCATGTTCAAATACAGTAGGTAAACCTGCCGTTTCTTGTGCCATCATTTGTACACAGTCATGAGGAACTTCCTCTCTTGGATCTTCCTTAAAAAGCACAGTACCTGACTCCTCCTTTAGATCCGAGAGAGGTAACAAAGTTGCTGGATTCAGGGTAGTACACCTCTGTAAAGAAACATTGGGAGGCATTAACAGTGCACATTGTAACCTGAGATGACGTGCTGCTGAGAGGTGAGCGGGTTGCACTTGATTCAATATAGTGTAGACATCATGAGGTGTTAGAACGGTGAGCGGGTGGTCAAGAACAATGTCTGCGGATTTATGGAGTAATAGTCCAACAGCATGCAGAGCACGTACGCAGGATGGTGCACCTCTGGCTACCGCATCCAATCTGACACTAAAATAGGCAACAGGTCTCTGATTATCACCGTGTGTTTGAGTTAAAACTCCTGCTGCATGTCCAGCTTGTTCATGAAGGTACAGAGTAAATGGGAGCTCATAATTAGGTGTACCCAAAGCTGGAGCAGCCAAAATACGGTTCTTGAGAGAATAAAAACAGTCTATTGCCTCTGATGTTAGTACAAAAGGTGTTGGGGTAAGACAGTCATAGAGGGGCTGCATTAAAACAGAGGCGGCATGAATCCACTGTCTGCAATAGGAAACAAGTCCAAGAAAAGTTCTGAGGGCTGCAACATTAATGGGGACGGTGAATGCCTGTACTGCTAGTTTACGTGCATTTGTTAAATGACGAGCTCCTGGTGTAATGCAATGTCCCAAAAAGGTGACTGAAGATTTACAAAACTGAAGCTTATCTTTCGATGCCTTGCAGCCAGCGTGATAGAGAAACAACATAAGCGATATAGTTGCACTATGACATTGTTTCCTGGAGGGGGCACAAATGAGCAGGTCATCGACATATTGCAAAACAACGATATGTGGTTCAGACCATCCCTCCAGTATTTCCTGCAGACTTGCAGTGTACATTGTGGGTGAATTCTGGGCACCCTGTGGCAACACTGTCCATGTATATTGACTGCCCTGGAATGTGAAAGCAAACAGGTACTGGCAGTCAGGATGTAATGGTACACTGAAAAATGCATTTGCCAAATCGACCACTGAAAAACAAAGAGAGTTAGAAGGTATCTGTGACAGAAGAGTATGCGGGTTGGGCACAACTGGTGTTAGAAGTTCTGTGGCTTTGTTAACCAACCGGAGGTCATGGACCATTCTATATGCGGCTGGTTGTCCTGGCACACTCTTTTTCTTTACTGGGAACAGGGGAGTGTTGCAAGGGGACTGGGTTTTGACTAGGACTCCTCTCTGTAGTAATATTTGGACCTGCTGGGCTATGGCATTCTCCTGAGCCGAGCTAAGGGGATACTGCCTCTGTTGAGGCAAGATGGCTCCTGGTTTTAATTTCACCATTACTGGTTGAACTCTTAACCTACCAACATCTGTTTTGTCTGAGGCCCAAAAATCATGTGGTACAGCCTGCTCCAATATCGGGGGAAACTCATTTGTCTCTTCTATGCTGGCAATATCTAGTGACATAATTTTGCAAAGGGTACTTGGTTTTAAACCTGGGGTCATGGTGACAGTGCCATCGGGATGATACTCAATATGTGCTTGTAATTGGGACAACACATCATTTCCCAAAAGGTTACATTGGCCTCGGGGCGATACCATGAGCTTGCTATGTACAGTGGCTCCTTGAATTTGCAGGGGAATTCTTTTAGTGACAGGAAGCAGGACAGACGGGGAATTGAAGGGGGTGGCAATGACATGATGTGAAAAATCAGTGTCAATGTATGTGACGCGCCCCCTGGGCCTGTGTTGTGCAGGGAATACCCGGAGCCGGATCGCTGGGGGTTGTAGTCTCCGTGGCGGTGACCCGGTCCGTGCCCAGGGTGGTCAATTCAGTGGCAGTCTTAGTGTAATAACAAGTGTCCGACTACGCCACCCGTGGATTGCGGTCAATGGAGACCGCCGCTGCAAGGCAGACCGCTGAGGCCGGTGTTATGTGTGCAGCTAAGAATGGGATGACTCCCCACGGGAGGAGTACAGCCTCAGGGCAGTTAGCGTGGATGATGGGAGTGATGGTGGAGATAGTCCCAGTACCAATAGTGCCGGAGGAGCAAGAAGTCACAGACAACGTGTTGCAATCCAATGTCCTTTACTCACAGTTTGTTTTCTCCAGGTCACTCTCGCGAAGCAGTGACCACCCAAGCCGTGCTGCGTCCACCAGGCAAGGGACTCGGTCAACTCCCAGGTCTTTCTGGAGTATGTCTCAAAGCTCCCTTCCGTCCTTTCTCTGGCTCGTGCCCCACCAGTGACCAAGCTTATGTCCAGCTCCCGCGGGCCTTCTCTTGGGAGGGCTACGTGCCCACGTCCCTGACCCTATATGGTATGCCTTCCTAGCAAGGTGTAACGAGGGGTCGCACCAAGGGCTGGTCACGACCTCCGGTTCTTGGCTGAAGATGATTCGCTTCCACCAATTTGGGATCCGGTACCCTGTTCTGCCAACCCGTCACCCGCAATATCCTGGGTCCTTAGGGTTCTCTCTTCCTTCTCGTTCCTGAGCCTTTCTGTTTCACTTGTTACTTCTGTTCTGGTCTTGTTCCCTTTTCTTTTCCACTGTTCCTTCTCCTCTCTCTCTCTCTGGCCCCGGCCTCTGTGCTAGGCCTGCCCAGGGAGCAGAGCCCATGCAGCAGCCCTGCTCCCTGCCTTCTCCACTTCTCCTCACAGACTGAACTTCTTCTTCTTTCTCTTTCAGTGCTGGCTGGGCCTCACAGGCTAGGCCCGCCTCCGGAGCAAAGCTCCACAGAGGCCCTGCTCTGTCACTTCCTCTCTCAGACTGAACACTGTTCTAAGATGGTGCCCACCTTATATACCTCCCTCTGACCATGAGCCCAGGTGACTAGCAACCAATGGGCTCCTTCCTATGCTCAGGACCCAACCCCTATCTGCCCCTATAGCACTGGGTATTCCACCCCCCTCCCCACTCCAGCCAGGGACAGATGCTGTCGTGCCTGCACTTCTGTCTAGTGGGAGCACCGTTGAGCTGTCCCTCGGAAATGGGGTGTGTGTGCTGTATGCAGCCTACTGAGCCTTGATCCATACTCCATCCTTACCCGGGAGTGGGATATCACACCTCTGGATGAGGTGCAATACCTCTGTAGTGACCAAGTCCTCGGGGCGCTACATTCCCCCCTGGTAAAGCACAGCACGTCCTCGGGCTGGAACAGAGCAAAAACAATTCACAGGGTATGCAAAAACTTTTTCATTAACTGCTTACATCAGGAAACAGACACACTTGTACAATTCCCTTCATGGGAAACACTCTGATGAAACACTTTTGGTTATTACTTCCGGAACTCTTTTACCATAAAACACACTATAAAACTTTTGCAAATAAAACATTCTTCAAAAACGCATTCTTGACTTCTGGCCGCTGGACAACTTGCGACCAGGTGTTCACTTTCTCTCTCAAAGGTGCAACAGTCCATTTAATTCGTCCTGAGGTAGACGTTGCAGTTCTTTTAAAAAACCAGTAGGGGGCGCTTTAAGAAGCGCAACTATTTACCAGGGGTTGGCCGTTCCCAGTCCTCGGCCGGTTGGAAAGGGGATGGCTGCTCTCAGTCCTCAGCCAGGTAAGAAAGGGGGTATCTTGGAAACGGGTAACAGTCTTTTAGCTGTCCCAACGGGGACCACACTTATTAACAGTTCAAAAGAAAAACAGTCCTTGTACCCTGACGGGTAACTTTGTACAGTTCCTTACTCACGCTACTTTCTTTTAATAGTTATGTCCTCCTTGAGCTCCCTCCTGAGGGCAGTCTTCAGACCCGTCCGGGTCCTCTTGGCTTTCCTCGTACTGGTGGTACTGCAGCTTCTCCTCCGTGAGCCGGTGAACGTGGAGGGCGTACTGTCCCTTGGCACCCTTGTGCAGTAGGCCTTGTGGCGGGGTCTGGAGAAGGCCGCTGTTGATGACGCCCGGGGTCAGAGGGTGCGACTTTGGGCCTGGGCGCGGGCTGGTGGTGGCGGTGCCCAGGGCTGGAGGGCTCGGCTGCAGGGCTTGTTGCGGGGTCTGGAGCAGGTCGGTGTCTGCAGCGCCCGGGATCGGCGGCTCCACCAGGGGGCCCGGGAGCAGGCTGACGCTGGCAGCGTCCGGGACAGGGAGACTCCTCTTACCTGCTCCCGCGACCGCTCCTGCGTCACCCGTCTTCTCCTGGTGCTGGTCGGGGCCTGTGACGACTGGGGCACTGCCGATGCTGGGCAGCTTAGTCTGCTGCCGGTCCGCCATTTTGCTCTCCGTTCCCGATGTCTTCCCCCCCCCCCCCCCCGGCGGACCGTGGCCTACCTTGCGATGATCTTCCTCCGTAGGCCGCGACTCCGCAGTCGATCGTCGGGGTTGAGGACCTTGCGTCGCGCTCCTGTGACGTCAGCGTCACTCCCTCTCCCTTCCAGGACCTTACGCAGCGTCAGTGCGTGGGGCGGAGCTTCGGATCTCACGCGCTTTCGGCGTCCACGCCCCTCTTCTTCCCGAGCGGCGTCCCGAAAATGGCGTCTGATGGCGGGAAACTTCTCTCAGGTAAGTGCAAAAGTCTTTTTCAGGCACGCAATACCCGTTGGTGGCGGGTTGGTTTGAATCCTGCCGACTACGCCAAAGTTGACGCGCCCCCTGGGCCTGTGTTGTGCAGGGAATACCCGGAGCCGGATCGCTGGGGGTTGTAGTCTCCGTGGCGGTGACCCGGTCCGTGCCCAGGGTGGTCAATTCAGTGGCAGTCTTAGTGTAATAACAAGTGTCCGACTACGCCACCCGTGGATTGCGGTCAATGGAGACCGCCGCTGCAAGGCAGACCGCTGAGGCCCGTGTTATATGTGCAGCTAAGAATGGGATGACTCCCCACAGGAGGAGTACAGCCTCAGGGCAGTTAGCGTGGATGATGGGAGTGATGGTGGAGATAGTACCAGTACCAATAGTGCCGGAGGAGCAAGAAGTCACAGACAACGTGTTGCAATCCAATGTCCTTTACTCACAGTTTGTATTCTCCAGGTCACTCTCGCGAAGCAGTGACCACCCAAGCCGTGCTGCGTCCACCAGGCAAGGGACTCGGTCAACTCCCAGGTCTTTCTGGAGTATGTCTCAAAGCTCCCTTCCGTCCTTTCTCTGGCTCGTGCCCCACCAGTGACCAAGCTTATGTCCAGCTCCCGCGGGCCTTCTCTTGGGAGGGCTACGTGCCCATGTCCCTGACCCTATATGGTATGCCTTCCTAGGAAGGTGTAACGAGGGGTCGCACCAAGGGCTGGTCACGACCTCCGGTTCTTGGCTGAAGATGATTCGCTTCCACCAATTTGGGATCCGGTACCCTGTTCTGCCAACCCGTCACCCGCAATATCCTGGGTCCTTAGGGTTCTCTCTTCCTTCTCGTTCCTGAGCCTTTCTGTTTCACTTGTTACTTCTGTTCTGGTCTTGTTTCCTTTTCCTTTCCACTGTTCCTTCTCCTCTCTCTCTCTCTGGCCCCGGCCTCTGTGCTAGGCTTGCCCAGGGAGCAGAGCCCATGCAGCAGCCCTGCTCCCTGCCTTCTCCACTTCTCCTCACAGACTGAACTTCTTCTTCTTTCTCTTTCAGTGCTGGCTGGGCCTCACAGGCTAGGCCCGCCTCCAGAGCAGAGCTCCACAGAGGCCCTGCTCTGTCACTTCCTCTCTCAGACTGAACACTGTTCTAAGATAGTGCCCACCTTATATACCTCCCTCTGACCATGAGCCCAGGTGACTAGCAACCAATGGGCTCCTTCCTATGCTCCGGACCCAACCCCTATCTGCCCCTATAGCACTGGGTATTCCACCCCCCTCCCCACTCCAGCCAGGGACAGATGCTGTCGTGCCTGCACTTCTGTCTAGTGGGAGCACCGTTGAGCTGTCCCTCGGAAATGGGGTGTGTGTGCTGTATGCAGCCTACTGAGCCTTGATCCATACTCCATCCTTACCCGGGAGTGGGATATCACACCTCTGGATGAGGTGCAATACCTCTGTAGTGACCAAGTCCTTGGGGCGCTACATATGGCCAATCACCTTGCGTAATTACTGAATTGTCGGCCCCCGTATCTATTTGGAAATCGATTTCATGTCCCCCTGGTAGGTTCACCTGCACTATACAACTGGGAGTTGGGGGTAAGGAGATGAGGGGGTTCATGTGCAAGCTACCCTCATCCTATGGGGGCGTTGTTTGGTCGGCTGGAGGACCCGTACTCTGAGCATTTGGATACGGGTTGGTCCTACAGCTCTTTCTAAAATGTCCTGGCTTTTTACATCCGTAACACAGTTTCTGTCCTCCTCCTTCAGTCCGTCCTCTGCCTCTGTTGTTTCTGGGGGTCGTCTCTACTATATGTATTCTGGCAGCTCTTTTTGCCTGCCCTATGTCATGCTGTGCCCCCTGAGCTATTCTAGCTAAATCTTCTGCCTTCACTGATCTCCAGTCCGGTCTACTTTCTTTTACCTTCTCTGCAATCTCTTTCTTTAGTCCATTCATGAAAGCACTTGCTAATACCCTCTCACTAGTCTTATTCCCGGGGTTGAACCCCATTTCTGACCAGGTTTTCTTTAGTGCATAGAAATAATCCTTAGGATCTTCCTCCTTTTCCTGCACTCTATCTTCTAGTGTAACTTGCTTTTCTGCTTGCCTGTCTTGACATGCTTTTACCAACGCTGCTGCGAATAGGACTCCAGCTGCTGCATCATTAGATTCTGCATCTACGGGTCCGGTCCTATTGGCATACTGTTTTTTTTGTCTCATCTATCAACCTATCATAGCGGGCTTCATCTGCCAATTTTCCCTTAATTACCCCCTGCAGATCTATTCTAGTGGCATGATACGTATCCTGTATGGTGGTGATCATTCTAGCAAAACCCATAGGGGACTGGGACGGATCTGGCAGCTGGGAGATCAGTGCCAACTGCTCTGAAGGGCTCCATGGTCTATACATTAACATTGTACGAGCTTCCTGACCTGGAACCACTGCATCCCCCCCTGCTGCTGCTGCTGCTGCTGGTGCTCCTGGCACAACTACCGTCCTCATTGGGAATAGACTAGTTGGGTGGGGTCTCGGTCCTCCACATGCCACACAGATGTCTACTGTCAAGGGATTCTGCTGTCCACATCTGGGGCAAACCCAACATTTAGGTTCCTGGGAATTCTGGTACTGGGGTGGGGGTGACGTCGGGAGCGGACAGGGAGGAAAATCTGTCATTCCAGTTTTTGTCAGTCTGTAACGTCCGTCTCCTAATTCTTCAATCTCTCCTTCAAAATAAGCGCATGCATTCATCCATACATCTACTGTCCCTAACAGACCCTTATCTTTCAGCCATCCATGATAGGAGTTAAAGAAGGATTTCCATTTCTCTCCATTCATCTCTCCATTCTCATTCATTCCCGCTTTACACAATATTTTGTCAATTCCAATCAGTGCCTGTTTCCCTTCTCTGCGTACCACTAAGTCTTTGGCTATAATGCCTTCCTTGGCATTTTGGTTCCCCATTTTTTCGGTTCTCCTCACCTAGAAGAGACTCCTCAGTCACTTAGACAATGGTCACTTAGACAATGGGCCACAAAGGTTTCTGAACCATTCCACTACTAGCCTCTCTAGGACTTATACGCCAACCAGAAAAACAGACCAAAAACATCAATCCCGGGACACATCCACAACACAATCATCGGATCCATACTTTCATTCTTAAATTCTCCAAAGGATAGAAGGCAGGACTGTCAATTTATCTGAGGGATTCTACTGGTTCAAAGGGACCTGAGCCAGACAACAATCTGTTGAATTACCTGGGGAGCCGACCGCTCGGGGGTGAGGGAGTCTCTTCTATGCAGTGATATAATTAGGTAGAATATAACAGTTATTCTTACCTCAGCACTGTATATATCACCAACAGAGAGCTTCACTCGTCCCACGTCTCGGACCGGTCGAGCACCCTTGGGTAGATTAACTCAAGGTCCCTGTTCGAGGCGCCAGCTGTCGTCACTGAATTTTGGGTCTTCTATCCTTTGGATTACGAGCTCGGAGAGAATGAAGAAACAGGACAGGATGTTTGTGTCTAAACATACTCTAAAAACTTTATTACAAAACACAGGGCTAATATACACCCTAAAGGCAGGAAACGGATTTGCCACATATGGTTCGATTATACAGTTTAGCTGAACAAGCGAAAAAAGCTAGTTTCTGTATGCTTTAAAATATTTAATTAGACTTATCTAGTTAGCAAGGTCATTTCATCTTTCTGCAAGAACACATTATTGCTACACTAGAAGAAACATCTGGCCAGGGAGAATCACTTTATCTTCTCCCAAGGACACGCTATTGATACAAGAAGGAACATTCATAGCTGTTGTTTTCACCTAAAATAACTGTCAGACTTATATAGCATAGATGGGGCCTTTAAACTTGAGGGACTCCAGCTTCTGCTATAACAGAAGCATGGGGCATTATATGGGGGGGGGTGACATCCTGCATGGGGCATTATATGGGGGGGTGACATCCTGCATGGGGCATTATATGGGGGGGTGACATCCTGCATGGGGCATTATATGGGGGTGACATCCTGCATGGGGCATTATAAAGAGGGGGGGGTGACATCCTGCATGTGGCATTATATAGGGGGGAGACTTCCTGCATGGGGCATTATAAAGAGGGGGGGGAGACATCCTGCATGGGGCATTATATAAGGGGGGAGACATCCTGCGTGGGGTATTATAAAGAGGGGGGGAGACATCCTGCATGGGGCATTATATAGGGGGGGGAGACATCCTGCATGGGGCATTATAAAGAGGGGGGATAACATCCTGCATGGGGCATTATATGGTGGGGAAGAGGGATATCCTGCATGGGGCATTATATGGGGGGAAAGGGACATCCTGCATGGAGCATTATATGGGTGGGAAAGGGACATCCTGCATGGGGCATTATATGGGGGCCAGTATCCTGTATAGAGCGTTATAAGGGGGCCAGTATCCTGTATAGAGCGTTATAAGGGGACCAGTATCCTGTACGGACCGTTATATGGGGGCCAATATCCTGTATGGAGCGTTATATGGGGGCTAGTATTCTGTATGGATCGTTATGTGAGGGCCAGTATTCCGTATGGAGCGTTATATGGGGGCCAGTATTCCGTATGCAGCTTTATATGGGGGCCAGTATTCTGTATGGAGCATTTTATGGGGGCCAGTATCCTGTGTGGAGCAATTCGCCGTTTTTTGAGCTTTTGTAGAATTTACAATAGATATATCTCATGTACTGTAAGAAGTGAAATCTTTGCATTGTATTATATATATATATATATATATATATATATATATATATGAATCGTGGTATGTGTTAAGGGGGCCCACTGAGACTCTTTTGCCCAGGGCCCAGAAAAACCTGGAGCTGGCCATGACAATAGGGATATGTTTTCTGAGATCCCAGATCATAGAAACGTAATAAAATATTTTAGTTTTTCTGTAGAGCATAGACCCGGACGTCAGCTGGCCAATACAGGTGCCCTGTCCAGGGTCCTAGTTTTGGTTTAATGATTTAAGAGCTAAGAATATTCCGGTGCTGAGGTAGAAATGACGCGCCCCTGGGCCTGTGTCGCGCAGCGTTGCGCACGCGGGAGCTTACCCGGAGCCGGATCTGTTGAGGGTTGTAGTCTCGTGGCGGTGATCCGGTCCGTGCCCAGGGAGTCAGACTAAGTGGCGCTGTATTAGCGGTAGATGTTGAACGACTACGCCACCCGTTGAGTACAGCTAAGGAGCTGCTGCTGCAGGGCAAACCGCTGAGGCCGGTGGTAGGATTGTGCAGCGTGATAGTATAACCCCCAACGGGAGGGGTATGGCCTCAGGGCAGCCGACGTGGATGATGGGGGTAGCAGGAACCACTCGGAGATGGTACGGTGTAGTTCAGGGTCTTTACTGGTGACAAAGATAGACCCTCCCGGAGTACTGGCTAGCGATTGGGGCCTGGTCAGTCCTTGAGCAGATGGGATCTCCCCTGGCCAGGCGGAGTTGTAGGCCTCCCAAACTAACGATACTCTTCTGGCTACCTTGCTAGAGGCGGGTATAAGTAGCCCACGTCCCTGAGTGTACCGTGTGGTGCTCACCCGTATGGCCGGTGACTCGGGGCCTTCTAGTAGCTTCCGCTCCACGACGGCGGTGCTGGTCCCACACGTGTGACCGTGCCTTCGGGTTTCTGGGCCAGAGGACCTGCAATCCCCTGCCGGTCGGTTTCTGCTGCTGGATAGGAGTTAGTCCCCACAGCCTCGGACTCCGGGTCCGGTGATAACTTCTCAGTCAGGGCGAGCTCTGCAGCTGCCAGCCCCTGACTCCTTGTAGCACTGCTCCCACAGAGCTCCTGATGTTCTTTTCCTATATCTGCTTCTCTGTCTCTACTTCTTCTCTACTCACTAACCCTGCCTCAGCCCCAGGTTTATATAGGGGAAGTTGTTCCCCTCCCAGGACTGGGCAGGAGGTGCGGCATGCATAGGATTCCTGACCAAGAGACCTCCCACCTGCTCTCAGACATAACATTGCTGTTACTGTGGAAACCAGACCCCTGGGGTGCCACATTCCCCCCTAGTGAAATTTAGTACTCCGGGACTAAACATATTTTAGAAAAACATAACCAATACAAACAGAAACGGTACAATAAAAAAAAACATATTAGAATGGTCACGGCGTGTCCGCAACCGGGTGCAGTTTTTGAAGAAAAGCAAGGTGTCCATTTCACCAAAACAGGGAGACGTAACCAGGTAGGGGTCTGTCCTGCCCCGAGTCCTTAACAGTCTTTAGTCCATCCCTAGGTTACGCTCCAACCATGTATAAAGGATTCCCGGTAAATCCACCAAGGACTCCTATAAATAACTAGAAACACATAATTATACACAAGTAACAGACAGGTGACCACAAATAAAACAATTTAAACACTTCAAATCCTCCAACGTGCAGGTAACTGGCCTCTAGTGGCCCTAGTGGACCTACGGAGCTGACTGTCTAGCCCTGAACTACAGGGTGTAGGAGCTGTCAAGGGTAAACTGGGCAGCTGTCCACGGGCCCTTTGGCTCACTAGAGGTATGGCAGGTTCACTATAAGCAGAGGGTTGATCCTCCTGGTCTGCCTGTGTGGGGTCTTCTGCCTCCTGGACCGGCTGTTCTTCCAGCTCTACCTGTTGCTCCGTAGGTGCTTGGGATGCTGGTTGGAGGAAGGTGAGTACAGGTACCACAACTGCGCCATTGACTTGAGTCCAAGACCGAGGGAAGTCTCCGAACACAGTACTAACCATGTCTTCCCTTTCCTCTACGGGTCGAGGGTCTTCTTGTTCCTCTTCAGGGTTCCGTAGCTGTTCGGGACACTTCTTCAGGTGATCCCGGGATACAATGGTTGTGGTTTCCCCTCCGTCTTTACTGATGGTACAGACCTTTGGGTTGTCGTGGCTTGAGGGCAGTACGATGTACGGGTCCTTCTCCCACTGGTCGTCCAACTTGTGGAGCCGCCTTTTCCTCTTCAAGACCTGCTCTCCGGGTACCAGGGGAACAGCGGGAGCATACTGGTTGTAAGTTTTCTCTTGTCTTTCCCTAGCTTGACAGAGACTTCGCTCCACGCTCTCCTGTACTTTCCGGTACTGCTGCTGCCTCTCTGTGTCCCAGTCTGCTTCTGGTGAAGTGTCCTCGGGTGTCAGGACTCCCATCTCCAGGTCAACAGGTAGCTTACCAGGTCTTGCCCTCATCAGGTAAGCCGGGGTACAGTTGGTGGAACCTACCGGGATGTGGTTGTATAGGTCCACTAGGTCGGGCAGCCTCTCGGGCCACAGACTGCGTTCTTCCAGGGGCAATGTTTTCAGAAGATCTATCACCACCTGGTTCATTTTCTCACAAAGTCCATTAGTTTGCGGATGATAGGGTGTCGTCCTTATCTTCCGGCAGCCATACAGAGTGCAGAATTCTTGGAAGACCTCCGCTTCAAAGGCAGGTCCGTGGTCTGTCAAAACTTGGTCCGGGTACCCGTGTGGACGGCAGAAATGCTGCTGGAAGGCTCTAGCTGCTGTTCGAGCTGTTAAGTCCTTGACGGGGACGACAACCAAGAACCGGGAGTAGTGATCCACGATGGTTAGTGCGTAGACGTAGCCACTTCTGCTTGGGGTCAGTTTTACATGATCCAAGGCTACCAGTTCCAACGGCTGCCGGGTGACGATGGACTGCAGGGGAGTCTTCTGGCTGGCACGGTCCTTCCTTCTTAGGTTGCACGGGCCACAGTCTCTGCACCACCTCTCGATGGTTCCCCTCATGCCTACCCAGTGGAACTGCCCGCGCAGCAGGAACTCCAGCTTCTTCCATCCGAAGTGTCCAGCCCCGTCGTGGTATGCCTCCATCACCATGGCTGCGTCTCTTCGTGGCACCACTACTTGCCAAATTAGTTCATGCGTCCGGGAGTTAACCATTCGGCGGCACAACTTCCCCTTATAAAGGAACAGTCGACTCTTCTCAGCCCACAGTTGCTTGGCTTCCTCCGGAGCGTCTGGGTCAAGGCGAGCCTCTGGCCGAGTCAGCATCTCCTTCACCAGTCGGACGGCAGGGTCACTGTCTTGCGTTTCCGCCCAGTTGTAGTGAGGCAAGGGATTAAACGTAGCAGCTTGCTTACTCCTTACCCGGTGGGAATACTGGATAGTCCCATGACGGTGGAACGCAGGGAGTTCGACTTCTTCCAGTCCCTCTGGATCTTCTCCTACGTCCGGTAGGTTTGGCATCCTGGACAGGGCGTCCGCGTTGGTATTGGAGCGTCCTGCCCGGTATTTGATTGTGAACTCGTAGTTGGACAGACGGGCCATCCATCTCTGCTCTAGGGCACCGAGTCTTGCTGTGTCCAGGTGTGTCAACGGGTTGTTATCCGTGTACACGGTGAACCGGGGGGAAGCGAGGTAGTGCTTAAAGCGTTCGGTGACTGCCCACACCACTGCCAGGAACTCTAGCTTAAATGAGCTGTAATTCTCAGGGTTTCTCTCGGTGGGTCGCAGTTTTCGGCTGGCGTAAGCGATTACTCGTTCTTTCCCCTGCTGGATCTGGGACAGCACGGCTCCTAGCCCGATGTTACTTGCGTCGGTGTAGAGGATAAAGGGCTGGCTGTAATCAGGGTACGCCAGGATTTCATCCCCCGTGAGGGCCATCTTCAGCTGGCGGAAGGACTCTTCTTCTAACTTCTCCCATCTGAAGGGTGGCTTCTGGTTCTTGGCCTTCCGGGACTGGCCTATCAGGAGGTCCTGCATAGGAGCTGCCTTTTTGGTGAAACCGGGGATGAATCTGCGGTAATAGCCTACCAACCCGAGGAACTGCCGCACTTCCTTTACACTGGAGGGACTTGGCCATTCCTTAATTGCGGTGATCTTATCAGGGTCGGGAGCCACTCCATCAGCGCTCACCACGTGTCCCAGGTACTGCACCTTTGGTTTCAGGAGGTGACACTTGGAGGGTTTCACCTTTAGGCCGTAGCTTGCCAGAGCTTCGAACACTTCCGCCAGGTGTTTCAGGTGGTCCTCATACGTCTTGGAATATACGATGACATCGTCCAGGTACAACAGGACCGTCTCGAAGTTTCTGTGGCCCAGACAGCACTCCATTAATCGTTGGAAGGTTCCTGGTGCGTTGCAGAGTCCGAACGGCATGCAGGTAAACTCGCTAAGTCCCATCGGGGTGGTGAATGCGGTCTTCTCCCGGTCCGCCTCTGCTACAGGAACCTGCCAGTACCCACTAGTGAGATCCAAGGTAGAGAAGAAGTTAGCAGATCTTAAAGCAGCCAAAGACTCCTCTATCCTTGGTAAGGGGTACGCATCCTTGTGTGTGATACGGTTGATTTTCCGGTAATCTACACACATCCTCATGGTGTTGTCTTTCTTTTTGACTAAGACTAGTGGAGCTGCCCAGGGGCTACAGCTATCCCTGATCACCCCAGCCTCCTTCATGTCTCTAAGCATCCCCTTGGCGTGTTGGTAGTGTGCAGGGGGTACGGGTCGATACCTCTCTTTTATGGGAGGATGGTCTCCCGTGGGGATGTGGTGTTCTACCCCCTTGACTCGCCCGAAGTCTAACGGGTGTTTACTAAACACTCTCTCGTACTCTTGAACCACCCGATAGACTCCCTGTTTCTGGTGTGAGGGAGTGGAGTCAGTACCCAAATGTAGTTGCTGACACCAGTCCTCCATTGTTTTCTTAGAGCCGTTACCTTCCTCCGGGGAAGATGGAGGCAAGGGTTCTACGGACTGTATGGAATCTTGATTGATGGTATACAATTTGGCTAGCATGGCATACCGGGGCAGGTACACTTCCCTCTTCCCGATATTTATTATGCGAACGGGCACCCTCCCATGGCGTACATTGACCACCCCCCGTGCTGTCAAAATGGTGGGCCTACTGTCTGAGTAAACTGGTTCTACCATTGCCTGGTAATCTCTACCTCTCAGACCAATAGCTGCCCGGCACCAAATCATCATTTCACTTTTCGGGGGCATGGCAATAGGGAAAGGGTCACACATTCGCACGCTACCAATCTCACCACCGGAGAGTTCTAGCTGTTGCCGTCGCATCAGTGCCCGGATCTCTTTCTGGAGCACTCGCTGCTGGCCGGAGCTGGCGTTCTTGGCAACCTGCTGTAAAAGGAAAATCACCTCTGCAAGACAATTTTCAATTACATTAGTTCCTAGAGTTATCTTTGGGTGACTCTCGTGTTTGTCAATGTCTACAATGATCAGTCCCTGTGCTGCCAGTTCGACTCTACCGATTTTAATGGTCACCTCTTTAAATCCAATCTGTGGCACGGGCTGACCATTGCTGGCGATGATACTCAAGTCGTCGTCAAGGTAGCGGGTGATATCCGAGTCATTCCAGTACTGCTTGAAGAGCACGTACGGGATGGTGGTGACCTGTGACCCGGTGTCCAGTAGGGCACTCATAGGAATGCCATCCAGTACCACGGGTAAGACTGGACGTCCTCCCACATATTTGTCGCGCCAGTTCGATGGGCCTGGTGATCTTTTTCCTGGGGGTTGGCCCTCTACCCCAGGTTGTGCCAGTTTAAAGGACAGTACCTTGCCATATGTCCAGGTTGATTGCAGCGGCGGCAGATGGGTCGTCCGTCCTCGTTGTATCGGTCGCTGGGTCTTCCTCTGGCCGGTGGGGTCCTCCTTGGTCGACGCCACGGGATGTCCTCCGGTCCGGATGCCAGCTGGATCTTCCCTGGAGTGGAAACCTGTAAAGACTGCACAGTTCGGGTTAGCGCAGCAACGCTTTTAGCTAGCTCTTGGACCTGATGGTGCAGGTCTGGAGCCGGGTCATTGTTCAAAGCCTGCGCATCAGCTCCCACAGGCCCTGCCGACAAGGGCGCCGCCTCCTGGTGGTAAGTGGTAGTGGGGCGTCTGGGGGTCACAACGCCACCTGGTGCCGGTTCTCGGAGCACCCGGATGGCTCTGTCCTTGAACTGTGCAAATCCCAGATGAGGGTCCTGTAAGGCCATTGCCCGCAACTGGGTTCGGTGGGCATTGCAATATAAACCCTCTATAAATTGTTCAGTCAACAGCCTGTCCTCGTCTCCCACGCCGTCAGGGTCGGTCTGCTTAATGGCTCTCAGGGCCTCTTGTAGGTTCAGGGCATAGTCCCTTATACTCTCATGTGCCCGCTGTTTGCACCCGTAGAATCTAAGCTTGATCTCGGCTGAGGTGCGGGTATCAAAGGTGTCCCTCAGCCGGGTTAGTATCCCTGCGACAGTCCTCCCCCCAGGTGGCCAGGACTTTACCTCCCTTTGGGCTGCCCCGGTTAATTGGGCCACCAGGATGCTCACTTTTTGCTCCTCTGTGAGGGGGTACACCTGGAAGAGGCTATCCAGCTTTTCTCTAAAGTCATGCAGGGTATGTGACTCCCCTGAGTACCGGGGTAGCCAGGCTGCCCCCGGGATATAGGGCATGGTGAAAGGCATGACCGCAACAGCGGTGGCGCTGGCGGGGGTTGAAGCGGTGAAGCTCTCCTCCGTATCCGACATCCTTCTCCCCCCTAGTGGACCGTGGCCTACCTTGCGATGATCCTCTTCCGTAGGCCGCGGCTCCGCAGTGGATCGTCAGGGTTGAGGACCTTCCGTCGCGCTCCTGTGACGTCGGCATCTGCTGGGCTCCTTCCAGGACCTTACGCAACGTCCGGACGTGAGGCGGGGCCTCAGTTCTCGCGCGCTTTCGGAGTCCACGCCCCTCTTCTTCCCGCGCGGCGTCCTTAAGATGGCGTCCAATGGCGGGAAAACTCCATGTATGGCGGGAAGAAGGCTGAAGATGGCGCCGGATGGCGGGAAAACTCCACCGATGGCGGGAAGGAAGCGGAAGATGGCGCCGGATGGCGGGAATCTTCACCACAGGTAAGTTTGAACAGTCTTTTTCAGGCACGCAGTACCCGGTGGTTGCGGGCACGAAATCCTGCCGACTACGCCAAAAGTTGACGCGCCCCTGGGCCTGTGTCGCGCAGCGTTGCGCACGCGGGAGCTTACCCGGAGCCGGATCTGTTGAGGGTTGTAGTCTCGTGGCGGTGATCCGGTCCGTGCCCAGGGAGTCAGACTAAGTGGCGCTGTATTAGCGGTAGATGTTGGACGACTACGCCACCCGTTGAGTACAGCTAAGGAGCTGCTGCTGCAGGGCAGACCGCTGAGGCCGGTGGTAGGATTGTGCAGTGTGATAGTATAACCCCCAACGGGAGGGGTATGGCCTCAGGGCAGCCGACGTGGATGATGGGGGTAGCAGGAACCACTCGGAGACGGTACGGTGTAGTTCAGGGTCTTTACTGGTGACAAAGATAGACCCTCCCGGAGTACTGGCTAGCGATTGGGGCCTGGTCAGTCCTTGAGCAGATGGGATCTCCCCTGGCCAGGCGGAGTTGTAGGCCTCCCAAACTAACGATACTCTTCTGGCTACCTTGCTAGAGGCGGGTATAAGTAGCCCACGTCCCTGAGTGTACCGTGTGGTGCTCACCCGTATGGCCGGTGACTCGGGGCCTTCTAGTAGCTTCCGCTCCACGACGGCGGTGCTGGTCCCACGCGTGTGACCGTGCCTTCGGGTTTCTGGGCCAGAGGACCTGCAATCCCCTGCCGGTCGGTTTCTGCTGCTGGATAGGAGTTAGTCCCCACAGCCTCGGACTCCGGGTCCGGTGATAACTTCTCAGTCAGGGCGAGCTCTGCAGCTGCCAGCCCCTGACTCCTTGTAGCACTGCTCCCACAGAGCTCCTGATGTTCTTTTCCTATATCTGCTTCTCTGTCTCTACTTCTTCTCTACTCACTAACCCTGCCTCAGCCCCAGGTTTATATAGGGGAAGTTCTTCCCCTCCCAGGACTGGGCAGGAGGTGCGGCATGCATAGGATTCCTGACCAAGAGACCTCCCACCTGCTCTCAGACATAACATTGCTGTTACTGTGGAAACCAGACCCCTGGGGTGCCACAGAAACAGATGGGAGGATATGTAACATGAGCGGAGGAAACGTGTGGTGTGTGCATGTCACCTTCGATCCGCTCATGAGAACAGTGTATTTTCTGGCTAATCACCTGCAATGTTCAGGTCTGGTATAATAGGGCTGAGAGCCCACAAGAAGAGGCTCTCTCTGCTCCTGGGAAAACTGCTGTGAGTAAAGCAATTATTTGGGTTAAGAGCTGTGAACGAGGCCGAGCTCTGGTGAGTCAGGACTTTGTAAAATTGGTTGTAACCAGTAGTACCAAACCTGCCTCGTATGAATTGTGCCTTGGAATACCTGAAGCACATGTCTGGTCCAGGGGACGGTGATCGCTTGAACTTATTCTCTAATCCTGTCACAATATATAAATAGTTACATATATATAGATTTTTATATTTACTTATATAAATAAAATATGCAAGTGTGTATGTGTGTGTATATAATATACATATATATATATATATATATATATATATATATATAGTGCAGACCAAAAGTTTGGACACACCTTCTCATTTAAAGATTTTTAAATCTAGACAACCTCTTGAAGCTCATCAAGAGAATGCCAAGAGTGTGCAAAGCTGTCATCAAAGCAAAAGGTGGCTACTTTGAAGAACCTAGAATATAAGACATATTTTCAGTTGTTTGACACTTTTTTGTTAAGTATATAATTCCACATGTGTTATTTCATAGTTTTGATGCCTTCAGTGTGAATGTACAGTTTTCAAAGTCATGAAAATACAGAAAAATCTTTAAATGAGAAGGTGCGTCCAAACTTTTGGTCTGTACTGTATATATATATATATATAAGACAGCACTATTTAATCATTACTCACTAGCAGGTGCCAGGCCTCCAAGCAGTCTGTCCAAACTGTTGCATATCAATGGAAAGTATATGAAAAGGCAGCACTCCAAAAATTCGTTAGAAAAAATGGACTTTAATGAGCCCAAGAAGCAACGTTTCGGTTCATAGAACCTTTTTCAAGCAGAGTTCAAATGCATATGGTGCAATATATATAGTTACAAACAGTGATTCCATAATTACAATTAATTTATACAAAACCATGATTTCACAAAGAAAGTGCAAAAGTGCATATCTCAAAATAATATTAAAATTACATACATAGTGATACATTTTAAACAGATACATTATTATCATCAATATCATGATCCATAACTCTCATAAAGTGACAAGTGCTTTGATTGATAATTATTAGTGCCAGGTGTACATTGTAAATAATACATATGAGGGTGCGACTCACCCCGCAGCAATCATGCATAACCACACATCCTACTTCCTCCACGCTGTTCTCGGCGTCTCAGAATCCAATCTGCGCATGTCTCCCATGGGACCCACATTGTTTTGTCACATGACCGGGGCAAACCTAGTCCGCCCATATCGTGACATCACCGGGCAAGCGCTTTACACTTCTAACACTACGGTCGCTATCTTTTTAATTGGCAAACTCCACCAGAAGATTATTTTCAAATATGAACAAAATGTGCACTCAAATAATTAATCCTATCCTCTATTAACTGCAAGAACGCGCCCACTTTTCATTATCAGGGACACCATCCTATTCATAATTTCTCAATTTATTTATATTATAATAACAGTATCCATACGGTAATTCCTATGTCCATAAATGAACGGAGAGATAATATATTAATACATAACCCAAACACCCTTCCATGGAATTCCCTATCCCTAGGTTCATCCATGGAGTGAAATTAAGAGGTCAGAGGAGGAACCTTCCTCAGGTCCCCACCCCTTTCCCAATCTCAGGCGATAATTGGGAATACATTATAGTTCAATTCTCTCCATAAACAGGAATACCATTTCATAATGTAGAAATATATTTTTATAACTTCATTAGGTGGAAACTTGAATATTTTCAACTACTATATATATAAAGAAAACATTTTTTTAAGAAAAAATCCATTCCCAGAGGAAGTCTCCCTTTCTTTATACGCATGTTGCAGCAGGTCGCGTCGACTCCACAAAATATCATAGTGAGAGTGATTGATCTGCAAGAAACCAAAAATATCCATATATAAATATATTAAAATATAAAAATCCAATTATATTTAAAATACCCCAAATTTCATACACTGCTGATGTCTGAACATACTCCTCAGGTGATACCTGCTGTAATAAATTCAGCATTCAGTCCATTTGGCTTCAACGTATTCAAGTTATGGATCCACTCAAGTTCCTTTCTTTTTAATAATCGTATTCTATCTCCACCCCGTCTTTGTAAAGGGACCGCATCTATAATTCTAAATCTTAATTGTATCACAGTATGTCCCGCCTCCACGAAATGCTTTGATACAGGTAAGTCCATCCTCTTTTTTCTAATGGAATGTCTATGATTATTCATGCGAGTTTTAAAATCGCACATAGTTTCTCCTATATACCAAAGTGAGCAGGGGCACTCTAACAGATATATTATATAGTCAGAATCACATGTAAAAAAAATTTTTATGTTGTATACTTTTTGAGTTTTTGGATGAAGAAACCGATCACCTTTTAACATAAACGGGCAGTTGACACATGAAAGACATGGATAACAACCCTTTCTACCTCTACCCTTAATGAATGTCTGAGTCACAGTTTTAGAGGGGCCAATATCTGAATGTACTAGTACATCTTTAATATTTTTATTTCTTCTATAAGAAAAAAGAGGGGGATTTTTAAATTCTGGCACATCCGGGAAACATCTATTTAACATTTTCCAATGACTCCTGTCTATATTTGCCACCTGTTCACTCTCTTCACCATATGTCGATACCATAGGTATTCTATCATCCTTATTATTTTTGGTCATTTTATTCAGAATAATATCCCTATTTAATCCACTGACTTTTTTTTCCTGTTTATTTAACAGTCTCTGAGGGTAACCTCTTGACCTAAGTTTTTTCGTAAGTTTCTGTGCACTCTTATACAGGCCCTCCTCACTACTCTTTATTCTTTTAATTCTTAAATATTGGCTAAAAGGTAATGATTCTATCATGCGTTTTGGGTGGTGACTGTTATACCTCAGGAAATCATTTCGATCCGTCGGTTTAATGAAGAGGGAGGTCAATAATTTTCCATTTTCCTGTGTGATAAAAACATCCAAAAACTGAATAGATTTACATGAACTCACCAATGTAAATTTGACAGTCCTATCGACCTGATTCAAATATCCATAAAAATCCTCCAGTTCCCCTTGTGTACCTGTCCAGAGGAGGAAGACGTCATCTATGTATCGCCACCACGCCATGACATGTCTAAAGTGGTGGGACACATAGACAAAGTTCTCCTCCAATGTAGCCATAACAATATTTGCAGAAGCAGGGGCCATATTGGCCCCCATCGCGGTTCCACATTTCTGGAGGAAATATTCATCACCAAATAGGAAATAATTATGATATAATATGGACTCTAATAATTCAATAATAAATTTCCTATTATTTTCACTAAGATCCGTATAAGACAGTCTCCGTTCAATCGCCTCCACCCCCCTACCATTATCAATGGAGGTGTATAGAGATACCACATCAAATGAGGCCAAAATGACCTCACTTTTTAATTCAACTTCCTGTATTTTTAATAAAAAATCCATGGTATCTCTCACAAAGGATTTAGTATTTTTCGCCAATGGATTTAATATTCTATCAAGATAAATTCCAATTTTACTCGTTAATGAATTTACCCCGGAGACTATGGGTCGTCCCGGGGGATGATTAAGATTTTTATGTATTTTAGGAAGTACATATATCACAGGGGTGGTAGGATTCTCCACATACTGTATAAATAATCATAAAGATCTTTATCAATTATATTATTTTCCAAATCCCCATCCAAAATAACTTTCAAATAATTTAAAAATAGAAATTTTGGATCCTTTTCCAACTTGACATAAACTTCACTGTCACTCAACTGTCTTCTAATTTCTTCAATATACATGACCCTGTCCATGACGACGACAGCCCCACCTTTATCGGCAGGTTTTATAATGATGTCGCTGTCATGGACATGGTCCTGCAAAGCCCGTATCTCCTCTGTACTCAAATTTGGAGATTTCAGTCTTTTATTTGAGTTCCCTCTCAATGCTTTCACATCCCTCTGTACCGCTTCCATAAATGCATTAATTACCGGAGGATTCACAGGTGGCGTAAAGGTACCCCTTTTGGCCACCTGAACCTGTTGTAGACTAAGTTCACTAGTTATACATTTAGGGACAATCACACTACCAGAAAACCAATTTCTCAATTTGACATTTCTAAAAAAATCTCTGGAGATCTAGCTCCAGCTGAAACCAGTCCACATGTTTGCTCATACTAAATGACAAACCCTTATTCAAGACAGTCATCTGTGATATGGTCAAATTTTTTTTAGAGATATTTACCACGAGTTCATTTCTTTTTTCCGTGTCATCACTTGTCTCTGCTGCTGTGGTTTGATTTTGTCCTGTTTTTTTCTGTTGTCTTCGGTGCCGTTTGCCCCCTCTTCTTTTCGGTTGGATCCTCTCTGTTGCTCCTGATCTAGGTCTAAAGGAGAAATTATCACACAATTGTAAATGTCCTTTTATATCATGCTTGTTAGGCCTTTTATCAGTCCTTAAATAACCTCTTTTACTCCATGATGAATTAGATCCACCCTTCTGCCAGTTATAAATGTGACCAGTTTGATAATCCTCCATATCTCGATTCCATTTACGACGTTTTACATCCTCAAATTCCATGCGCAAACCCTGCACCTTAGTCATTATTAAATCCTTGAAGGAATCCCATTCTTCAATTTTGAGCAATGATTTCAATTTTTCCTCAGTATTCACAATGTAAGTTGTCATTTTCAATATTTCCTGTTGTAAAAAGTCAATATTCAACAAAATTATATCCAAGGCATATCTATTGGAGATTTGACAAAAACGGGAGCAAAAAGTCACATTATTTCCAAAAAGATTGGGTCTTATATTTGAACGTAAACCCCGTGGTATTTTCCGAGCTTTATAATACTGTCCCAAAGTAACCAAATGCAGTTGTAGAATAATCATCCTTTTAGAATCACTTTCATATTTACGTTTAAGATCCACTAGGGAAGGTGTACTTAAAAAAGTCCCATCATCCTTCAGCGCACCTAGGATCCGTTCTTCTTCCTCAGCAGTATATGAAAAAACATCAGGCTCTATACCGTCCATTACTTTAGATCAAAAGAATACATTTTTAAAGGAAAAAGAAAAAATTAAGAGAAAATGTGCATGTCTTCCTGGACATATACAGTACAGACCAAAAGTTTGGACACACCTTCTCATTTAAAGATTTTTCTGTATTTTCATGACTTTGAAAATTGTACATTCACACTGAAGGCATCAAAACGATGAATTAACACATGTGGAATTATATACTTAACAAAAAAGTGTGAAACAACTGAAAATATGTCTTATATTCTAGGTTCTTCAAAGTAGCCACCTTTTGCTTTGATGACTGCTTTGCACACTCTTGGCATGTAAGAGGATACTGGCCTTCAGGGCAAAGTGGCAAAGAAAAAGCCATATCTGAGACTGACTAATAAAAGGAAAAGATTAATATGGGCAAAAGAACACAGACATTGGACAGAGGAAGATTGGAAAAAAGTTTTATGGACAGACGCATCAAAGTTTGAGGTGTTTGGATCACACAAAAGAACATTTGCGAGATGCAGAACAACTGAAAAGATTCTGGAAGAGTGCCTGACGCCATCTGTCAAGCCTGGTGGAGGTAATGTGTTTGTCTGGGGCTGCTTTGGTGCTGGTAAAGTGGGAGATTTGTACAAGGTAAATGGGATTTTGAATAAGGAAGGCTATCACTCCATTTTGCAACGCCATGCCATACCCTGTGGACAGCGCTTGATTGGAGCCAATTTCTTCCTATAACAGCACACCTCCAAATTATGCATGACCTATTTAGGGAAGAAGCAGGCAGCTGGTCTTCTATCTGTAATGGAGTGGCCAGCGCAGTCACCAGATCTCAACCCCATTGAGGTGTTGTGGGAGCAGCTTAACCGTATGGTGCGCAAAAAGTGCCCATCAAGCCAATCCAACTTGTGGGAGGGGCTTCAGGAAGCATGGGGGGAAATTTCTCAAGATTACCTCAGCAAATTAACAGCTAGAATGCCAGGTCTGCAATGCTGTAATTGCTGCAAAGGGAGCATTCTTTGACAAAAGCAAAGTTTGAAGGAGAAAATTATTCTTTCAAATAAAAATTATTATTTCTAACCTTGTCAATGTCTGGACAATATTTTCTATTCATTTTGCAACTCATTTGATAAATAAACGTATGAGTTATTATAGAAAACACAAAATTTTGGGGGTGACCCCCAAACTTTTGAACGGTAGTGTAATATATATATATATATGACGCACCCCCTGGGCCTGTGTTGTGCAGGGGAACCCGGAACCGGGCCTGTTGTAGAATGCTGGGGGTTGTAGTCTCCGTGTGGCGGTGACCCGGTCCGTGCCCAGGGTGGTCAAACCAGTGGCAGTCTATTTGCATTGTAATAAGTGTCCGACTACGCCACCCGTGGATTGCGGTCAGTGGGGACCGCCGCTGCGCTGCAGACCGCTGAGGCTGATGTTGTTTGCGCAGCCGAGTATGGGATGACTCCCCACGGGAGAAGTATTGCCTCAGGGCAGCTAATGTGGAAGATGATGGGAGTGATGGTCTGAGGGTCCCAGTGCTAATGGTGCAGGAGCGGCAAGGAATCACAGAGACGGGAGGTGCAGTTTAGGGTCTTTACTGATGGTACAAGGCAGACCCTCCCGGGAGTACTGGCTAGTATAAGGGGCCTGGTCAGTCTGCGAGCAAGCAGGAGTTCTCCTGGCCAGGTGGAGTTGTAGGCCTCCCCGTTTATCTGCACTCTTCCTGGCTACCTTGCTGTCAGCGGTTACAAGTAGCCCACGTCCCTGAGTATACCGTGTGGTGCTCACCCGTATGGCTGGTGACTTGGGGCCTTCTGTTAGCCTCCGCTCCTGGATGGCGGCGCTGGTCCCTTCTTTGTGACTGAGCCTCCGGGCTTCTATGGCCAGAGGACCTGGAATCCCCTGCCGGCTGGTTTCTGCTGCTGGGTGTATATCAGTCCCCACAGCCTCGGACTCCTGTGTCCGGTTTTAGTGTCTTCGTCCAGGGCGAGCTCTGCTCAGCTCCAGCCCCTGGACTTCAGCTACTGCTCCTCCAGAGCTCCTGATCTCACTTTCCCTCTCCAGACTCTGACTCTGTCTGCAGCTTCACTCTGACTACTCTAATCCCGCCCCAGACCCAGTTTAAAAGGGCAGATTCCTCCCCTCCCAGGTCTAGGCGGACCGTGTTGCATGTTTAGGGATCCTGACCAGAGAAACCTCCCACTTGCTCTCAGACATAATATCTCTATTACTGTGGCAACCAGACCCCTGGGGTGTCACATTCCCCCCTAGTAAATTTTAGTACTCCGGGACTAAACACATTTTTAAAGAAACATAAATACAAGGTATAACAATAATAAGACAACATATTTACAAGAAGCTTTAGTCTGTAGAGGTCACGGCGTTTCCGTGACCGGGTGTCCATATCACCCAAGGTGAAATTTATGAAACAAAGGGGCTGTCCATTTCACCCAACAAGGCGAAGTCTTGGCACAGAATAGGGGACGTGTCCAAAGCAAACCCCTTGCGTTGTCCTTGGGCGTGGCTGCAAGGGTATACTAACTACTTTGGGCCGCAAGGAGGCCACGCCAGACAGGTTTTCTCTTCTGCGACCGTTTTCGCAAGAGGCACCAACGTGCAACTATCTACAAAACTGTTCCGGTTATCCAGTGTCCATAACCTGTTAGTCCAAATAAATCTGCAGGGTAACTGAGAAACATAATTAGTAACAGGCAACAAACATAAACCATAAACATTTTTCAATAAACAGTCAACTTTACAGTGCATTGGTTTAGATTCTCCAGCGAGCGGGCATCTGACCTCTAGTGACTCTAGTGGACCTACGGAGCTCACTAACTGGTTCTGCACTACAGGGTGTAGGAGGTGTTATGGGCAAGCTGGGCAGCTTTCTGCGCACTCTTTGGCTCACTAGGGACACAGCAGGCTCACTACTGGCAGAGGGTTGATCCTCCTGTACTGCTGGTGTGGACTCTTCTGCCCCTTGGGCCGGCTGCTCTTCCAGCTCCACCGGTTCCTCTGTAGGCACTTGCGGGGCTGGCTGGAGAAAGGTGAGGACGGGTACTACGACAGCGCCGTTTACTTGTGTCCAAGACCGGGGGAAGTCTCCGAGTACTGTACTGATCATTTCTTCCCTTTCCTCTGCGGGTTGAGGGTTTTCTTGATCTTCTTCAGGGCTTTGCAGCTGCTCGGGACACTTCTTCAGGTGGTCTCTGGAGACAATGGCTGTGGTTTCTCCTCCATCCTTACTGATTACGCAGATTTTTGGGTTCTCATGGCTTGATGGCAGTACGGTGTACGGGTCCTTCTCCCACTGGTCGTCCAACTTGTGGAGCCGCCTCTTCCTCTTCAAGACCTGCTCTCCAGGTACCAGGGGAACAGCGGGAGCATACTGGTTATAAGCCTTCTCTTGCCTTTCTCTAGCTTGAGACAGACTTCGCTCGACGCTCTCCTGTACTTTCCGATACTGCTGCTGCCGTTCTGTATCCCAGTCTGCCTCTGGCGAGGTGTCCTCAGGCGTCAGGACTCCCATATCCAGGTCGATAGGCAGCTTACCAGGTCTTGCTCTCATTAAGTAAGCCGGGGTACAGTTGGTGGAACCTACAGGGATGTGGTTATACAGGTCCACCAGATCGGGCAGTTTCTCAGGCCACAGACTGCGTTCTTCCAGGGGCAATGTTTTTAGCAGATCTATCACCACCTGGTTCATCTTCTCGCAGAGTCCATTGGTTTGAGGGTGATAGGGCGTTGTTCTTATCTTCTTGCAGCCATACAGGTTGCAGAACTCCTGGAAGACCTCCGCTTCGAAGGCTGGTCCTTGGTCTGTCAATACTTGGTCCGGGTACCCGTGTGGACGGCAGAAGTGCTGCTGGAAGGCTCTAGCTGCTGTTTGAGCCGTTAAGTCCTTGACCGGGACTACCATCAGGAACCGGGAGTAATGATCTACGATTGTGAGGGCGTAGACATACCCAGATCTGCTTGGAGCCAGTTTCACATGGTCCAGGGCTACCAGTTCCAGTGGCTGTCTGGTGATGATGGGCTGCAAGGGAGTCTTCTGGCTAGCACGGTCCTTTCTTCTCAGGTGGCACGGGCCACAGTCTCTGCACCACCTCTCGATGGCTCCTCTCATGCCTACCCAGTCGAACCGTTCACGCAACAAGAACTCCAGCTTCTTCCATCCGAAATGCCCTGCTCCGTTGTGGTATGCCTCCAGAACCATAGCCGCGTCTCGTCTTGGGACCACTACCTGCCAGGTCAACTCATGCGTTCGAGAGTTAACCATTCTCCGGCACAGCTTCTCCCTGTAGAGGAACAGCTTACTTTTCTCCTTCCACAGTTGCTTGGTCTCCTCCGGAGCATCTGGGTCAAGACGGGCATCGGCCTGGGTCAGCATTTCCTTCACCAAATGGACTGCGGGATCACTGTCTTGCGTCTCCGCCCAGTTGTAGTGGGGCAAGGGATTGAACGTCACGGAGCGCCTGTCCTTCACACGGTGGGAATACAGGGTAATCCCATGACGGTGGAACGCAGGGAGCTCAACTTCTTCCAGATCTTCTGGATCTTCCCCTACGTCCGGTAAGTTCGGCATTCTAGACAGGGCATCCGCGTTGGCATTTGATCGTCCTGCCCGGTATTTGATGGTGAATTCAAAGTTGGACAGGCGGGCCATCCATCTCTGTTCCAGGGCACCGAGCCTTGCAGTGTCCAGGTGTGTCAACGGGTTGTTATCCGTGTACACGGTGAATTTGGAGGAGGCAAGGTAATGCTTGAAGCGTTCGGTCACTGCCCACACTACTGCCAGGAACTCCAGCTTGAATGAGCTATAATTCTCAGGGTTCCGCTCCGTGGGCCGTAGCTTTCGGCTGGCATAAGCGATTACCCGTTCTTTCCCTTGCTGGATCTGGGACAGTACGGCTCCTAGCCCGATGTTGCTTGCGTCCGTGTGGAGGATAAAGGGCTGGCTGTAGTCTGGATATGCCAGGATTTCATCCCCCGTGAGGGCCATCTTCAGCTGGCAAAAGGACTCCTCTTCCAGCTTTTCCCACCTGAAGGGCGGCTTCTGGTTTTTGGCTTTCCGAGATTGACCTATCAGGAGGTCCTGCATAGGGGCTGCCATTTTGGTGAAACCGGGAATGAATCTTCGGTAGTAGCCTACCAACCCGAGGAACTGCCGCACTTCCTTTATGCTGGAGGGTCTTGGCCAGTCCTTAATTACGGTGATCTTATCAGGGTCGGGAGCCACTCCGTCAGCACTCACCACGTGCCCCAGGTACTGCACCTTTGGTTTCAGGAGGTGACACTTGGAGGGTTTCACCTTTAGGCCGTAGTTTGCCAGAGCTTCAAACACTTCTGCCAGGTGTTTCAGGTGGTCCTCGTAGGTCTTGGAATAGACGATGACATCGTCCAGGTATAACAGGACCGTCTCGAAGTTCCGGTGTCCTAGACAGCATTCCATCAACCGTTGGAAGGTTCCTGGTGCGTTGCAGAGCCCGAACGGCATACAGTTAAATTCACTGAGACCCATCGGGGTGGTGAATGCGGTCTTCTCCCGGTCCGCCTCTGCTACAGGAACCTGCCAGTACCCGCTAGTGAGATCCAAAGTAGAGAAGAAGTTAGCAGATTTTAATGCAGCTAAGGACTCTTCTATCCTTGGTAACGGGTACGCATCTTTGTGTGTGATACGGTTGACCTTCCTGTAGTCTACACACATTCTCAAGGTGTTGTCTTTCTTTTTCACTAAGACTAGTGGAGCTGCCCAGGGTCTACAGCTGTCCCTGATTACCCCAGCCTCCTTCATGTCTCTAAGCATCCCCTTGGCGTGTTGGTAGTGTGCCGGGGGTACGGGTCGGTATCTCTCCTTTATGGGAGGATGGTCTCCCGTGGGGATGTGGTGTTCTACCCCCTTTACTCGCCCGAAGTCTAGCGGGTGTTTACTAAACACTCTCTCGTACTCTCGAACCACCCGATAGACTCCCTGTTTCTGGTGTGAGGGAGTGGAGTCAGTACCCAAATGCAGTTGCTGACACCAGTCCTCCATTGGTTTCTTAGAGCCGTTACCTTCCTCTGGTTGAGATGGAGGCAAGGGTTCCACGGCCTGTACAGAATTCTGGTTTATGGTGAACAATTTGGCTAGCGTGGCATACCGGGGCAGGTGTACTTCTCTCTCCCCGATATTTATGATGCGAACGGGCACCCTCCCATGGCGTACATCGACCACCCCCCGTGCTGTCAAAATGGTGGGCCTACTGTCTGAGTAGACGGGTTCTACCATTGCTTGGTAGTCTCTACCTCTTAGACCAATAGCTGCCCGGCACCAAATCATCATCTCACTTTTTGGGGGCATGGCAATAGGGAACGGGTCACACATTCTCACGCTACCTATCTCACCACCAGATAGTTCCACCTGTTGCCGCTTCATCAGTGCCCGGATCTCTTTTTGGAGCACACGCTGCTGGCCGGAACTGGCGTTCTTGGCAACCTGCTGTAAAATGAGAATCACCTCTGCAAGACAATTTTCAATCACATTAGTTCCCAAGGTTATTCTAGGGTGACTCTCATGACGGTCTATGTCCACTATAATCAGTCCTTGTGCCGCCAGTTCGACTTTACCGATCTTAATGGTCACCTCTTTGAATCCCACCTGCGGCACGGGCTGACCATTGCTGGCGATGATACTCAGGTCGTCATCTGGGTAGCGGGTTATGTCCGAGTCATTCCAGTACTGTTTAAAGAGCACGTACGGGATGGTGGTCACCTGTGACCCAGTGTCTAGTAGGGCACTCATAGGAATGCCATCCAGTACAACAGGCAAGATTGGACGTCCCCCTACATATTTATCACGCCAGTTTGATGGGCCTGATGGTCTTATGCCTGGGGGTTGGCCCTCTACCCCAGGTTGTGCCCGTTTAAATGACAGTACCTTGCCACATGTCCGGGTTGATTGCAGCGGCGGCAGATGGGTCGTCCTTCCTCGTTGTATCTGTCGCTGGGTCTTCCTCTGGCCGGTGGGGTCCTCCTCAGTCGGCGCCACGTTACGTCCTCCGGTCCGGATGCCAGCTGGATCTTTCCTGGAGAAGAGACCTGTAAAGACTGCACAGTTCTGGTTAGCGCGGCAACGCTTTTAGTCAGCTCTTGGACCTGATGGTGCAGGTCAGTAGCCGGGTCACTGTTTAAAGCCTGCGCATCAGCTCCCACAGGCCCTGCAGACAAGGGCGCCGTCTCCTGGTGGTAAGTGATAGCAGGGCGCCTGTGGGTCACAGCGCCACCTGGTGCCGGTTCTCGGAGCACCCGGATGGCTCTGTCCTTGAACTGTGCAAAGTCCAGGTCAGGGTTCTGTAAGGCCATTGCCCGCAACTGGGTTCGGTGGGCATTGCACAGTAGACCCTCAATAAATTGTTCAGTCAACAGCTTATCTTCATTTCCCACGCTGTCAGGGTCTGCCTGCTTAATGGCTCTCAGGGCCTCTTGTAGGTTTAGAGCATAGTCTCTTATACTCTCATGTGCCCGTTGCTTGCACCCATAAAATCTTAGTTTTATTTCGGCTGAGGTGCGGGTGTCAAATGTGTCTTTCAGCCGGGCTAGTATTTCTCTGACAGTCCTCTTCCTCCCAGGTGGCCAGGACTTTACCTCCCTTTGGGCTGCCCCGATTAATTGGGCCACCATGATGCTCACTTTTTGCTCTTCTGTGAGGGGGTACACCTGGAAGAGGCTATCCAGTCTTTCTCTAAAGTCATTTAGAGTATGTGACTCCCCTGAGTACTGGGGTAGCCAGGTTGCCCCCGGGATATAGGGCATGGTGAATGGCATGACTGCTGCAGCGGTTGCGCTGGCGGTGGCTGTGGCAGTGGAGCTCCCCTCGGTGTCCGGCATCCTCCTCCCCCCTAGTGGACCGTGGCCTACCTTGCAATGCTCTTCTTCCGTAGGCCGCGGCTCCGCAGTCGATCGTCGGGGTTGAGGACCTGGCGTCGCGCTCCGATGACGTCAGCGTCGCTCTTCCTCCCTTCCAGGACCTTGCGCAGCGTCAGAGCGTGGGGCGGAGCTTCGGATCTCGCGCGCTTTCGGCGTCCACGCCCCTCTTCTTCCCGTGCGGCGTCCCGAAGATGGCGTCCGAAGGCGGGAAGCAGCTGCGGATGGCGGGAAGAAGGCAGAAGACGGCGGGAAACAGTCCAAGATGGCGTCCGATGGCGGGAATCGGCTCCGGATGGCGGGAAACGACTCCGGACGGCGGGAAACTTCACCACAGGTAAGTATAAAAGTCTCTTTTTCAGGCACGCAGTACCCGGTGGTTGCGGGCACGAAATCCTGCCGACTACGCCAAAGTTGACGCACCCCCTGGGCCTGTGTTGTGCAGGGGAACCCGGAACCGGGCCTGTTGTAGAATGCTGGGGGTTGTAGTCTCCGTGTGGCGGTGACCCGGTCCGTGCCCAGGGTGGTCAAACCAGTGGCAGTCTTTTTGTATTGTAATAAGTGTCCGACTACGCCACCCGTGGATTGCGGTCAGTGGGGACCGCCGCTGCGCTGCAGACCACTGAGGCTGATGTTGTTTGCGCAGCCGAGTATGGGATGACTCCCCACGGGAGAAGTATTGCCTCAGGGCAGCTAATGTGGAAGATGATGGGAGTGATGGTCTGAGGGTCCCAGTGCTAATGGTGCAGGAGCGGCAAGGAATCACAGAGACGGGAGGTGCAGTTTAGGGTCTTTACTGATGGTACAAGGCAGACCCTCCCGGGAGTACTGGCTAGTATAAGGGGCCTGGTCAGTCTGCGAGCAAGCAGGAGTTCCCCTGGCCAGGTGGAGTTGTAGGCCTCCCCGTTTATCTGCACTCTTCCTGGCTACCTTGCTGTCAGCGGTTACAAGTAGCCCACGTCCCTGAGTATACCGTGTGGTGCTCACCCGTATGGCTGGTGACTTGGGGCCTTCTGTTAGCCTCCGCTCCTGGATGGCGGCGCTGGTCCCTTCTTTGTGACTGAGCCTCCGGGCTTCTATGGCCAGAGGACCTGGAATCCCCTGCCGGCTGGTTTCTGCTGCTGGGTGTATATCAGTCCCCACAGCCTCGGACTCCTGTGTCCGGTTTTAGTGTCTTCGTCCAGGGCGAGCTCTGCTCAGCTCCAGCCCCTGGACTTCAGCTACTGCTCCTCCAGAGCTCCTGATCTCACTTTCCCTCTCCAGACTCTGACTCTGTCTGCAGCTTCACTCTGACTACTCTAATCCCGCCCCAGACCCAGTTTAAAAGGGCAGATTCCTCCCCTCCCAGATCTGGGCGGACCGTGTTGCATGTTTAGGGATCCTGACCAGAGAAACCTCCCACTTGCTCTCAGACATAATATCTCTATTACTGTGGCAACCAGACCCCTGGGGTGTCACATATATATATATATATATATATATATATATATATATACACATGTATGTATATGTGTGTGTATATATATTGTAAGGCAGCACTACTTATTATCCTGGGGGATACTCGCTTTGCTGCGTCAATCACTGCACACCAGCAACTACTTTGCCGTGTTTCACAATCCACAGTTTATTACACTTCATAAACCGTATTTCACATACATAATGTCCACGAGCCCAAGTGGCACACCGGCCCACTTGGCTCTAATTACAGCCTTCCGCAAGGTAATAAAACAATGTCCATGAAAATGTCCATAACATAAAGAGTATTACCTTTATCGGCTTTCAGCTGCTTTTAGTCCATTTCACCACTGTGACTCTAAGGCTTGACCACACGTGGTCTCCAGACCTCCACCCGTCCAAGACCACTGGCATCTCTCACACACAGATCCAGGCTCTGTCCTCCAGGACGCTTGTGTGGCACTCCGAGGCTTACTGGCATCCCACACACACACACAGGGATCCAGGCTTCACCTCCACCGGAGTCCACCAGGCCTCACCAGGCCTCACACGAGCGGTGCTTGTGTGGCACTCCGAGGCTTACTGGCATCCCCCACACTCTCACAGGGATCCAGGCTTCACCTCCACCGGAGTCCACCAGGCCTCACCAGACTTCCCACGAGCGGTGTTCCCCACACACAGGGAACAGCCTCGTGCCGCTCACACGGTGCCCACACAGGAGCTCCCAACACCCAGGAACTCCTACACACCGGAACACACCTGTCACAAATCACACAGGGTTTATATATACTGCAGCACACACACAGATAGGACCTTAACAGATGTCAGAGTCATGTGTCCACACCCTCTGTGTGCATAAGGACCTGTGTGATGTCACAGTCATGTGACCAGTCCGTTAAAGAGGAAGGTACATGGTCATTCAAAAACACACCAAACCATTAAAGGGATGTCTGCTACATCACTATATATATATGTATGTGTGTGTATATATATGTGTATGTATGTATATGTATGTGTGTATATATATGTGTGTGTGTATATATATATATATGTATGTATGTGTGTATGTGTATATATATATATATATATATATATATACATATGTGTGTGTGTGTGTGTTTGTACATACATACATACGTGGTCAAAATTGTTGGTACTCCTCGTTTAATGAAAGGAAAAACCCACAATGGTCACAGAAATAATTTGAATCTGACAAAAGTAATAATAAATTAAAAATCTATGAAAATGAACAAATGGAAGTCAGACATTGCTTTTCAACCCTGCTTCCACAGAAGTTTTTAAAAAATGTAACTCATGATATAGGCCTGGACAAAAATGATGGTACCCCTGAAAATAATGTGACAACAGATACATGTTAAATCAAGTTGTGTCCACTAATTAGCATCACAAGTGTCTACAATCTTGTAATCAGTCAGTGGGCCTGTATATAGGGCTACAGATACTCACTGTGCTGTTTGGTGACATGGTGTGTACCACACTCAACATGGACCAGAGGAAGCAAAGGAAAGAGTTGTCTCAGGAGATTAGAAAGAAAATTATAGACAAGCAAGTTAAGGGTAAAGGTTATAAGACCATCTCCAAGTAGCTTGATGTTCCTGTGACTACAGTTGCACATATTATTTAGAAATTTAAGATCCATGGGACTGTAGCCAACCTCCCTGGACGTGGCAGCAGGAGGAAAATTGATGACAAATCAAAGAGACGGATAATTCGAATGGTAACAAAAGAGCCCAGGATAACTTCTAAAGAGATTAAAGGTGAGCTTCATGCTCAAGGAACATCAGTGTCAGATCGCACCATCCGTTGTTGTTTGATCCAAAGTGGACTTCATGGGAGACGACCAAGGAGAACACCATTGTTGAAAAAAATTTCATAAAAAAGCCAAACTGGAATTTGCCAAACTACATGTTGACAAGCCACAAAGCTTCTGGGAGAATGTCCTATGGACAGATGAGACAAACATTGAAGTTTTTGGCAAGGCACATCAGCACTATGTTCACAGATGGAAAAGTGAAGCATATCAAGAAAAGAACACTGTCCCTACTGTGAAACATGGAGGAGCTCTGTTATGTTCTCGGGCTGCTTTGCTGCATCTGGCACAGGGTGTCTTGAATCTGTGCAGGGTAAAATGTAATCTCAAGACTATCAAGGGATTCTAGAGAGAAATGTGCTACCCATTGTCAGAAAGCTTGGTCTCAGTCATGGGTCTTGCAACAGGATAATGACCCAAAACACACAGCTTATAACACCCAAGAACGGCTAAGAGGAAAACTTTCAACTATTCTGAAGTGGCCTTCTATGAGCCCTGACCTAAATCCTATTGAGCATCTTTGGAAAGAGCTGAAACCTGCCATCAGGAAAAGGCAACCTTCAAACACGATACAACATAAATAAAACTGTTACACTCGTGCCTGGACTGACTGGCGTGAGCGTGATTAGTGATCCCACTGTACCATGAACCGAGGAGTGCCTGGAGGGGCATAACTAAGTATCTACCCGATCCGACCAAGGTCGCACGGAGGCTAACGACTTCGTGAACCAAGGAGGAACCGAGCAGAGGGACCAGGTGCTACTCCAGGTTAGACCCCGGTCACAGCTGCTGACCCACACCGGGGAATGCAGGAACGGGCAGGTTAGGCTGGCACACAGACAGGTGGGTATTGGCAGGCATGGCTGGAGTGCAGACAAGAGGATACTGGCAAGCACGGCTGGTATGCAGACAGGAGGGCACTGGCAAGGCACGGCTGGTATGCAGACAGGGGGGTACTGGCAAACACGGCTGGAGTGCAGACAGGGAGGCACTAGCAGGTTGGAGCGCAGGCTGGATAGGGTCCAGTACAAACTGGGATTCAGGAACAGAACCGCAGATGCGGTAGACAAGCAGAGCAGAGAGGAACCGCTGGAGCGGTAGGCAAGGCAGAGCAGAGAGATACCGCCGGAGCGGTGAGCAACGCAGAGCAGGGCGAAACCGCCGGAGCGGTGGGCAAGGCAGAGCAGGAGGAACCGCCAGAGCGGTGAGCAAGGCAGAGCAGGGCGAAACCGCCGGAGCGGTGGACAAGGCAGAGCAGAGAGGAACCGCCGGAGCGGTGAGCAAGGCAGAGCAGAGAGGAATAATGAATGCACTTGGGCACACAAATCATCAAGATCTGCTGACGGCAACTCCTTTTGCAATGCTCGACCAATGAAGTGCTTGATGGGAGTCAAATCCGGAGATGCTTCTGGCCATGGTATCATGTTTAAGTCAAGCATGCTGCTCACAGTAGCACCTGCAACATGTAGCTTAACATTTCCATGTTGAAAAATAGTTACTGAGGCACGTTTAAGAAATGTCCATATCACTGGTTCCACGACCAAATCAATGTAACACTGAGCAGTTAGTATACCTGGAATGAAGACTAGAGGGGTCCTGCTACCATATATTATTACACAGCACACCATAATCCCGGGAGTACAATCGGTGTGACATTCTTTCTCGAATGCCAGTATTCTAATCTAGTCCAATTCCTCATATATGCCTACACACAGTATGATACCACTTTCATGGCCCCACAGTGGCTATCACACTCAATATGATGCCCCCACGGTCCTATTACACACAGCATGATGTACAGTATGATTCCCCCTGACAATACATTTCCCCACACAGTACATTGAAAGAAGACATCCATTGTGTTCTACCTATAACCTAACATGTTGATACAAAGGAAGGCAAAAGACCCATGAGGCAGATGCTAATTGCCCCCTATTAACGAAAAAATCCTTCCCAACTCCACTAATGGCAATTAGACTAGTTCCCTGGATGAACGTCCTATCACAGAATCTAGTTCCCATAACCTGTAATATATTTTTCAACAAAAGCATCCGGGCCATACTTGAACTTGTTTAGTAAATCAACAATTACAATATGATGTTCCCGAAAGTCTGAATATTAAAAATGGTGAACATTGGACATAATTTCAAAAAACATCACAGTAAAAGATAATGCCTTACCAACACCAGGTCAGATTACCAATGCACTGCAGGATGCAGCAAGCCTCCATGATAAAGGCGGGGGCAGCACATGTGCAAAATACTGATGCAGACAGCCACTCACTAACCTACCAATTCATGGAGGGGGTGGCTGTGTAGTATTATACATGCACACCGATGGAGTCTGCATAGGGCGCCAGTCACACAGATATGTGTGATACACAGTGTCTGGCTTGCAGCCTATTGATGTCTTGCTTGCAGCGTATTGATGACGCCCATAGTATTAGATCAGGCGGGTTGCCCAGAACTATATACATGCACCCCCACAGGACAGACGCCCCAATTCACCCAGCCAACACTAAAGAGGCCTGGCTGCATCCTGCAAAAAGATGTGCAAAAAAGATGAAAAATAGTATATAAGATAAGTACACCACATGAGGTATTGGACGATATTTTGGCCAAAATACGCAAGCTCACAACTCCATCGGTGTGCATGCATAATACTACACAGCCACCCCCTCCAAGAATTGGTAGGTTAGTGAGTGGCTGTCGGCATTAGTATTTTGCACATGTGCTGCCCCCGCCTTTATCATGGAGGCTTGCTGCATCCTGCGGTGCACTGGTAATCTGACCTGGTGTTGGTAAGGCATTATCTTTTACTGTGATGTTTATGTTCCCGAAAGTCCCGTAATTTCACTATTCTTAGAGTAAAGAATCGCCATCTATGATGACTGAGAAACCATCTTTCTTCTAGTAGGAGAGGGTGCCTCCTTGTCATCGTTGAAGGTCTATATGTAAAAAGTTCCTTAATAAGATCTCTATACTGTTTCTTCTTATATTTGTACATTGTAATAAGATCGCCCTTAAACCTTCATTATTCCAAACTGAATAACCCTAACTTTGATAACCTGTCTTGGAATTGCAGTGCACCAATTCCCTTAATAACCTTGGTTGCATTTGTCTGCATACGTCCTAGTTCAACTATATCCGTCTTATACACCAAAGACCAAAATTATACACAGTATTCTAAATGTGGCTGAATTAGTGACTTGTATACAGACAAAACTATGTTCTTATCATAAGCATCTATGCCTCTTTTAATGCTTCCATGGTTCTATTTGCCTTGGCAGCAGCGGCCTAGCACTGGTTATTAAAGTTGAGTTTGCTGTCCACCCATACACCCAAGTCTTTTCCAGTGATGGTTTTCCCAGTGTTTAGTACATAATTGTACATTGTAATTTGTCCCAAGCAAGAACATTTATCTACATTAAACTTCAATTGCCATTTTTCAGCCCAAACCTCAAGCTTACATAAATCCCTCTGTAATATTACATTATCCTCCTATGTACTGATAACCTTGCAGAGTTTACGATCATCTGAAAATATTGAAATTTTACTCTGTATACCCCCCAAAAGGTCATTAATAATTGTATTAAATAGAAGTCCCAATACTGACTCCTGGGGTACACCACTTTTAAATGTGACCCAGTTAGTGTGTTTCATTAATAACCATCATCTGTTTCTTATCACTGAGCTTTTTTTTGCTTCTTTCGAAATCATCTATACGGTTCCAGACATATGGACCTTTTTAAGTGCTAATGTTTATGGTATTTACCAAAGAAGCAGTCACCCAATGACACTCTTCCTTCAGAGAATCTTCTGGGCCATGGAAACTGGCATGACTTTGGGGTTACTTGTAGTTTTGAATGATTCATTTTACTATTCAATGTACTAAAAATGGGGAAAAAATCCATTTGTGGTGAAATTGGACCAAATACTGATAGTGGGACGGTAGCCTAAATCTCGGTCTCCTTTGAAGCTCAGCATATAGATGAGCTCCAGAGGAGCACCAAGACAGCGGGCACAGGGCCCTCACTGTCCTAGTGACCCATCAGCCCCCGAGATCATGTCACAGGGCACAGATGGGAGCTGGTAAATGGAAGCAGTGGCACTGGTTACATTTACGTGCTGCTGTCAGAGATTGACAGCAGCATTTAAATGATTAACTTGTCGTAATTAATTGCTGTACTTTTATGTTAGAGGAGCAGGAAAGAAGGAAAAGCCGAGCTGTGGAGTTAGTATCAGAAGAACGTACCAACTCCAACTGCAGGTAGAAAAAAATGTAAATACTTATATAGTGTTAATATTGTATATTATAAATTATTTTCATGCATAAATTGCTGAATATTTACTATTATTTGTTGCAGTATATTTGGTATTAGTAATTATTATAGTTGGAAATTTGACTTACTGACACCACAGCCCTAGTTAAAAGGGTTTTCCACAAGTGAATATATTTATATATATACTAGATGGTGTCCCAATTCTAACGCATCGGGTATTCTAGAATATGTATGCGGCCGACTGGGCGCAATCAGCAGAGTGGTGTTTAAATTTGGCGCCAATCTCGCTGATTGGTCGCGGTCGGCTGGCGGCCGCGACCAATCAGCAGAGCGTTGTTTAAATTTGGCGCCAGAGCATTGTTTAAATTTGGCGCCAATCTCGCTGATTGGTCGTGGCTGGTGTCCGCGACCAATTAGCAGAGCGTTGTATAAATTTGGCGCCAATCTCGCTGATTGGTCGTGGCTGGCATCCGCGACCAGTCAGCAGAGCATTGTTTAAATTTGGCGCCAAAATCGCTGATTGGTCGCGGGCAGCGTCCGCGACCAATCAGCACAGCAGTGTTTAAATTTGGCGCCAAAATCGCTGATTGGTCGCGGGCAGCGTCTGTGACCAATCAGCACAGCAGTGTTTAAATGTTGCGCCAAGATCGGTGATTGGTCGTGGCCGCTATTTAAATGTGGCGTCCAAATCGGTGATTGGTCGCGGGCAGCGGCCGCGACCAATCAGCACAGCGGTGTTTAACTTTTGCGCCAAGATCACTGATTGGTCGCGGCCAGAGACCGCGACCAATCAGCGAATCGTATAGGTGAGGACCGGGGAGCAGAATCGTATTGGTGAGGACCGGGGAGCGCCGCTGCCTGTGTGGCTACTTCCGCTGCGAGAAGCCGGGAGATGAGTGGCTTCTCGCAGCAGAAGTATCCCGACCCGCAGCGCCGCTCCCCGGTCCTCCCTTGACACCCTAGCCGCATGGAGGTCAACGCCACTGCCTGTGCGGCTACTTCCGCTGCGAGAAGCCGGGAGATGAGCGGCTGCTCGCCGGTCGGGGTTCTTCTGCTGCTAGCGGCCGGGAGATGAGAGCCTCGCGCCAGTCATCTCCCGGCTGCATCGCCGCTGAGCTCCGTCCCGCAGATGAGCCTCTAACGGCCGCCATCTTTTTTCTGAAATCCCGCGTCGCTGATTGGCCGCTGCTGGACCAATCAGTGACGCGGGATTTCCCCGACAGACAGACAGACAGACGGGATAAGACGATTATATATATAGATATACGCGGTGTGCAGAATTATTAGGCAAATTGTATTTTAGAGGATTATTTTTATTGTTGATCAACAACTATGTTCTCAATCAACCCACAAGACTCATAAATATCCAAGCTTAATATTTTTGGAAGTTGGAGTGGTTTTTTTTAAGATTTGGCTATCTTAGGAGGATATTTGTTTGTGCAGGTAACTATTACTGTGCAGAATTATTAGACAATTTAATAAAAACCAAATATAATCCCATCTCACTTGTTTATTTTCACCAGGTAAACCAATATCAGTGCACAAAATATAGAAATAAACATTTCTGACATGCAAAGACAAAAACCCAAAAAATTAGTGATCAGTATAGCCACCTTTCTTTATGATGACACTCAACAGCCTTCCATCCATAGATTCTGTCAGTTGCTTGATCTGTTTTCGATCAACATTGCGTGCAGCAGCCACCACAGCCTCCCAGACCCTGTTCCGAGAGGTGTACTGTTTTCCCTCCCTGTAGATCTCACATTTTATGATGGACCACAGGTTCTCTATGGGGTTCAGATCAGGTGATCAAGGGGCCCATGTCATTATTTTTTCTTCTTTTAGACCTTTACTGGCCAGCCACGCTGTGGAGTAGTTGGATGCATGTGATGGAGAGTTGTCCTGCATGAAAATCATGTTTTTCTTGAACGATACCAACTTCTTCCTGTACCACTTCTTGAAGAAGTTGTCTTCCAGAAACTGGCAGTAGGTCTGGGAGTTGAGCTTCACTTCATCCTCAACCCGAAAAGGTCCCACAAGTTCATCTTTGATGATACCAGCCCATACCAGTACCCCACTTCCACCTTGCTGGCATCTGAGTCGGAGTGGAGCTCTCTGCCGTTTACTGATCCAGCCTCTGGCCCATCCATCTGGCCCATCAAGAGTCACTCTCATTTCATCAGTCCATAAAACCTTTGAAAAATCAGTCTTAAGATATTTCTTGGCCCATTCTTGACGTTTTATCTTATGCTTCTTGTTCAAAGGTGGTCGTTTTTCAGCCTTCCTTACCTTGGCCATGTCCCTGAGTATCGCACACCTTGTGCTTTTTGATACTCCAGTAGCATTGCAGCTCTGAAATATGGCAAAACTGGTGGTGAATGGCATCTTGGCAGCTTCACGCTTGATTATCCTCAATTCATGGGCAGTTATTTTGCGCCTTTTTTGGCCAACACGCTTCTTGCGACCCTGTTGACTATTTGCCATGAAACGCTTGATTGTTCGGTGATCACGCTTCAAAAGTTTGGAAATTTCAAGACTGCTGCATCCCTCTGCAAGACATCTCACAATTTTGGACTTTTCAGAGCCCGTCAAATCTCTCTTCTGACCCATTTTGCCAAAGGAAAGGAAGTTGCCTAATAATTAAGCACACCTTATATAGGGTGTTGATGTCATTAGCCAACACCCCTCCTCATTACAGAGATGCACATCACCAGATTTACTTAATTGGTAGTTGGCTCTCAAGCCTATGCAGCTTGGAGTAGGACAACATGTATAAAAAGTATCATGTGATCAAAATACTCATTTGCCTAATAATTCTGCACACAGTGTGTATATATATATATATATATATATCACACTATAATACAGTATGTCTTTTTTAGTTGAACAATTGGGATGTGGCTGCTGGGACCCCCAGGATGCCCAGTACTGAATCCAACTGGTTCTTATACATAAACCTTAAGTAGAGCCACATGAAGGTAAAAGGATCAGAGTGCCTGAAAAATGTATGGATCAGAAGGTGTTTTTCCCTGGATTGACTGTCATTCGTAGATGTAACAGAATCACTGGTCTTCTCTTCCACTTTTGGCTGAGGATTAGAGGATTAACATGAAACATGGAAACGATATTCTCTCATCAGACATATATGATGTTTAGTACTGATATGCCATAAATGTCAGTAGTATTACATTAAATGCAAAGGGACATTAATCAATTTGAAATGATTCTTTTTAGTTTTTTTTTTATTAAGAATTACATGGAAGAATGAAGAGATGTTCTTGGAGGGCCTTCTTCTGCAGATGTTACTTGCTGGTCAGAAGGCCACAGGTAGATGGTACAAGTCCTTCCACACAGGTGCATCTTTAATGGTGGACATGCTGTACTAGGCACTAGACATGAAGGGTTTTTCACATTGAGATGTTTGTGTTGCTCCGATGACAGGGAGCAAATATGCAGCTTTGTCTGATGGAGCGAGCAACCCTGGATAATCCACGCCGGCAAGATGATATCAGCCGGCAGAAGGTGGAACCTGTGAGAGGAGACAAAGAGACATAACTAATGTAAGTAATGGGACTACATATTAGAGCAGGGATGTCACACTCAAACACACAGAGGGCCAAAATGAAAAACTTGGACCCCACATAATCCTACATACAGAATAATGGCCCCACATAGTCCTCCGTACAGTATAATGGGCCCCACATTGTCCTCCATACAGAATAATGGCCCCAAATAGTGGTGGTGGTTCTGTTGTCGTGGGTCAAATATAACCACCCTGCGGGCCAGGTTTGGTCCACGGGCCAGAGTTTGACATGTATGTATTAGAGGATACTACTGTAGTGTCACTGTGACAGGATGATAGAGGAGTCGTATCCATACAGATGTACGGGGTCATTGTCAGTAATCCTACAGATAATATCTGCTCCACATGACTCCTTCTCACTGACTGACATCATGCAACATGGAGCTTATTGTTACACTTACCTCTTCTACTTCTTCTCTCTTCTACCTTCTCTGTTTTTTGTCGATCTTTCGATGCAGATTTTCTTTTCCCCTGAACTGGTGATTCTGATAAAAAAAACAAGAAAAAGATGTATATTATAAACTCCTAAAAGATTAGCTTTGTATCTTTATATAGAATTCTGTTATTCTTGTACCCTGTAGTCCCGGTAATTGATTATTGCACCATAATAGAGAGAATATGTCATATATACATAAAACCACCTGAGGGTCTGAGAATTAGATTGCCTTGTGAACTGATTAATATGAAACCTGTAGGTTTTCCGATATGTGGTGTCTAGCCAGGGAACTATGTCCCCTTATTAACATGATAACACTGCGGCATCCTGCAAGTAATATCTTAAAATAAGTTAGCTAAAACCTCAGTGCATTCTTAAGGTGATAAGGATCAGTATAGGCCTAGATGGAGCCATGGGTGCAGTATTCAGAATCAGTTTGGCAGAAGACTGAATGGCTTCTTATGCATTAAAAATTATAACCTATGAGGCTATGTGCCCACGTAGCAGATTTGATGCAGAGCGTTTTTGCCTCTCTCTGGCAGAAAAAAACGTATGCAGATTTACATGCGTTTTTTCTGCCAGAGAGAAGCGTTTTTTCAGCATTTTTACATGCGCTTTCGCATGCGTTTTTTCAAGAAGTTTTCCAAACGATTTTGAGCATCACTTGGAAAAGTGCTTGACAAGTTGGTCACACTATTTAAATCCATGCAACCGGCATGGATTTATATAGTGTGACCGAGTAATAGTTAAAAAAAAGAATAAGAATGGTAAAAAATGAAAAAAAAAAGATTATACTCACCTTCCGGTGTCTTCCCGGTGTCATCTCTGCTGCGTCCGGTCTCTTGCAATGCTCGCGGTGCTGTGAAGGACCTGCGGTGACGTCATTGAGTCATGTGATGGGTCACATGACTCAGTGACGTCATGACAGGTCCTTCACAACAGCGCGAGCATTGCAAGAGACCGGACGGCGTGGACAAAACACTGGGAGGACATCGGAAGGTGATTATAAGCTTTATTTTTTATTTTAAATTCTTTTCTTTACAGATTCTATGGTACCCAGGTCTGGATGAGAGTCTCCTCTCCTCCAGACTTGGGTACCATCCGCACATTAGAAAGCGCCAATTACGCAAGTACAGATGCAGTCTTGCGGAATTAGCGCGTTCTAATGCAAGTCAATGGCGGCGATTACGCTGCGCGTCCGCAAAATTAATGGACATGCTGCGTATTTTTGAGCGCAGCATAAACGCTGCGGAAAAATACGCAGCATGGGCATTGAAAGTGCGGAATTGCATTGGAGACCATGGGGGAAGGTTTACCAAGCGTTTCCCAAGTGTTTACGCTGTAGAAATTCCGCAGCGTAAACGCTTGAAAAACGCATCGTGGGCACACAGCCTAAGAGTGAGGATTTTTATAAAATGAAATGTTGGGCTGTTTTCACATTACACTTTTTGACACAGGCTGCAATAGAATGACCTATAGAGCTATACATACCTGACAATATGGATGACTGTCTGCCTTCAGCAGTGAAACACTGCTTGTCATCATCAGACTTAGAGGGGGAAGAATCTTTCTGCGTCTGGTTGTCATCAGATTTAGAGGGGGAAGAATCTTTCTGCCTCTGCTTATCATCATCAGATTTAGAGGGGGGAGAATCTTTCTGCATCTGGTTGTCATCAGATTTAGAGGGGGGAGAATCTTTCTGCGTCTGGTTGTCATCAGATTTAGAGGGGGGAGAATCTTTCTGCGTCTGGTTGTCATCAGATTTAGAGGGGGGAGAATCTTTCTGCGTCTGGTTGTCATCAGATTTAGAGGGGGGAGAATCTTTCTGCGTCTGGTTGTCATCAGATTTAGAGGGGGGAGAATCTTTCTGCGTCTGGTTGTCATCAGACTTAGAGGGGGGAGAATCTTTCTGCGTCTGGTTGTCATCAGATTTAGAGGGGGGAGAATCTTTCTGCGTCTGGTTGTCATCAGACTTAGAGGGGGGAGAATCTCTCTGTGTCTGGTTGTCATCCTCAGATTTAGAAGGGGGAGAATCTTTCTGCGTCTGGTTGTCATCAGACTTAGAGGGGGGAGAATCTCTCTGTGTCTGGTTGTCATCAGATTTAGAAGGGGGAGAATCTTTCTGCGTCTGGTTGTCTTCAGACTTAGAGGGGGGAGAATCTTTCTGTCTGTTTGGTAGAAGAAAAACATATAAATTACAAGTGAAAACAATAGATACGGATACAACACCTGTCTGCAAAGCCCATTAGGACATCTGAATAACATGAAGGGGATGCTGTGCTCAAGACCCTCTTCTACCAGCAAGAATGGAGAATCACTAGCAATATTTATTTTCCTGTAATGAACTGGAAATTAAAGCTGGTCATAGTTATCAACTTTCATCACCAGCGTTATCACAAGTCAGAAACATGGTGATCAGCAATCATGTGGTCATCGATACTGGATTTAGTATCGACTTACACTCGTCTTGAATTTGGTGTTGTGAACACATATCAGAATGGACCCCATAAAAATAATTTGCTCACATGTCTGACTGTTTTGCACTTTCTGGTGAATACCCTGGAGGTGACTTGGGTTCTTCATTGTTCATCATCTTGGTATGGATGGAACAGAGCTAATACAAAGAGGAAAAAAAAATATTTTAATATTTTACAATTTTATTTTAATTACAGGTTGTATGGATCTTATTGGTCACATACTTACTTTAGAAAGCCTATGCGAAGATGATAGAAAGTTTTGGCTTTCCGGCCAGTCATTATCTTCACTTGTGTCCCCCTCATCTGAATCAATATGTTGATGTCTGCTACATCGAGCTGAAAAGTACAAGAGTTAATCGAGATTATTAGCATAATACTTTGTCCTGAACAGTCACCATTTGATCATGAATCAAGGTGGGGACTGATTCTCACTTAAAATGAAATACAAGACACACAGCAGCTTTCTGCAGATGATGTCTCATTCTACTTACTGTCAAAGTAGATGGTATCCTCTTCTGACTCAAGATCAGGAATGAACAGCGACTTCTGACTTAGAAGGTTGTCAAAATCTAAGTTACGCAGGAATGGATGAAATTTGATCTCATTTGCTCCTCCTTGAAAAGGAAAACAATGAATAGTGATATAGTTATTGTCAAAGAGACAAGTTTCTTAGGCCTCCTACACATATCCGTGTTTGCACTACATGTGGCATCCATTTTTCTTTCACGTATGCCACCCGTACCCATTATCATCTATGCTGCTGTTTTTTTGTGGCAGCACAGATGACAAGTGCCAATACAAGTCTATGGGACCCTGAAAAACACGTACATCACACAGATGGCATCCGTGTGCCATTTGTGTGCCTTCCTTACGCTGTATCTGTTTAACATTACAAAGTATAAGAGATACTTTATCATTTCTTTTTCTTTGCCGTACCGGAAAAACACTGATGGCACACTGATGGCACACTGATTCAAAACACTGATGACACTAGTACTGTTTTTTTCCGGTACTGGTTTCAGTACTGATTTTATACGGACGTGTGAAGGGGGCGTTAATCTGAACGGTTGACGTAACAAAGCCGAAGTGAAGTAGATGTACTGAAAGTCTTAGCATGAAGAATGGGGAATGGCCAAGCTGGTAGAGAACAAAACCTCAGTGCTGATCCTCATTATTCATTTTCTGTTCACAGAGGTGTAATAAGTCATTAATAATAGTATTATATACATTACCTGTCCCAAGTCTTTGTGCTGGATCTTTTCTGAGCAGCTCAATGATGATATCCCGAGCTGTGGCTGGAAAAGCCGAATTAGTAAGTTTCCAATATATGTCATCTGTTATGTAAAAAGCAAATATTACAGAAAATGAAACATCTTAATTTATTTTATCAAAACAAAAATCTTTTATATTAACAAAAGTAACTAAATCACACAACTAATCTATTCAAATAACAATGACATTACACAGCAATCAGATTATTTTACTTACCCCTGACAATATGGCTGTAAATGTCATATTTGGAAGGCCCATAAAATGGTACACGTCCTACAAGAAATGTATATAGGATGATCCCAATTGACCACCAGTCAGCTGGCCTTCCATAGCCTTCCTTTAAGATAACTTCTGGGGCTATGTAATGAGGGGAGCCAGCAATCTGGAAAAAACAGAGGAATGAGATAATGATCAGAGAACATAATTGTGACAAATAACATCAGTGGAAACGTTTTCTAGATGAGAAAGTATAAGAGAAGGAGAAATGGAGGAGATGAGTAAAGAACAAGTTCCTGCCTACCTCCTTATCATGGAACTCTCTGGTGATGTCCTCAATTGGAGCCTTGTAGATCTCTGATGTTGGTCTCATGAGGCAGAGTTTGGAAAGCCCAAAATCTGTAACTTGAATATGACCAGTTGACGTTATCAGGAGGCTGTGAAAAAAAGAGGATGTCAGCCCCAAGTTGCAAATAGATTGTATAATAAACGATATCTTTTTTCCCCTTTCTTATACTACAAGTGTCACTTACTTTTCAGGCTTCAGGTCTCTGTGCATTACACCATAGCTGTGCAGATATTCCACAGCTAGAACCGTTTCTGCAATGTACAGACGAGCCAAGGGGACAGGTAAACACCCATAGTTCTTCATAAAACTGCCACAGTCTCCTCCTACAGCAGAAAGCAAATATGACAGGAGAGGGTTTGTTACAATGTAAATGACACATGAGGAGTGTGAAGGAGAAATGAGCGGAGACATTGGGGCAGGACGTCATACACAGAGATATACTGTATAATAATGCAAAAATCCCTCCATTGGAGCATACCCGAATAGTAACTAGGACTGCACTAAATGTCTATGAAGCAAAACCACAAAGGTGCAAGAGCTGCACAAATAAGTGCAATGAAGCAACATCCCATATAAAAGCATGAATCTTTATTAGTCACGTGGAATAAATATTTAAAAATAACAAGGTAACTCATACAAAAAAGAGACACTATTCTGGCCAAAAAAGTATGAGCTATATATACTATGTATCTTGCAATAAATAAATATATAATTAGTTAAAGGTGTCAGCAGTCTCATTTGTGGTTTTGCTTTATATACTGTATAAGGCCGGTTTCACACGTCCGGATATTTCTGGTACCGGAAAAACCTGTGTCGGAGATGTCCGTGTGCCGCATCAGGAGCACACGCACCGGCGTTTGGGAATCAGTGTACAGTTAGCGTTATTCCCAAAAGCCGGGTACTGAACGCTGCGCTCATCATTTTCCCCTGCCGGCACTGCGATCAGCACCAGCAGGAGTTAATAATGAGAGTTGTAGTCTGCTCCCGGTGCCTCCACCTGTAAAAATAAGAATAAAATAAAAAAAAAACCTTATACTCACCTACCTGTCCTAAGTATCTCCTGCTGTAATCCATGCGACTACTCAGCAGAGGAGCTGGGGAGAATGACTCCTGCAGCGAGCGACGCCAGACCTCAGCTGAGCTCAGTGAGTGACAGGACACCGCTCGCTGAGCTCAGCGCAGATTCGGGGCCGCTCGCTGCAGGAGTCATTTTCCCCGGCTCCTCTGCTGAGCGGTCTCATGGATTACAGTGGGGGACATTTAGGACAGGTGAGGGTATAGATTTTTTTTTTATTCTTATTTTTACAGGTAGAAATACACTGGGAGAAGACAACCCTCATCATTAACCCCTGCTGGTTCTGATCGCAGCGCCGGCAGGGGACAATGATGAGGGCAGCGTTTAGCACCCGGCGCTAACTTTATCGCTAATTCCCAGGCGCCGACACATGTCACACGGATGGCATCCGTGTGCAGTATGTGTTTACACTGAACCATTGACTTGAATGGGTCTGTGTGATCCGTCCTGCTGGCCAAAAACAGACATGTCTACGTGTGGATCACATGGACACACGGTCCGTGGAAACACTGACATGTGCGCACATGTGTCAGTGTCTCCAGTACGTGTGGTAAACTGTCACCTCACGTACCAGAAATACTGAAGCGTGAAAGAGGCCTAATGTAGAGCGTATAAAGCAGAGTGACCCAATATAAAAAGACAGAGCCGTGCCTCATCTGCAAGCCTCTTATTCATTACTCTGTGAAATGCTCATCTATACAAACTGTTAGAATTGAGTCAAATCCTCCTTTTATCCTCAGTGGATATTTTTGCCATTCTCAGTGAGGACATTCACCAGAGACTTTCACAGAGATAATGATTTTCCTGGCATCTTGGTAACAGATAACTTATAGTAAATGCAGTATGGACATGTAACCGTCCATGTGGTCACATTCAGATTATGGAGAAGATGCTAGAGATAAGCAGATTGAGGCTGGATATAGGCACAATGGATATGACTTACCTGCTGCATACTCCATGACCATACACAGATGATGAGGAGTTGGAAAGGAGCACAACATGGAGGCCACAAAGGGACAATCAGCAAATGTTAGGATGTCCCTCTCTAGAAAGGCACGTTCAAGTCTTCTTGGAATATTCACGTTCTCCTTGTCCAGCTTCTTCATAGCGAATAGCTGGCTTGTGTATTTGTGTCGCACTAAGTGGACGGCTCTGGAGAGAAGGAAAATCCATGATTTATAATGAATTCTTACTAACATTTTGTCTATAAACCTCATCACATGATTGTCTGGTTACTACTAGATGTCACTAGAAATCCATGTAGAAATCCATCAAGTTACACAACATAAATGATGACCTATGCGAGGTCCTCATCTATGTCACGTCCTAACTGACCTAAATAATGACATATAGATGTGGCCAGTAGACATGAGCTAACACATTTGAGTGGAATTAAATTCTACTCAGATTTTGCAAAATTCTGCATTCACCAAAATGGCGTTTTGTTTTTTTGTTTGTTTTGTTTTTTGTAATTTGCTTACTCATGGATTTAGCAAAATGTCAAGCGTTGGCCACCATTTTCAAAATCTTGAAAGGCCATAAAAAAGTTTAAAAATAAACAAATTTTTATACTCACTTCTACGGCCCCTCCGCCTCAACCGTCCGTTCCTTGCCGCATCCTCAAATCTCTGCTGCTAATGCTGAAATCCAAATGCCTCTCATACTGAGACGGGACTTCCAACATTGATGAGATCTGGGAGGATTATGCACAAGCGCAAGAACAGTCACGGTGTCACAATGTTGTGACTTTTTATGCTCTTGCATAGAACTCTCTCAGACCTTCTCAAAGCCTGAAGTCCTTGCATAGCGTGAGCGGTGGCAAACTGAAGAGGCAGTGAGGACCGGACGGGTGACGGTGAGAAGTGGAGGGGCTAGAGAATTGAGCAGTAAGGGGAGTATAAGTATGTTTCTTATGCTTATTATGTTCTGGGGCCTGGTGAGGCCCCAGAGCATAATAAGGGACATTAATTTCTCCTTGAATCGTATTTTCACAAGTCCACGTGAACAAGCAAATTAGAATTTTGCCTGATTCGCTCATCTCTTGTGGACAGTATGGACTCAGAGCATTTCTCTGTTGTACGGGCTGGGCACAGAGACAGAAGCATTGTCATAAGGAACACTAGGAAATGTATATTATGCAAACATAAAGCTCACCCATAAGCTCCACTGCTGATCAGTTTGATTGGTTTAAAGTCGGTCTTACTAGGACTTGTCTCCAAGTTCAATGATCCGGTCAAGGCCTAGAAATAATAAGAAATGACATTAAGACATAGAATCTGCAGGAAAATAAAAGCTCCAGATGCAGGAACTTCTCCTCTATATTATGTCCACGCTGATTACATTGCAGCAGATGTAGAGGACATGATGCAAGCCGGACCCTCCACAGACAGTATTATATTTTAAGGGGATATTCCCCATGCATAGATATCACTGTACTGCAGGGTATGATAAGGGGCATCACACAGAAGAGGCAGAATAACAATGCCATCATTACTCACAATAGATCTGATCTACATAAAAGCAAAGATATCCCATTGTCATCTGGGGTATAATATTATATGTGTAATTCATACCCCGTTATCTGATGATAAACAGACGTCTCCTCTGATACTTACACTGGCAGATTCGTGGATCTCTGGTGTCTCACATATTCCACCATCAGTACTGGCCGTCGACACAGTTATTTCTAAAATAATGATAAAATAATGAAAAGATGTCATGTATCAGTCTATATCAGTACTTAATATATAACACATCCATATAATGAAGGACATGACAAGATCTCTGTAAATGATATAAAAACTAGATATCTGGTATTCTGCACATACTAAATATACAGTATTTATGGCACATCCAGAGATAGATACACTGGACGATTGTTCAGGATCTGATTACCGTATTTTTCAAGTTGTAAGACACACTTTTTTCTGTAAAATGGGGGTGCGTCTTATCCCAACGTAGCTTACTGAGGGGGGGGGGGGTTGCGGTGAAGCGAGGCCCCAGGACGCAGGGTCACTGCTGCAGGAAGCTGGCGGCGGCAGGAGTGGGGCGATGCTGTGGGCCCCAGGCTGGGAGGAGGGGGTGTTCGGCGGTGCAAGGATGCAGCGGCCCCTGGGCTTTCAGAAAATGTCGCCGGAGACTCCGCACTTCCATGATTTTCAGTGTGGTGGACTTCGGAAAAATGGATTCTGGAGATGGCGCATGCAGATTGAGATCTTGTCTCCCGAGATCTCAATCTGTGCATGCGCCACCTCCGGTGGAGATTTTCCCAAGGTCCACCAGATTGAAAACCATGGAAGTGCAGGGACTTCAGTGCAGCATCGCCCCACTCCTGCTGCTGCCATCTTTCCGCCGCCTTTCCCCTAGAAAAGTTACCACAAAATTGGATTATAAGTTGCTCCACCATTTTATTAAAAAAATGTTTTTCCTATTTTCCGCTCCAAAATTTCACCTGCTTCTTATGGTCCGGTGCATCTTATAGTCTTCAAAATATGGTATTTTTGAACAATTACATGATTGGGGATCTATGACCCTCATTTTGGAGCCGAGAAGACCACACAGGCGTGAAGTAGAATTACATGATCCCTCTCCATTACAGGGAATGAAGAGTAAATCTACATATTCTCTGCCATTCTCTATAATATCTGGATATTTGAATGTAAAATATTAGATGATCGGCTTACCTTCAATCAGATCAGTTTTTAGCTCTAACTGACTAATATTAGGGTCAGGCATGTTCACGGTTTGCCCCTCTTCGGAGTCACCTTCGGATGTTTCCTGATGGTTATAATATGTACAATTAGTATAACATTTCACAAATACTAAATTATCATATACAATAGATAGGAAGGACTAAACATTGGATTTACTGGTAATTTCAGTATTGGACGGACTATACACAGCCACTCCCTCCAGTAAATCAACAATAATATATAAGGTACTTGTATATACAACTGATCTCTGTTATCAGAATTGAAGCATTTACAAGAAGGAAGATTGTGATGATCGAGCAAAACAGAGGCAGAAATACAAACTCCCACCGCTGAGTACAGACTGCCATCACAGATGATGGAGCCGCAGGGACAGGCGGTCATGAAATATCCTGTGCCTGCCTGGAGGGGACAAGGACATGTGATATAGAAGATGATGGCTCCTTACCAGGTGCTCCAGTGAGCGGGCCGGACTCTCCAGTATATTCAGGACATTTTGGGCCAGTTGTTTAAAAAAGGCCAATTTTCCACTTTGGGCTTTTTCTTCAGCCTATAAAGATGGAAATAAATACAAAAGGAAAATCATGAGAGAAAGTGCAGAATGGAGGAGGCCATTTATGTCACCATTTTACTCCTGTCTATCTGCAGCTACAATTACTACACATTTGGTACATTTTATATATTATATTGGTGTCGATCTAAAGAACAATTTTCTGTAAATAAACTTGTATTCCATTATTATTATTTGATTTGTATTATTATTATTATTATTATTTTTTATACAGCATAAAAACACTTGTATAATTAGTGGTGGTGAATTATGATGTCATAATAGCAGTGATGTCGTGATGGAATCTTGTGATGGAATCTTAACGGGGCATCTCACCGTGAAAGGAAGTTTCCTAGCAATAGTTAAGGTGGCAAAACCATAGTTTGTGCATCAGTACCAGATGCTTGAATGTAAGAAAGAACTGTGGGTACTTTACATTTCTAATCAGTGAGGCTAGTTCTATGGTCTGAGATAAATTATTAATATTTGTTATACACAATAAAAATCATAATTACATATTTATAAGAAATCCGGATTAAGGTGCTAAATGAAGTGTCTTTACTAAGGGACAAGGACTGGACTAGGAATGAAATCTAGCCCTGACATTTGAATCATACAGGCTCATGCTGCACTTTTACACCCTCTTCCCAAAATGGGGATCTCTATTACAAATATGACCCTGCCTGACACTGAAGAAAGTCTAAATTTTATTACTACCAATAATACCACTATACAGTAAGGGAGACCAACTAGACATAATAATAATAATTTGTGCAGATTGTCTGCTATTTACCTGTTGTACTAATGTCCCGATGTTCTGCTGTAAATGCTGAAGATATTCTGAGGTAATACGACCTTGGTAGTATTTGGTCAAGCAGTCCCGTACAAGCTCCATAACCAGCCGGTAAGTGAAGCTGAGGACGCCATCGGGTAGTGGTAGCACACAGTTAGGGGTATAGGTGGTAAGAATCCCCTGGAGTAGTGCCAACTCCTGAAGTCTGTCTGGAGAAATTCCAGACATTTCAATGAAATGCGCAATCAGTATATCACTAGATAAGTAGCTAAACACTGACAACAATGACACCGGGGTATCAAAGTGACACTGAAGTGTAAACGCTTGTATAAGTAGTGGTTGTGAATTATGATGTCATAATAGCAGTGATGTCATGATGGAATCTTGTGATGGAATCTTACAGGTGCATCTCACCTTATAAGGAAGTTGCCTAGCAACAGCTAAGATGCCATCTACATAGACTGAGCATCAGCATCAGATGCTTGAATGTAAGAAAGAGCTATGGGTACTTCACTTTTACTTTGATAGGCAGGTGAGTATAAGGATTTTTTAATTTTATTCTTATTTTTACACTAGGACACAGCGGGAGCAGACTACTACTCTCATCATTGTCCCTTGGTTGTGCTGATCACAGCGCCAGCAGGTTACAATGATGAGGGCAGCATTCAGCACCCGGTGATTGGGAACAGCGGTAACTGTACTGCTGATTCCCAGGTGGCGGAATGTGCGCTCCTGATGCGGCACACGGTTGCCACACAGGTGCACATGGACACGTATATCTCCCGTACCGGTTTTTCCGATACTGGAAATATCAGGACATGTGAAACCGGCCTAACTCTGGACTCTGTAAACAGAAAAAACTGATGGCACTTCTAATACGAGAAATAGGTGTGAACAGGTGCTTACTAGGAGAAGCTACCTCCATATACAATTAACAAATAAAGTAGCAAACTGCAATGCTAAGTATGTAAGCATGAAATATGGAATATAAATAGCATTACTGCTATAGAAAATAGAAATAAATGAGAAATCTTAGCGCATAAATTGGCCAATTCATGTGTACCTGTCCCTTAGAGAGGTATTCACATTGGTAGGGTCCTGGCACTGAGAAACGCCTTACCGCGGCTGCCAGATACACATGAATTGGCCAATTTATGTGCTAAGATTTCTCATTTATTTCTATTTTCTACAGCAGTAATGCTATTCATATTCCATATTTCATGTTTACATACTTAGCCTTGCAGTGTGCTACTTTATTTGTTAATTACTCTGGACTCTGTGTGGCCTCTGTTCAGCGGTGTTCTTTTTATCAGAGGCTCGCAAAACTGTGGCCGACGGCACTTTTATTCACGCCTAATAAAAAGACGGACACCGTGGGATCACAGGCCAGACGGTGCCTCCATCTGCCTCATTACAGGGAATCTTCCGCCGGAGGCTCCGTCTGGATCACGTATTTCAGAGATTTACATGGAAACCCCGGTGTAAGCGCTGAGCGTAGAGCACAGGATAAATGTGGGCAGAGCCATATTGCGAACTCTGGGAGGCTGAATGAACAAACCAACAGCAGGTGAAGAATTGGTTTTATTTATTTATTTACACCGTTCCTCGTGCGGTTTAAGTGATTAGATGACTTTATTCTTCGGGTCGGTGCGATTACAGTGATACCAGATTCATATCGGGTTTTTACATTTGGCAGCTGTCACACACTAAACTTTTTTTTTTGCAAAGACTAGTTTTTGCATCGCCATATTTTGAGAGCTATAATTTTTCCATATTTCGGTCGACAGAGTTATGTGATAGCTTGTATTTTGCGGGACAAGTTGATGTTTTTATTGGTACCATTTTCGGGCATGTGACATTTTTTGATCGCTTTCTATTCTGATTTTTGGGAGGCAGAATAAACAAAAACCAACAATTCAGTAATTGTTTTTTTAGTTTTTTTTATGCAGCTCTGCGTGTGGTAAAATTAATAAGGCAGCTTTATTCCTCGGGTCAGTACATTTACAGCCATACTGCATTTATATCTTTTTTTATGTTTTGGCGCTTTTACACAATAAAAACTATTTCATAGAAAAAATCGCTTTATTCTAAGAGCTATAACTTTTTTATTTTTTGGCTGATGGAGCTGTATGGTGGCTTGCTTTTTGTGGGACAAGATGATGTTTTCAGTGGTATAATTTTTATTTATATTCGTCTCTTTGATCGCGTTTTATTCCACTTTTTGTTCGTTGGTATGATGATAAAGCACCGTTTTTTGATTCTTTTTTTTTTACTGTGTTCACTAAAGGGGTTAACTAGTGGGACAGTTTTATAGATCAGGTCGTTCCGGATGCGGCGATACTAAATATGTGTACTCTTATTGTTTTTCTTCATAATAATATTTTATTTTTTTATTATTTTTTTATTTTTTAAAAAATATTTTTACAACTTTTTTTTCACTTTTTTTACTTTGTCCCACTATGGGACTTTCACTTTCAGCAGGCTGATCGCAGTTCTAAGGTATAGCAGTGCAGGATCACTGCTATACCTTGTAAACTGTCAGTGCTGCAGACACAAGCTAGTTTGATCATGCACTGCGCATGGTCAAACTAACTTGCTGGTGCCTGGTGACACAGGTGTCGTCATGATGACATCGTGTCACCATGGCAACGATCGGGACCCCGTGAGGACAGCGCAGGGTCTCCGATCCAAGAGCAGAGGTGCTTCTGTCCCTCCACTCACTTGCTAAATGCTGCGATCGCAGCATTTAGGGGGTTAAAGTGCCGGGTGTCAGCTGTCAAAATCAGCTGACAACCGGTGGCGATTGATCCCGCACAGCCTGTGTCGTAATAATACGTACCTGGTCCATAAGGCCCAGGGCACAGGGACGTATTATTATGCACAATGTCAGAAAGGGGTTAAAGCTTCTGACGCGCCCCTGGGCCTGCTGTGTCGTGCGGCATCGCGCGCACGGGGGCTTACCCGGAGCCGGATCAGATGGGGGTAGTAGTCTCGTGGCGGTGACCCGGTCCGTGCCCAGGGAGTCAAACTGAGCGGCAGTATTTAGCAGTAGATGTTATATTGCTCGACTACGCCACCCGTTGAATGCAGTCATGAGACCGCCGCTGCAGGGCAGACCGCTGAGGCCGGTGGTACGGTTGTGCAGCGGGGATGGTATAACCCCCAACGGGAGGGGTATGGCCTCAGGGCAGCGGATGTGGATGATGAAACACTCAGAGACGGTGCGGTGTAGTTCAGGGTCTTTACTGGTGGCAAAGGTAGACCCTCCCGGAGTACTGGCTAGCGATTGGGGCCTGGTCAGTCCGTGAGCAGATGGAATCTTCCCTGGCCAGGCGGAGTTGTAGGCCTCCCCAACTAATCGTACTCTTCTGGCTACCTTGCTAGAGGCGGGTAAAAGTAGCCCACGTCCCTGAGTGTACCGTGTGGTGCTCACCCGTATGGCCGGTGACTCATAGAATCATAGAATCATAGAATGGTAGAGTTGGAAGGGACCTCCTGGGTCATCTGGTCCAACCCCCTGCTCAAAGCAGGATTCACTAAATCATCTCAGACAGATGTCTGTCCAGCCTCTGTTTGAAGACATCCATTGAAGGGGAACTCACCACCTCTCGTGGCAGCCTGTTCCACTCATTAATCACCCTAACTGTCAAAAAGTTTTTTCTAATATCTAATCTGGGTCTCCTCCCATTTAGTTTCATCCCATTGCTTCTAGTCTTTCCTTGTGCAAATGAGAATAAAGATGATCCTTCTACAATGTGACAGCCCTTGACATATTTGTAGACAGCTATTAAGTCTCCTCTCAGTCTTCTTTTTTGCAAGCTAAACATTCCCAAATCCTGCAACCGTTCCTCATAGGACATGGTTTGCAGACCAGTCACCATTCTGGTCGCTCTTCTCTGAACTTGCTCCAGTTTGTCTATGTCTTTTTTAAAATGTGGTGCCCAAAACTGTACACAGTATTCCAGATGAGGTCTGACCAAAGAGGAGTAAAGACCGATAATGACTTCACGTGATCTAGACTGTATGCATCTGTTAATACATCCCAGAATTGTATTTGCCTTTTTTGCTGCTGCATCACACTGTTGACTCATGTTCAGTCTATGATCTATTAGTATACCTAAGTCTTTTTCACATGTACTGTTGCTTAGCTCTATTCCTCCCATTCTGTATATGCTTTTTTCATTTTTATTGCCCAGATGTAGTACTTTGCATTTTTCCCTGTTAAAAACCATTCTATTGGTTGCTGCCCACTGCTCCAGTTTATTTAGGTCTTTTTGAATCCTCTCTCTCTCTTCTCTAGTATTAGCTATCCCTCCTAGCTTTGTGTCATCAGCAAATTTAATCAGTTTACCCTCAATTCCTTCATCTAAATCATTGATAAAGATGTTGAACAATACAGGTCCCAGGACGGAGCCCTGTGGTACCCCACTTGAGACATTCATCCAGCTGGATGTGAAGCCATTTACAACCACCCTTTGAGTCCGATCACTGAGCCAGTTATGAATCCACCTAACAGTTGCCTGGTCCATTGCATACTTGGTCATTTTTTCAATAAGGATGGTGTGAGATACTTTGTCAAATGCTTTGCTGAAGTCAAGATATACTATATCTACAGCATTTCCCTGATCCACCCGGGGCCTTCTGGTAGCTTCTGCTCCACGACGGCGGTGCTGGTCCCTTGCGTGTGACCGTGCCTTCGGGTTTCTTGGCCAGAGGACCTGAAATCCCCTGCCGGGCGGTTTCTGCTGCTGGGTAAGGATTAGTCCCCACAGCCTCGGACTCCGGGTCCGGTAAGAACTCTTCAATCAGGGCGAGCTCTACAGCTTCCAGCCCCTGATCTCTTTTAGCACAGCTCCCACAGAGCTCCTGATCTTTCTTGCTCCTAAAGCTGCTCCACTACAGACCAGACTGTGTCTCTGTCTGTGTTCTCTCACTCTCTTCTAACCCTGCCTCAGCCCCAGCTTTATATAGGGGAAGTTCTTCCCCTCCCAGGACTGGGCAGGAGGTGTGGCATGCATAGGATGTCTGACCAGGAAACCTCCCACCTGCTCACAGACGTAATATTGCTATTACTGTGGAAACCAGACCCCTGGGGTGCCACATTCCCCCCTAGTAAAATTTAGTACTCCGGGACTAAACATATTTTTGTAAAACATAACAAGTAAAAACAGAAACAGTACAATAAAGAAGAACACATTAGGATGGTCACGGCATGTCCGCAACCGGGTGCAGTCTTTGAAGAAAACAAAGGTGTCCATTTCACCAAGAGACCGGGAGCCGTAACCAGGTAGGGGTCTGTCCTGCCCCGAGTCCTTAACAGTCTTTGTCCTTTCCTGGGTTACGCTCCAAACATATGTACAAAGGATTCCGGATAATCCCTAAATGACACCTATAAAATAACTAAAAATACACAATTATTTACAGGTAACAGAAAACAGGTAAATACAAATAAACAGTCTAAACACTTAGATCCTCCAACGTACGGGCAACTGGCCTCTAGTGCCTCTAGTGGACCTACGGAGCTGACTGACTGGTCCTGAGCTACGGGGTGTAGGAGCTGTCAAAGGTAAACTGGGCAGCTGTCTACGGGCTCTTTGGCTCACTAGGGGCATGGCAGGCTCACTATAAGCAGAGGGTTGATCCTCCTGGTCTGCTTGTGTGGGGTCTTCTGCCTCCTGGACCGGCTGCTCTTCCAGCTCTACCTGTTTCTCTGTAGGTACTTGAGATGCTGGTTGGAGGAAGGTGAGGACGGGTACCACAACAGCGCCATTGACTTGAGTCCAAGACCGAGGGAAGTCTCCGAGCACAGTACTGACCATATCTTCCCTTTCCTCTGCGGGTCGAGGGTCTTCTTGTTCTTCTTCAGGGCTTCGTAGCTGTTCGGGACACTTCTTCAGGTGATCTCGGGAGACAATGGCTGTGGTTTCTCCTCCGTCCTTACTGATTATGCAGACTTTCGGGTTCTCATGGCTTGAGGGCAGTACGGTGTACGGGTCCTTCTCCCACTGGTCGTCCAACTTGTGGAGGCGTCTCTTCCTCTTCAAGACCTGCTCTCCAGGTACCAGGGGAACAGCGGGAGCATACTGGTTGTAAGTCTTCTCCTGTTTTTCTCTAGCTTGACAGAGACTTCGCTCCACGCTCTCCTGTACTTTCCGGTACTGCTGCTGCCTTTCTGTGTCCCAGTCTGCTTCTGGTGAAGTGTCCTCGGGTGTCAGGACTCCCATCTCCAGATCAACAGGAAGCTTACCAGGTCTTGCTCTCATTAGGTAAGCCGGGGTACAGTTGGTAGAACCTACCAGGATGTGGTTGTATAGGTCCACCAGATCAGGCAGTTTCTCAGGCCACAGACTGCGTTCTTCCAGGGGCAATGTTTTCAGAAGATCTATCACCACCTGGTTCATTTTCTCGCAGAGCCCATTGGTTTGCGGATGATAGGGTGTTGTTCTTATCTTCCGGCAGCCATACAGAGTACAGAACTCCTGGAAGACTTCCGCTTCAAAGGCTGGTCCTTGGTCCGTCAGCACCTGCTCTGGGTATCCGTGTGGACGGCAGAAGTGCTGCTGGAAAGCTCTAGCTGCTGTTTGAGCCGTTAAGTCCTTGACCGGGACCACCACCAGGAACCGGGAGTAATGATCTACGATTGTGAGGGCGTAGACATACCCAGATCTGCTTGGAGCCAGTTTCACATGGTCCAGGGCTACCAGTTCCAGTGGCTGTCGGGTGATGATGGGCTGCAAGGGAGTCTTCTGGCTGGCACGGTCCTTCCTTCTTAGGTGGCACGGGCCACAGTCTCTGCACCACCTCTCGATGATTCCTCTCATGCCTACCCAGTGGAACCGCGCACGCAGCAGGAACTCCAGCTTCTTCCATCCGAAGTGCCCAGCTCCGTTGTGGTATGCCTCCAGCACCATAGCCGCGTCTCTTCTTGGCACCACTACTTGCCAGATCAGTTCATGCGTCCGGGAGTTAACCATTCTGCGGCACAACTTCCCCTTGTAAAGGAACAGTCGACTCTTCTCAATCCACAGTTGCTTGGCCTCCTCCGGAGCGTCTGGGTCAAGGCGGGCATCTGGCTGAGTCAGCATCTCCTTCACCAGTCGGACGGCGGGGTCACTGTCTTGCGTTTCCGCCCAGTTGTAATGAGGTAAGGGGTTGAACGTAGCGGATTGCTTACTCCTTACACGGTGGGAATACTGGATAGTCCCATGCCGGTGGAACGCGGGAAGTTCAACTTCTTCCAGTTCCTCTGGATCTTCCCCCACGTCCGGTAGGTTTGGCATTCTGGACAAGGCATCCGCGTTGGTATTGGAGCGTCCTGCCCGGTATTTGATTGTGAACTCAAAGTTGGACAGGCGGGCCATCCATCTCTGCTCCAGGGCACCGAGTCTTGCCGTATCCAGGTGTGTCAACGGGTTGTTATCCGTGTACACGGTGAACCGGGAAGAGGCGAGGTAGTGCTTAAAGCGTTCGGTGACTGCCCACACCACTGCCAGGAATTCTAGCTTGAATGAGCTGTAATTCTCAGGGTTTCTTTCGGTGGGTCGCAGTTTTCGGCTGGCGTAAGCAATTACCCGTTCTTTCCCCTGCTGGATGTGGGACAGTACGGCTCCTAGCCCGATGTTACTTGCGTCGGTGTAGAGGATAAAGGGCTGGCTGTAATCAGGGTACGCCAGGATTTCATCCCCCTTGAGGGCCATCTTCAGCTGGCGGAAGGACTCTTCTTCCAACTTCTCCCATCTGAAGGGCGGCTTCTGGTTCTTGGCCTTCCTGGACTGGCCTATCAGGAGGTCCTGCATAGGAGCTGCCTTTTTGGTGAAACCCGGAATGAACCTTCGGTAGTAGCCTACCAACCCGAGGAACTGCCGCACTTCCTTTACGCTGGAGGGGCTTGGCCATTCCTTAATTGTGGTGATCTTATCAGGGTCGGGAGCCACTCCGTCAGCACTCACCACGTGTCCCAGGTACTGCACCTTTGGTTTCAGGAGGTGACACTTGGAGGGTTTCACCTTCAGGCCGTAGTTTGCCAGGGCTTCGAACACTTCTGCCAGGTGTTTCAGGTGGTCCTCGTAGGTCTTGGAGTAGACGATGACATCGTCCAGGTATAACAGGACCGTCTCAAAGTTTCGGTGTCCCAGACAGCATTCCATCAACCGTTGGAAGGTTCCTGGTGCGTTGCAGAGTCCAAACTGCATGCAGGTAAACTCGCTAAGTCCCATCGGGGTGGTGAATGCTGTCTTCTGCTGGTCCGCCTCTGCTACAGGAACCTGACAGGACCCGCTAGTGAGATCCAAAGTAGAGAAGAAGTTAGCAGATCTTAAAGCAGCCAAAGACTCCTCTATCCTTGGTAAGGGGTACGCATCTTTGTGTGTGATACGGTTGATTTTCCGGTAATCTACACACATTCTCATGGTGTTGTCTTTCTTTTTAACCAAAACCAGTGGAGCTGCCCAGGGGCTACAGCTATCCCTAATTACCCCAGCCTCCTTCATGTCTCTAAGCATCCCCTTGGCGTATTGGTAGTGTGCAGGGGGTACGGGTCGGTATCTCTCCTTTATGGGAGGATGGTCTCCCGTGGGGATATGGTGTTCTACCCCCTTTACTCGCCCGAAGTCTAACGGGTGTTTACTAAACACTCTCTCGTACTCTTGAACCACCCGATAGACTCCCTGTTTCTGGTGTGAGGGAGTGGAGTCAGTACCCAAATGTAGTTGCTGACACCAGTCCTCTATTGTTTTCTTAGAGCCGTTACCTTCCTCTGGTTGAGATGGAGGCAAGGGTTCCACGGCCTGTACAGAATTCTGGTTTATGGTGAACAATTTAGCTAGCGTGGCATACCGGGGCAGGTGTACTTCTCTCTTCCCGATGTTTATTATGCGAACGGGCACCCTCCCATGGCGTACATCAACCACCCCCCGTGCTGTCAAAATGGTGGGCCTACTGTCTGAGTAGACGGGTTCTACCATTGCTTGGTAGTCTCTACCTCTTAGACCAATAGCTGCCCGGCACCAAATCATCATTTCACTTTTTGGGGGCATGGCAATAGGGAAAGGGTCACACATTCTCACGCTTCCAATCTCACCACCGGAGAGTTCCACCTGTTGCCGCCGCATCAGTGCCCGGATCTCTTTTTGGAGCACTCGCTGCTGGCCGGAGCTGGCGTTCTTGGCAACCTGCTGTAAAATGAAAATCACCTCTGCAAGACAATTTTCAATCACATTAGTTCCTAGCGTTATCTTTGGGTGACTCTCGCGCTTGTCAATGTCTACAATGATCAGTCCCTGTGCTGCCAGTTCGACTCTACCGATTTTAATGGTCATCTCTTTGAATCCGATCTGTGGCACGGGTTGACCATTGCTGGCGATGATACTCAAGTCGTCGTCAGGGTAGCGGGTTATATCCGAGTCATTCCAGTACTGCTTGAAGAGCACGTACGGGATGGTGGTGACCTGTGACCCGGTGTCAAGTAGGGCACTCATAGGAATGCCATCCAGTACCACAGGCAAGACTGGACGTCCTCCCACATATTTGTCACGCCAGTTCGATGGGCCTGGTGATCTTATTCCTAGGGGTTGGCCCTCTACCCGAGGTTGTGCCAGTTTAAAGGACAGTACCTTGCCATATGTCCGGGTTGATTGCAGCGGCGGCAGATGGGCTGTCCGTCCTCGTTGTATCGGTCGCTGGGTCTTCCTCTGGCCGGTGGGGTCCTCCTTGGTCGACGCCACGGGATGTCCTCCGGTCCGGATGCCAGCTGGATCTTCCCTGGAGCAGCAACCTGTAAAGACTGCACAGTTCGGGTTAGCGCAGCTACGCTTTTAGCTAGCTCTTGGACCTGATGGTGCAGGTCTGGAGCCGGGTCATTGTTCAAAGCCTGCGCATCAGCCCCCACAGGCCCTGCCGACAAGGGCGCCGCCTCCTGGTGGTAAGCGGTAGTAGGGCGCCTGTGGGTCACAACGCCACCCGGTGCCGGTTCTCGGAGCACCCGAATGGCTCTGTCCTTGAACTGTGCAAAGTCCAGATGAGGATCCTGTAAGGCCATTGCCCGCAACTGGGTTCGGTGGGCATTGCAATATAGTCCCTCTATAAATTGTTCGGTCAACAGCCTGTCCTCGTTTCCCACGCCGTCAGGGTCGGTCTGCTTAATGGCTCTCAGGGCCTCTTGTAGGTTTAGTGCATAGTCCCTTATATTCTCATGTGCTCGCTGTTTGCACCCGTAGAATCTAAGCTTAATCTCAGCTGAGGTGCGGGTATCAAAGGTGTCCTTCAGCCGGGTTAATATCCCTGCGACAGTCCTCCTCCCAGGCGGCCAGGACTTTACCTCCCTTTGGGCTGCCCCGGTTAGTTGGGCCACCAGGATGCTCACTTTTTGCTCTTCTGTGAGGGGGTACACCTGGAAGAGGCTATCCAGCTTTTCTCTAAAGTCATTCAGGGTATGTGACTCCCCTGAGTACTGGGGTAGCCAGGCTGCCCCCGGGATATAGGGCATAGTGAAAGGCATGACCGCAGCAGCGGTGGCGCTGGCGGTGGCTGCGGCAGTGAAGCTCTCCTCCGTATCCGACATCTTCCTCCCCCCTAGTGGACCGTGGCCTACCTTGCGATGATCCTCTTCCGTAGGCCGCGGCTCCGCAGTGGATCGTCAGGGTCGAGGACCTTCCGTCGCACTCCTATGACGTCGGCGTCTGCTGGGCTCCTTCCAGGACCTTACGCAACGTCCGGACGTGAGGCGGGGCTTCAGTTCTCGCGGGCTTTTCGGAGTCCATGCCCCTCTTCTTCCTGCGCGGCGTCTTCAAGATGGCGTCCAACGGCGGGAAAACTCCACGGATGGCGGGAAGAAGGCAGAAGATGGCGTCCAACGGCGGGAAAACTCCACGGATGGCGGGAAGGAGGTGGAAGATGGCGTCGGATGGCGGGAATCTTCACCACAGGTAAGTTTAAAAGTCTCTTTTTCAGGCGCGCAGTACCCGGTGGTTGCGGGCACGGAATCCCGCCGACTACGCCAAAAGTTGACGCGCCCCTGGGCCTGCTGTGTCGTGCGGCATCGCGCGCACGGGGGCTTACCCGGAGCCGGATCAGATGGGGGTAGTAGTCTCGTGGCGGTGACCCGGTCCGTGCCCAGGGAGTCAAACTGAGCGGCAGTATTTAGCAGTAGATGTTATATTGCTCGACTACGCCACCCGTTGAATGCGGTCATGAGACCGCCGCTGCAGGGCAGACCGCTGAGGCCGGTGGTACGGTTGTGCAGCGGGGATGGTATAACCCCCAACGGGAGGGGTATGGCCTCAGGGCAGCGGACGTGGATGATGAAACACTCAGAGACGGTGCGGTGTAGTTCAGGGTCTTTACTGGTGGCAAAGGTAGACCCTCCCGGAGTACTGGCTAGCGATCGGGGCCTGGTCAGTCCGTGAGCAGATGGAATCTTCCCTGGCCAGGCGGAGTTGTAGGCCTCCCCAACTAATCGTACTCTTCTGGCTACCTTGCTAGAGGCGGGTAAAAGTAGCCCACGTCCCTGAGTGTACCGTGTGGTGCTCACCCGTATGGCCGGTGACTCGGGGCCTTCTGGTAGCTTCCGCTCCACGACGGCGGTGCTGGTCCCTTGCGTGTGACCGTGCCTTCGGGTTTCTTGGCCAGAGGACCTGAAATCCCCTGCCGGGCGGTTTCTGCTGCTGGGTAAGGATTAGTCCCCACAGCCTCGGACTCCGGGTCCGGTAAGAACTCTTCAATCAGGGCGAGCTCTACAGCTTCCAGCCCCTGATCTCTTTTAGCACAGCTCCCACACAGCTCCTGATCTTTCTTGCTCCTAAAGCTGCTCCACTACAGACCAGACTGTGTCTCTGTCTGTGTTCTCTCACTCTCTTCTAACCCTGCCTCAGCCCCAGCTTTATATAGGGGAAGTTCTTCCCCTCCCAGGACTGGGCAGGAGGTGTGGCATGCATAGGATGTCTGACCAGGAAACCTCCCACCTGCTCACAGACGTAATATTGCTATTACTGTGGAAACCAGACCCCTGGGGTGCCACACTTCCGGCGCAACTTCAGACACCGCTCAATATACAGTGATCGGCAGCTGTAACAACGCCCCGGCACTGACTGACAGCTCAGCAGTACATCAGTACAGATCCGGCTGTCAGTCTTTACAGGGAGCGGTTACAGGGGCCGCTTAGCCGGCTGTCAGTCAGTGCCAGGGTGCGGTTATAGCCGCCGCTCACTATGTACTGAACAATGACTGAAGCCACGCCGGCCGCGCCTCTATGACTGAAAGCTGGAGGCTGCCGTGGGGAATAAAGTGCATTTCCTCCCGGTAGCCGGCCTTTCAGTAAGACGCCCGGCAGCTTTATAAACCTGCAGATTAACCCCATATCTGCAGGTTAATAGCGTTTAGGGACATGACAGGTTCCCTTTAAAGTATAGAGTGAAAACCACCGGTGGCAGAGCTTCACCAAGGACAACTCACCGGCGTCTAAATGATGTGCACATACCCTTAGGCTACGTTCTCACAATGAGTTTTGGGTGAGTTTTTTATGCTGTATATTTTCGAAAAAAATTCAAGTAACCTATTTTACTTAATGGGGCAGAAAATCTGCTATATCTAAAACTCACTAGAAGCTCATTGTGGGGACGTAGCCTTATACCTCAAAAATCAGAGGGTCCGAGTCATCATTTTGCTTGTTTTTTTAACAATTGATAGCATGTGAACCCCTCTTAGTAATCCTGCAAAACCTTTACTAAAATCTGTGCTGTGCCGTCATAGGGCCCAATACAACATTGTATTTTTTCAAGTCCCTTTTCTCTTTTGTATCATTTGATTTTTTTGTGCCAAATTCCTGAAAGTGGCGCACCTGGTTCATGGATTTTGCCCAAAATCAAAACTGTATTTTTTTTGTCTTTAAACCTTTTTGTGTCTTTGTATCGCAAAAAAGTGGCATGCTAAAATGTTGCAAAGTTTGTGCAAAAAAACCTCCCGGACTACAGAACACAAAATCACTTGAAATATATTTGAGTAAAAATGTGACAACTTTTTAAAAAGTCACAATTAGATAATTAGCCGGAAACCCCATAATGATCAATGAAAAAAAAGGGAACGCTGCAGACTTCAAAAAGGCGCAAATTAAAAGAAGAACAAGGCGCAAATGAAAAACACTAAAAACTAGAAAAAAAAGGTGCAAATACACTAATGAATTGTCCCATAGCTTTATAACAGTGCCATAATATGCAGCTTGTGTTGGAACACCCCCCATTATAAAGGGGAACGTGACATCTAGTAGTCAGGTGGTATTACATTTCCAGGAACAGCACAATATGGAGGTCACAGAAGATACATGAACTGTTCCTTCATGGAGGATATTTTATAAAATGAACACGCGGTATCTATACGCTATGGGGGAGTCACTTACATGAGGGTCCGCATGGTCCATAGCAATCTTGTGGAGGTCCAGCAGAGCCTTATTTACGCCCTTTTCAATTTTCAAGGCATTCTCCATAGCATTGGTGCCATTCCCCCATTCATCGGCCTCAGATTTGTGGAGCAAAAATGGACAAAACATTTCATTAATGGCGGATAAATAACGACTTCTATCTACGGATATCTACGCACAACCTGAAGTGACATTCCCTCCAGGTTTCATAATTTCACCTGATTTGTACCTTACAGTCCAAGTGTTTTCATCATCTAGGTAGATCCAGGTATGGGAGTAAGTTAGTAGCAGCGAGGGCTTCATGATTCTTGGAGGACCAATACCGGCTTGGGATATTTTTATGGACGTTATTCCATAATGTCTACAAGTCTCAAAAACTCTATTTCTTCAGAGCAGATGTCCGTCCTGACAGACTATTGACCAACATCTGCTAATTGGCTGCAGAGGACATAACAAGTCATAGCAATGTCCGGAAAAAGCGGTGCTGAAGTCCTAAATGTAATAAGCTGGGGATGTGCAGTAGTGGACAACCCCTTTAATGAACTTGATTACTTAAAGGGGATGTCCACTAATCAGACAACCCCTTCTAAATCCCTATGTTTCTCCCCAGTAAAATAACACTTATATTCACCTTCGGTGTTGGTGTTGTACCAGCTGTCTCGGCACTGGCTCTCCCGGGGCTCATGTCACATAACAATGGCACTGGCATACCGCTAATAACGGCAGACCCCGCAGCTGCTTTGCAACTGTGAGACAGGTGGCGATGTCAGCACAGGCATCGGGCCCCCCGCATCCAGCATCACACTTTCAACTGTATCCACATTCTGGATGCAGATACAATTGAAAGGATTGATGGAGGAGGGAACCGTCTGCTCCCTCCTCCATCATTCTCCTCTGTGCTTCTGATGTCTCAGCTCAGTGGACGTGATAACGTCCCAAAATCGCGTCCACTGTGCCGAGCTGAGCATAGTTTCAAACCACATGCTGCAAAGACCAGAACAGCAGGGGAATGGGGAGAGGTGAGTATTTTTTTTTTAATTAATAAGTAGTTTGTGAGGGCCATCATATTATTTGGAGGGCAAACTGGAAGGCCATGATACTATTTGTAGGGCTACTTGGAGGCCATCATATTATTTGAAGGGTTATTTGGGGGGCATCATCATATTTGGGGTGCTAAAATACTAATTTTAGGGCTGTCTTGGGGACCATCATACTATTTGGAGAACTATGTGGGGGCCATCATTCTACTATTTGGAGGATTATGTGGGGAGCATCATACTATTTGTAGTGCTCTGTGGGGGCCATTATACTACTATTTGAATGGCTATGTGTCAGGCTATCATACTATTTGGAGGGCTATGTGGGGACCGTTCTATTATTTGAAGAGCTGTATGGGGACTATTATACTATTTGGAGGCCTATGTGGGGTCCATTATATTATTTGGAGGGCTGGGTGGGGACTATTATATTGTTTAGAGGCTTATGTGAGGACTATTATTTTATTTGGAGCGTTGTGTTTGGGCCATTATACTATTTGGAGGGCTGTGTGGTGAGGGGCATTATACTGTATAAGTGGCTGATGGGGGTCATTATACTGCTTGGGTGGATAGTGGGGGCCATTACACTGTATGAGGACCATTATACAGTGTGGAGGGCTGTGCGGGGTCCATTATACTGTGTGGAGGGTTATGCGGGGGCCATCATACTGTGTAGAGGTCACTGGGGTTTATCATACTTTGCGGGGGTACTGTAGAGTCATCATACTGTATGTGTGGAGGGTACAGTGGAGAAATTCACTGTGGGGGTATCTTACTGTGTTTGGGGACACATTTTTGGCCATTAAAGGAGTATCTTAGTACGTGGGAACACTAGGGGGCTTCAATTGGGGCAAAATTACTATGGAAGGGTTGCAAACTTGTGAGGTATGCTCTTCTGTGACCCCGCTGAATATTAATGTTTTTTTGTGGGGGCTTAATTATTACTTCTGCTATGGGACCCCATGATTTCCATGTATGCTCAGGGAAGGTGATAAATCATAAATTAGCTGAATGGAGCTCAAAAGAATAAAAACAAGAGTAGTTACTTCTCCAGTCAGATCAAACTCACTGATGATATCCCAGTTAACTCATTCTGCAGCCAGCAATAGAAATCTTGCTTTAATCTGTTCATATAATCTTATATTTGTGATTCTGCTATTACTATGATGTGGCGTTCTCATCGCAGGCGTTGATACCATGTAAAGGCCTCATACAGGGTCGGACTGGGGTGCCTAGGGCCCACCAGGAGAATTGACTCTAGGGGTCCACACTACAGCATCCATAAACGGTTGTATTACTCGTTCATTTTTCGGCCTCTCCCACTAAAACGTGTGCCTTTTAGCAAACTATACAGTGTATAAAAGAGAACTGTATTGTGTAGTGCACTATATCAAAGTGTTTCTTGTTAACCAACTTATTTATTGTAGTTAACAGAATCTGTAATTTACAATCAGTAGCGGTTTTTCTTACACATGGCCATTCCTTGTCCTAGGTAAACCAGCCAGTCCCTCAGCCAACTTAAACAATTTTCAAAGTGAAGAAAAAGTCATAATCACACAGCCTCACTGCGCATGCGCTTTAACGCGCTATGTTCCCAGAGCATGCGCAGTGAATCTGGTAATCACAGAGCCTCACTGCGCAGGCGGCCGGACATCTACAAGTGCGCCTGCGTCCCACAATATCAGCGCTGGTCAGGAACAGGATTCAAATACATGGACGGCGCCAGCAGTGAGTGAATGCTGCGCTCGCCCTTGACTGAATATGACAAGCACGCCCCTATGATTGAAAAGGCAGGTAGGATATAAGTAGGGCCGGCGTCAGCACCCGGCGCACCCGGTCAAGTGCCGGGGCCCTGAGCAGGCAGGGGGGCCCACTGGCGGTCGCGCACCCCGTTGGGCTATGGGCGGAGGAGAGCGGTGTCAGCGCCCGCCCTTCTCCCCCGCTTGCTCAGGGCCCCGGCAGCCGGATACTTACCTCTCCCCGTGCCTCTGCAGATCCGCCGTCTTCCTGCTCTGCACTCTCTGTGACGTCTCAGGTCAGAGGGTGCGGTGAAGTCTTTCCACCGCGCCCTCCCCCTGAGCTGTCACAGGGAGCACAGAGCGGAAAGACGCCGCCAACGCTGGAGTCCCGACCCGAGCAGCTGCAGCAGGTGAGGAGGGAGGTGAGTATTTGATTTTTTTTTTAATGTATGGAGGCATGGGGCTTAATATGGGGGGGGGGGGGTGACATCCTGCATGGGGCATAACATGGGGGGGTGACATCCTGCATGGGGCATTATAAAGAGAGGGGGGTAGACATCCTGCATGGGGCATTATAAAGAGAGGGGGGGTGACATCCTGCATGGGGCATTATAAAGAGAGGGGGGGTGACATCCTGCATGGGGCATTATAGAGAGAGGGGGTGACAGCCTGCATGGGGCATTATAGAGAGAGGGGGTGACATCCTGCATGGGGCATTATAAAGAGAGGGGGGTGACATCTTGCATGGGGCATTATAAAGAGAGGGGGTGACATCCTGCATGGGGCATTATAAAGAGAGGGGGGCTGACATCCTGCATGGGGCATTATAAAGAGAGGGGGGTGACATCCTGCATAGGACATTGTAAAGAGAGGGGGTGACATCCTGCATGGGGCATTATAAAGAGAGGGGGTGACATCCTGCATGGGGCAATATAAAGAGAGGGGGGCTGACATCCTGCATGGGGCATTATAAAGAGAGGGGGGTGACATCCTGCATAGGACATTGTAAAGAGAGGGGGTGACATCCTGCATGGGGCATTATAAAGAGAGGGGGTGACATCCTGCATGGGGCATTATAAAGAGAGGGGGGCTGACATCCTGCATGGGGCATTATAAAGAGGGGGGGTGACATCCTGTTTGGGGCATTATAGAGAGAGGGGGTGACATCTTGCATGGGGCATTATAAAGAGGAGGGGTGACAGCCTGCATGGGGCAATATAAGGGGGGAACAGCCTGCATGGGGCATTATAAGGGGGGGGGGACAGCCTGCATGGAGCATTATACGGTGGGGGGACAGCCTGTATGGGGCATTATGTGGGGGGTAACAGCTTGCATGGAGCATTATAAGGGGGGAGACAGCCTGTATGGGGCATTATGTGGGGGGTAACAGCCTGCATGGAGCATTATATGGAGGCCAGTATCCTGTATGGAGCGTTATAAGGGGACCAGTATCCTGTATGGAGCGTTATATGGGGGCCAGTATCCTGTATGGAGCTTTATAAGAGGACCAGTATCCTGTATGGAGCGTTATATGGGGGCCAGTATTCTGTATGGAGCCTTATATGGGGGGCAGTATTCCGTATGGAGCCTTATATGGGGGCCAGTATTCCGTATGGAGCGTTATATGGGGGCCAGTATTCCGTATGGAGCCTTATATGGGGGCCAGTATTCCGTTTGGGGCCTTACATGGGGGCCAGTATTCCGTATGGGGCCTTATATGGGGGCCAGTATTCCGTATGGGGCCTTATATGGGGGCCAGTATTCCTTCATGGGGTCTTATATGGGGGCCAGTATTCCTTTATGGGGCCTTATATGGGGGCAAGTATTCCGTATGGGGCCTTATATGGGGGCCAGTATTTCGTATGGGGGCCAGTATTCCGTATGGGGCCTTATATGGGGGCCAGTATTCCATATGGGGCCTTATATGGGGGCCAGTATTCCGTATGGGGCCTTATATGGGGGCCAGTATTCCTTTATGGAGCCTTATATGGGGGCCAGTATTCCGTATGCGGCCTTATATGGGGGCCAGTATTCTGTATGGAGATATGTGGTGCCCATTATACTGTACGAGGACTATGTGGGGTCATTATTCTGTATGGAGCAATATATAATGGGGCCCATAAAACTGTATGGAGGACTTAGTGGTGCCCATAATACTGTATGGAGGACTATATTGTCCGGTCTGCACTGTGTGCTGCGAGGATTCTCCGGCTTCTGAGCTATTGTAGAATTTACAGTAGATATCACTCATGTAATGTAAGAAGTGAAATCTTTGCATTGTACTATATATATAGATTTCTCTGCGGTATCTGTGCATCATGAATCGTGGTATGTGTTAGAGGGGCCCACTGAGACTCGCCCGGGGCCCAGAAAAACCTGGAGCCGGCCCTAGATATAAGTATATTAAACGTTATAAATTCATTATAGCTGCAGTGATTTTCATGAAAACAGCTTGCTAGTGATGCACATTGCGTCACTACCAACGCTATGGGGGCAGTGTAGAGGGCAGCTAGGACGTGACAGGTTCTCTTTAACCCCTTAAGCCCCGCGGGTGGTTTGCACGTTAATGACCGGGCCAATTTTTACAATTCTGACCGCTGTCACTTTATGAGGTAATTACTCTGGAACGCTTCAACGGATCCCCCTGATTCTGAGACTGTTTTTTCGTGACATATTGTACTTCATGATTGTGGAAAAATTTCTTCGATATCACTTGCGTTTATTTGTGAAAAAAATGGAAATTTGGCGAAAATTTTGAAAATTTTGCGATTTTCAAAATTTGAATTTTTAAGCCCTGAAATCAGAGCGATATGTCACACAAAAGAGTTAATAAATAACATTTCCCACATGTCTACTTTACATCAGCACAATTTTGGAACCAAAATTTTTTTTTGTTAGGGAGCTATAAGGGTTAAAAGTTGACCAGCGATTTCTCATTTTTCCAACAAAATGTATAAAACCATTTTTTTAGGGACCACATCACATTTGAAGTCACTTTGAGAGGTCTTTATGACAGAAAATACCCAAAAGTGACACCATTCTAAAAACTGCACCCCTCAAGGTGCTCAAAACCACATTCAAGAACTTTATTAACCCTTCAGATGCTTCACAGGAATTTTTTGAATGTGGAAGAAAAAAATGAACATTTAACTTTTTTCACAAAAATGTTACTTTAGACCCAATTTTTTTTATTTTCACAGGGCTAACAAGAAAAAATGGACCCCAAAATTTGTGTGCTTGTGTGGCACTCCGAGGCTTACTGGCATCCCCCACACTCTCACAGGGATCCAGGCTTCACCTCCACCGGAGTCCACCAGGCCTCACCAGGCTTCCCACGAGCGGTGTTCCCCACACACAGGGAACAGCCTCGTGCCGCTCACACGGTGCCCACACAGGAGCTCCCAACACCCAGGAACTCCTACACACCGGAACACACCTGTCACAAATCACACAGGGTTTATATATACTGCAGCACACACACAGATAGGACCTTAACTGATGTCAGAGTCATGTGTCCACACCCTCTGTGTGCATAAGGACCTGTGTGATGTCACAGTCATGTGACCAGTCCGTTAAAGAGGAAGGTACATGGTCATTCAAAAACACACCAAACCATTAAAGGGATGTCTGCTACATCACTATATATATATGTATGTGTGTATATATATATGTGTATGTATGTATATGTATGTGTGTATATATATGTGTGTGTGTATATATATGTGTGTGTATATATATATATATATGTATGTATGTGTGTATGTGTGTGTGTATATATATATATATATATATATATATATATATATATATATACATATGTGTGTGTGTGTGTGTTTGTACATACATACATACGTGGTCAAAATTGTTGGTACTCCTCGTTTAATGAAAGGAAAAACCCACAATGGTCACAGAAATAATTTGAATCTGACAAAAGTAATAATAAATTAAAAATCTATGAAAATGAACAAATGGAAGTCAGACATTGCTTTTCAACCCTGCTTCCACAGAAGTTTTTAAAAAATGTAACTCATGATATAGGCCTGGACAAAAATGATGGTACCCCTGAAAATAATGTGACAACAGATACATGTTAAATCAAGTTGTGTCCACTAATTAGCATCACAAGTGTCTACAATCTTGTAATTAGTCAGTGGGCCTGTATATAGGGCTACAGATACTCATTGTGCTGTTTGGTGACATGGTGTGTACCACACTCAACATGGACCAGAGGAAGCAAAGGAAAGAGTTGTCTCAGGAGATTAGAAAGAAAATTATAGACAAGCAAGTTAAGGGTAAAGGTTATAAGACCATCTCCAAGTAGCTTGATGTTCCTGTGACTACAGTTGCACATATTATTTAGAAATTTAAGATCCATGGGACTGTAGCCAACCTCCCTGGACGTGGCAGCAGGAGGAAAATTGATGACAAATCAAAGAGACGGATAATTCGAATGGTAACAAAAGAGCCCAGGATAACTTCTAAAGAGATTAAAGGTGAGCTTCATGCTCAAGGAACATCAGTGTCAGATCGCACCATCCGTTGTTGTTTGATCCAATGTGGACTTCATGGGAGACGACCAAGGAGAACACCATTGTTGAAAAAAATTTCATAAAAAAGCCAAACTGGAATTTGCCAAACTACATGTTGACAAGCCACAAAGCTTCTGGGAGAATGTCCTATGGACAGATGAGACAAACATTGAAGTTTTTGGCAAGGCACATCAGCACTATGTTCACAGACGGAAAAGTGAAGCATATCAAGAAAAGAACACTGTCCCTACTGTGAAACATGGAGGAGCTCTGTTATGTTCTCGGGCTGCTTTGCTGCATCTGGCACAGGGTGTCTTGAATCTGTGCAGGGTAAAATGTAATCTCAAGACTATCAAGGGATTCTAGAGAGAAATGTGCTACCCATTGTCAGAAAGCTTGGTCTCAGTCATGGGTCTTGCAACAGGATAATGACCCAAAACACACAGCTTATAACACCCAAGAACGGCTAAGAGGAAAACTTTCAACTATTCTGAAGTGGCCTTCTATGAGCCCTGACCTAAATCCTATTGAGCATCTTTGGAAAGAGCTGAAACCTGCCATCAGGAAAAGGCAACCTTCAAACACGATACAACATAAATAAAACTGTTACACTCGTGCCTGGACTGACTGGCGTGAGCGTGATTAGTGATCCCACTGTACCATGAACCGAGGAGTGCCTGGAGGGGCATAACTAAGTATCTACCCGATCCGACCAAGGTCGCACGGAGGCTAACGACTCCGTGAACCAAGGAGGAACCGAGCAGAGGGACCAGGTGCTACTCCAGGTTAGACCCCGGTCACAGCTGTTGACCCACACCGGGGAATGCAGGAACGGGCAGGTTAGGCTGGCACACAGACAGTTGGGTATTGGCAGGCACGGCTGGAGTGCAGACAAGAGGATACTGGCAAGCACGGCTGGTATGCAGACAGGAGGGCACTGGCAAGGCACGGCTGGTATGCAGACAGGGGGGTACTGGCAAACACGGCTGGAGTGCAGACAGGGAGGCACTAGCAGGTTGGAGCGCAGGCTGGATAGGGTCCAGTACAAACTGGGATTCAGGAACAGAACCGCAGATGCGGTAGACAAGCAGAGCAGAGAGGAACCGCTGGAACGGTAGGCAAGGCAGAGCAGAGAGATACCGCCAGAGCGGTGAGCAAGGCAGAGCAGGGCGAAACCGCCGGAGCGGTGGGCAAGGCAGAGCAGGAGGAACCGCCAGAGCGGTGAGCAAGGCAGAGCAGGGCGAAACCGCCGGAGCGGTGGACAAGGCAGAGCAGAGAGGAACCGCCGGAGCGGTGAGCAAGGCAGAGCAGAGAGGAATAATGAATGCACTTGGGCACACAAATCATCAAGATCTGCTGACGGCAACTCCTTTTGCAATGCTCGACCAATGAAGTGCTTGATGGGAGTCAAATCCGGAGATGCTTCTGGCCATGGTATCATGTTTAAGTCAAGCATGCTGCTCACAGTAGCACCTGCAACATGTAGCTTAACATTTCCATGTTGAAAAATAGTTACTGAGGCACGTTTAAGAAATGTCCATATCACTGGTTCCACGACCAAATCAATGTAACACTGAGCAGTTAGTATACCTGGAATGAAGACTAGAGGGGTCCTGCTACCATATATTATTACACAGCACACCATAATCCCGGGAGTACAATCGGTGTGACATTCTTTCTCGAATGCCAGTATTCTAATCTAGTCCAATTCCTCATATATGCCTACACACAGTATGATACCACTTTCATGGCCCCACAGTGGCTATCACACTCAATATGATGCCCCCACGGTCCTATTACACACAGCATGATGTACAGTATGATTCCCCCTGACAATACATTTCCCCACACAGTACATTGAAAGAAGACATCCATTGTGTTCTACCTATAACCTAACATGTTGATACAAAGGAAGGCAAAAGACCCATGAGGCAGATGCTAATTGCCCCCTATTAACGAAAAAATCCTTCCCAACTCCACTAATGGCAATTAGACTAGTTCCCTGGATGAACGTCCTATCACAGAATCTAGTTCCCATAACCTGTAATATATTTTTCAACAAAAGCATCCGGGCCATACTTGAACTTGTTTAGTAAATCAACAATTACAATATGATGTTCCCGAAAGTCTGAATATTAAAAATGGTGAACATTGGACATAATTTCAAAAAACATCACAGTAAAAGATAATGCCTTACCAACACCAGGTCAGATTACCAATGCACTGCAGGATGCAGCAAGCCTCCATGATAAAGGCGGGGGCAGCACATGTGCAAAATACTGATGCAGACAGCCACTCACTAACCTACCAATTCATGGAGGGGGTGGCTGTGTAGTATTATACATGCACACCGATGGAGTCTGCATAGGGCGCCAGTCACACAGATATGTGTGATACACAGTGTCTGGCTTGCAGCCTATTGATGTCTTGCTTGCAGCGTATTGATGACGCCCATAGTATTAGATCAGGCGGGTTGCCCAGAACTATATACATGCACCCCCACAGGACAGACGCCCCAATTCACCCAGCCAACACTAAAGAGGCCTGGCTGCATCCTGCAAAAAGATGTGCAAAAAAGATGAAAAATAGTATATAAGATAAGTACACCACATGAGGTATTGGACGATATTTTGGCCAAAATACGCAAGCTCACAACTCCATCGGTGTGCATGCATAATACTACACAGCCACCCCCTCCAAGAATTGGTAGGTTAGTGAGTGGCTGTCGGCATTAGTATTTTGCACATGTGCTGCCCCCGCCTTTATCATGGAGGCTTGCTGCATCCTGCGGTGCACTGGTAATCTGACCTGGTGTTGGTAAGGCATTATCTTTTACTGTGATGTTTATGTTCCCGAAAGTCCCGTAATTTCACTATTCTTAGAGTAAAGAATCGCCATCTATGATGACTGAGAAACCATCTTTCTTCTAGTAGGAGAGGGTGCCTCCTTGTCATCGTTGAAGGTCTATATGTAAAAAGTTCCTTAATAAGATCTCTATACTGTTTCTTCTTATATTTGTACATTGTAATAAGATCGCCCTTAAACCTTCATTATTCCAAACTGAATAACCCTAACTTTGATAACCTGTCTTGGAATTGCAGTGCACCAATTCCCTTAATAACCTTGGTTGCATTTGTCTGCATACGTCCTAGTTCAACTATGTCCGTCTTATACACCAAAGACCAAAATTATACACAGTATTCTAAATGTGGCTGAATTAGTGACTTGTATACAGACAAAACTATGTTCTTATCATAAGCATCTATGCCTCTTTTAATGCTTCCATGGTTCTATTTGCCTTGGCAGCAGCGGCCTAGCACTGGTTATTAAAGTTGAGTTTGCTGTCCACCCATACACCCAAGTCTTTTCCAGTGATGGTTTTCCCAGTGTTTAGTACATAATTGTACATTGTAATTTGTCCCAAGCAAGAACATTTATCTACATTAAACTTCAATTGCCATTTTTCAGCCCAAACCTCAAGCTTACATAAATCCCTCTGTAATATTACATTATCCTCCTATGTACTGATAACCTTGCAGAGTTTACGATCATCTGAAAATATTGAAATTTTACTCTGTATACCCCCCAAAAGGTCATTAATAATTGTATTAAATAGAAGTCCCAATACTGACTCCTGGGGTACACCACTTTTAAATGTGACCCAGTTAGTGTGTTCCATTAATAACCATCATCTGTTTCTTATCACTGAGCTTTTTTTTGTTTCTTTCAAAATCATCTATACGGTTCCAGACATATGGACCTTTTTAAGTGCTAATGTTTATGGTATTTACCAAAGAAGCAGTCACCCAATGACACTCTTCCTTCAGAGAATCTTCTGGGCCATGGAAACTGGCATGACTTTGGGGTTACTTGTAGTTTTGAATGATTCATTTTACTATTCAATGTACTAAAAATGGGGAAAAAAATCCATTTGTGGTGAAATTGGACCAAATACTGATAGTGGGACGGTAGCCTAAATCTCGGTCTCCTTTGAAGCTCAGCATATAGATGAGCTCCAGAGGAGCACCAAGACAGCGGGCACAGGGCCCTCACTGTCCTAGTGACCCATCAGCCCCCGAGATCATGTCACAGGGCACAGATGGGAGCTGGTAAATGGAAGCAGTGGCACTGGTTACATTTACGTGCTGCTGTCAGAGATTGACAGCAGCATTTAAATGATTAACTTGTCGTAATTAATTGCTGTACTTTTATGTTAGAGGAGCAGGAAAGAAGGAAAAGCCGAGCTGTGGAGTTAGTATCAGAAGAACGTACCAACTCCAACTGCAGGTAGAAAAAAATGTAAATACTTATATAGTGTTAATATTGTATATTATAAATTATTTTCATGCATAAATTGCTGAATATTTACTATTATTTGTTGCAGTATATTTGGTATTAGTAATTATTATAGTTGGAAATTTGACTTACTGACACCACAGCCCTAGTTAAAAGGGTTTTCCACAAGTGAATATATTTATATATATACTAGATGGTGTCCCAATTCTAACACATCGGGTATTCTAGAATATGTATGCGGCCGACTGGGCGCAATCAGCAGAGTGGTGTTTAAATTTGGCGCCAATCTCGCTGATTGGTCGCGGTCGGCTGGCGGCCGCGACCAATCAGCAGAGCGTTGTTTAATTTTGGCGCCAGAGCATTGTTTAAATTTGGCGCCAATCTCGCTGATTGGTCGTGGCTGGTGTCCGTGACCAATTAGCAGAGCGTTGTATAAATTTGGCGCCAATCTCGCTGATTGGTCGTGGCTGGCATCCGCGACCAGTCAGCAGAGCATTGTTTAAATTTGGCGCCAAAATCGCTGATTGGTCGCGGGCAGCGTCCGCGACCAATCAGCACAGCAGTGTTTAAATTTGGCGCCAAAATCGCTGATTGGTCACAGACGCTGCCCGCGACCAATCAGCGATTTGGACGCCACATTTAAATAGCGGCCACGACCAATCACCGATCTTGGCGCAACATTTAAACACTGCTGTGCTGATTGGTCACAGACGCTGCCCGCGACCAATCAGCGATTTTGGCGCCAAATTTAAACACTGCTGTGCTGATTGGTCGCGGACGCTGCCCGCGACCAATCAGCACAGCAGTGTTTAAATGTTGCGCCAAGATCGGTGATTGGTCGTGGCCGCTATTTAAATGTGGCGTCCAAATCGGTGATTGGTCGCGGGCAGCGGCCGCGACCAATCAGCACAGCGGTGTTTAACTTTTGCGCCAAGATCACTGATTGGTCGCGGCCAGAGACCGCGACCAATCAGCGAATCGTATAGGTGAGGACCGGGGAGCAGAATCGTATTGGTGAGGACCGGGGAGCGCCGCTGCCTGTGTGGCTACTTCCGCTGCGAGAAGCCGGGAGATGAGCGGCTTCTCGCAGCAGAAGTATCCCGACCCGCAGCGCCGCTCCCCGGTCCTCCCTTGACACCCTAGCCGCATGGAGGTCAACGCCACTGCCTGTGCGGCTACTTCCGCTGCGAGAAGCCGGGAGATGAGCGGCTGCTCGCCGGTCGGGGTTCTTCTGCTGCTAGCGGCCGGGAGATGAGAGCCTCGCGCCAGTCATCTCCCGGCTGCATCGCCGCTGAGCTCCGTCCCGCAGATGAGCCTCTAACGGCCGCCATCTTTTTTCTGAAATCCCGCGTCGCTGATTGGCCGCTGCTGGACCAATCAGTGACGCGGGATTTCCCTGACAGACAGACAGACAGACAGACGGGATAAGACGATTATATATATAGATATACGCGGTGTGCAGAATTATTAGGCAAATTGTATTTTAGAGGATTATTTTTATTGTTGATCAACAACTATGTTCTCAATCAACCCACAAGACTCATAAATATCCAAGCTTAATATTTTTGGAAGTTGGAGTGGTTTTTTTAAAATTTGGCTATCTTAGGAGGATATTTGTTTGTGCAGGTAACTATTACTGTGCAGAATTATTAGACAATTTAATAAAAACCAAATATAATCCCATCTCACTTGTTTATTTTCACCAGGTAAACCAATATCAGTGCACAAAATATAGAAATAAACATTTCTGACATGCAAAGACAAAAACCCCAAAAATTAGTGATCAGTATAGCCACCTTTCTTTATGATGACACTCAACAGCCTTCCATCCATAGATTCTGTCAGTTGCTTGATCTGTTTTCGATCAACATTGCGTGCAGCAGCCACCACAGCCTCCCAGACCCTGTTCCGAGAGGTGTACTGTTTTCCCTCCCTGTAGATCTCACATTTTATGATGGACCACAGGTTCTCTATGGGGTTCAGATCAGGTGATCAAGGGGCCCATGTCATTATTTTTTCTTCTTTTAGACCTTTACTGGCCAGCCACGCTGTGGAGTAGTTGGATGCATGTGATGGAGAGTTGTCCTGCATGAAAATCATGTTTTTCTTGAACGATACCAACTTCTTCCTGTACCACTTCTTGAAGAAGTTGTCTTCCAGAAACTGACAGTAGGTCTGGGAGTTGAGCTTCACTTCATCCTCAACCCGAAAAGGTCCCACAAGTTCATCTTTGATGATACCAGCCCATACCAGTACCCCACTTCCACCTTGCTGGCATCTGAGTCGGAGTGGAGCTCTCTGCCGTTTACTGATCCAGCCTCTGGCCCATCCATCTGGCCCATCAAGAGTCACTCTCATTTCATCAGTCCATAAAACCTTTGAAAAATCAGTCTTAAGATATTTCTTGGCCCATTCTTGACGTTTTATCTTATGCTTCTTGTTCAAAGGTGGTCGTTTTTCAGCCTTCCTTACCTTGGCCATGTCCCTGAGTATCGCACACCTTGTGCTTTTTGATACTCCAGTAGCATTGCAGCTCTGAAATATGGCAAAACTGGTGGTGAATGGCATCTTGGCAGCTTCACGCTTGATTTTCCTCAATTCATGGGCAGTTATTTTGCGCCTTTTTTGGCCAACACGCTTCTTGCGACCCTGTTGACTATTTGCCATGAAACGCTTGATTGTTCGGTGATCACGCTTCAAAAGTTTGGAAATTTCAAGACTGCTGCATCCCTCTGCAAGACATCTCACAATTTTGGACTTTTCAGAGCCCGTCAAATCTCTCTTCTGACCCATTTTGCCAAAGGAAAGGAAGTTGCCTAATAATTAAGCACACCTTATATAGGGTGTTGATGTCATTAGCCAACACCCCTCCTCATTACAGAGATGCACATCACCAGATTTACTTAATTGGTAGTTGGCTCTCAAGCCTATGCAGCTTGGAGTAGGACAACATGTATAAAAAGTATCATGTGATCAAAATACTCATTTGCCTAATAATTCTGCACACAGTGTGTATATATATATATATATATATCACACTATAATACAGTATGTCTTTTTTAGTTGAACAATTGGGATGTGGCTGCTGGGACCCCCAGGATGCCCAGTACTGAATCCAACTGGTTCTTATACATAAACCTTAAGTAGAGCCACATGAAGGTAAAAGGATCAGAGTGCCTGAAAAATGTATGGATCAGAAGGTGTTTTTCCCTGGATTGACTGTCATTCGTAGATGTAACAGAATCACTGGTCTTCTCTTCCACTTTTGGCTGAGGATTAGAGGATTAACATGAAACATGGAAACGATATTCTCTCATCAGACATATATGATGTTTAGTACTGATATGCCATAAATGTCAGTAGTATTACATTAAATGCAAAGGGACATTAATCAATTTGAAATGATTCTTTTTAGTTTTTTTTTTATTAAGAATTACATGGAAGAATGAAGAGATGTTCTTGGAGGGCCTTCTTCTGCAGATGTTACTTGCTGGTCAGAAGGCCACAGGTAGATGGTACAAGTCCTTCCACACAGGTGCATCTTTAATGGTGGACATGCTGTACTAGGCACTAGACATGAAGGGTTTTTCACATTGAGATGTTTGTGTTGCTCCGATGACAGGGAGCAAATATGCAGCTTTGTCTGATGGAGCGAGCAACCCTGGATAATCCACGCCGGCAAGATGATATCAGCCGGCGGAAGGTGGAACCTGTGAGAGGAGACAAAGAGACATAACTAATGTAAGTAATGGGACTACATATTAGAGCAGGGATGTCACACTCAAACACACAGAGGGCCAAAATGAAAAACTTGGACCCCACATAATCCTACATACAGAATAATGGCCCCACATAGTCCTCCGTACAGTATAATGGGCCCCACATTGTCCTCCATACAGAATAATGGCCCCAAATAGTGGTGGTGGTTCTGTTGTCGTGGGTCAAATATAACCACCCTGCGGGCCAGGTTTGGTCCACGGGCCAGAGTTTGACATGTATGTATTAGAGGATACTACTGTAGTGTCACTGTGACAGGATGATAGAGGAGTCGTATCCATACAGATGTACGGGGTCATTGTCAGTAATCCTACAGATAATATCTGCTCCACATGACTCCTTCTCACTGACTGACATCATGCAACATGGAGCTTATTGTTACACTTACCTCTTCTACTTCTTCTCTCTTCTACCTTCTCTGTTTTTTGTCGATCTTTCGATGCAGATTTTCTTTTCCCCTGAACTGGTGATTCTGATAAAAAAAACAAGAAAAAGATGTATATTATAAACTCCTAAAAGATTAGCTTTGTATCTTTATATAGAATTCTGTTATTCTTGTACCCTGTAGTCCCGGTAATTGATTATTGCACCATAATAGAGAGAATATGTCATATATACATAAAACCACCTGAGGGTCTGAGAATTAGATTGCCTTGTGAACTGATTAATATGAAACCTGTAGGTTTTCCGATATGTGGTGTCTAGCCAGGGAACTATGTCCCCTTATTAACATGATAACACTGCGGCATCCTGCAAGTAATATCTTAAAATAAGTTAGCTAAAACCTCAGTGCATTCTTAAGGTGATAAGGATCAGTATAGGCCTAGATGGAGCCATGGGTGCAGTATTCAGAATCAGTTTGGCAGAAGACTGAATGGCTTCTTATGCATTAAAAATTATAACCTATGAGGCTATGTGCCCACGTAGCAGATTTGATGCAGAGCGTTTTTGCCTCTCTCTGGCAGAAAAAAACGTATGCAGATTTACATGCAGATTTACATGCGTTTTTTCTGCCAGAGAGAAGCGTTTTTTCAGCATTTTTACATGCGCTTTCGCATGCGTTTTTTCAAGAAGTTTTCCAAACGATTTTGAGCATCACTTGGAAAAGTGCTTGACAAGTTGGTCACACTATTTAAATCCATGCAACCGGCATGGATTTATATAGTGTGACCGAGTAATAGTTAAAAAAAAGAATAAGAATGGTAAAAAATGAAAAAAAAAAGATTATACTCACCTTCCGGTGTCTTCCCGGTGTCATCTCTGCTGCGTCCGGTCTCTTGCAATGCTCGCGGTGCTGTGAAGGACCTGCGGTGACGTCATTGAGTCATGTGATGGGTCACATGACTCAGTGACGTCATGACAGGTCCTTCACAACAGCGCGAGCATTGCAAGAGACCGGACGGCGTGGACAAAACACTGGGAGGACATCGGAAGGTGATTATAAGCTTTATTTTTTATTTTAAATTCTTTTCTTTACAGATTCTATGGTACCCAGGTCTGGATGAGAGTCTCCTCTCCTCCAGACTTGGGTACCATCCGCACATTAGAAAGCGCCAATTACGCAAGTACAGATGCAGTCTTGCGGAATTAGCGCGTTCTAATGCAAGTCAATGGCGGAGATTACGCTGCGCGTCCGCAAAATTAATGGACATGCTGCGTATTTTTGAGCGCAGCATAAACGCTGCGGAAAAATACGCAGCATGGGCATTGAAAGTGCGGAATTGCATTGGAGACCATGGGGGAAGGTTTACCAAGCGTTTCCCAAGTGTTTACGCTGTAGAAATTCCGCAGCGTAAACGCTTGAAAAACGCATCGTGGGCACACAGCCTAAGAGTGAGGATTTTTATAAAATGAAATGTTGGGCTGTTTTCACATTACACTTTTTGACACAGGCTGCAATAGAATGACCTATAGAGCTATACATACCTGACAATATGGATGACTGTCTGCCTTCAGCAGTGAAACACTGCTTGTCATCATCAGACTTAGAGGGGGAAGAATCTTTCTGCGTCTGGTTGTCATCAGATTTAGAGGGGGAAGAATCTTTCTGCCTCTGCTTATCATCATCAGATTTAGAGGGGGGAGAATCTTTCTGCATCTGGTTGTCATCAGATTTAGAGGGGGGAGAATCTTTCTGCGTCTGGTTGTCATCAGATTTAGAGGGGGGAGAATCTTTCTGCGTCTGGTTGTCATCAGATTTAGAGGGGGGAGAATCTTTCTGCGTCTGGTTGTCATCAGACTTAGAGGGGGGAGAATCTTTCTGCGTCTGGTTGTCATCAGATTTAGAGGGGGGAGAATCTTTCTGCGTCTGGTTGTCATCAGACTTAGAGGGGGGAGAATCTCTCTGTGTCTGGTTGTCATCCTCAGATTTAGAAGGGGGAGAATCTTTCTGCGTCTGGTTGTCATCAGACTTAGAGGGGGGAGAATCTCTCTGTGTCTGGTTGTCATCCTCAGATTTAGAAGGGGGAGAATCTTTCTGCGTCTGGTTGTCATCAGATTTAGAGGGGGGAGAATCTTTCTGCGTCTGGTTGTCATCAGACTTAGAGGGGGGAGAATCTCTCTGTGTCTGGTTGTCATCCTCAGATTTAGAAGGGGGAGAATCTTTCTGCGTCTGGTTGTCATCAGACTTAGAGGGGGGAGAATCTCTCTGTGTCTGGTTGTCATCAGATTTAGAAGGGGGAGAATCTTTCTGCGTCTGGTTGTCTTCAGACTTAGAGGGGGGAGAATCTTTCTGTCTGTTTGGTAGAAGAAAAACATATAAATTACAAGTGAAAACAATAGATACGGATACAACACCTGTCTGCAAAGCCCATTAGGACATCTGAATAACATGAAGGGGATGCTGTGCTCAAGACCCTCTTCTACCAGCAAGAATGGAGAATCACTAGCAATATTTATTTTCCTGTAATGAACTGGAAATTAAAGCTGGTCATAGTTATCAACTTTCATCACCAGCGTTATCACAAGTCAGAAACATGGTGATCAGCAATCATGTGGTCATCGATACTGGATTTAGTATCGACTTACACTCGTCTTGAATTTGGTGTTGTGAACACATATCAGAATGGACCCCATAAAAATAATTTGCTCACATGTCTGACTGTTTTGCACTTTCTGGTGAATACCCTGGAGGTGACTTGGGTTCTTCATTGTTCATCATCTTGGTATGGATGGAACAGAGCTAATACAAAGAGGAAAAAAAAATATTTTAATATTTTACAATTTTATTTTAATTACAGGTTGTATGGATCTTATTGGTCACATACTTACTTTAGAAAGCCTATGCGAAGATGATAGAAAGTTTTGGCTTTCCGGCCAGTCATTATCTTCACTTGTGTCCCCCTCATCTGAATCAATATGTTGATGTCTGCTACATCGAGCTGAAAAGTACAAGAGTTAATCGAGATTATTAGCATAATACTTTGTCCTGAACAGTCACCATTTGATCATGAATCAAGGTGGGGACTGATTCTCACTTAAAATGAAATACAAGACACACAGCAGCTTTCTGCAGATGATGTCTCATTCTACTTACTGTCAAAGTAGATGGTATCCTCTTCTGACTCAAGATCAGGAATGAACAGCGACTTCTGACTTAGAAGGTTGTCAAAATCTAAGTTACGCAGGAATGGATGAAATTTGATCTCATTTGCTCCTCCTTGAAAAGGAAAACAATGAATAGTGATATAGTTATTGTCAAAGAGACAAGTTTCTTAGGCCTCCTACACATATCCGTGTTTGCACTACATGTGGCATCCATTTTTCTTTCACGTATGCCACCCGTACCCATTATCATCTATGCTGCTGTTTTTTTGTGGCAGCACAGATGACAAGTGCCAATACAAGTCTATGGGACCCTGAAAAACACGTACATCACACAGATGGCATCCGTGTGCCATTTGTGTGCCTTCCTTACGCTGTATCTGTTTAACATTACAAAGTATAAGAGATACTTTATCATTTCTTTTTCTTTGCCGTACCGGAAAAACACTGATGGCACACTGATGGCACACTGATTCAAAACACTGATGACACTAGTACTGTTTTTTTCCGGTACTGGTTTCAGTACTGATTTTATACGGACGTGTGAAGGGGGCGTTAATCTGAACGGTTGACGTAACAGAGCCGAAGTGAAGTAGATGTACTGAAAGTCTTAGCATGAAGAATGGGGAATGGCCAAGCTGGTAGAGAACAAAACCTCAGTGCTGATCCTCATTATTCATTTTCTGTTCACAGAGGTGTAATAAGTCATTAATAATAGTATTATATACATTACCTGTCCCAAGTCTTTGTGCTGGATCTTTTCTGAGCAGCTCAATGATGATATCCCGAGCTGTGGCTGGAAAAGCCGAATTAGTAAGTTTCCAATATATGTCATCTGTTATGTAAAAAGCAAATATTACAGAAAATGAAACATCTTAATTTATTTTATCAAAACAAAAATCTTTTATATTAACAAAAGTAACTAAATCACACAACTAATCTATTCAAATAACAATGACATTACACAGCAATCAGATTATTTTACTTACCCCTGACAATATGGCTGTAAATGTCATATTTGGAAGGCCCATAAAATGGTACACGTCCTACAAGAAATGTATATAGGATGATCCCAATTGACCACCAGTCAGCTGGCCTTCCATAGCCTTCCTTTAAGATAACTTCTGGGGCTATGTAATGAGGGGAGCCAGCAATCTGGAAAAAACAGAGGAATGAGATAATGATCAGAGAACATAATTGTGACAAATAACATCAGTGGAAACGTTTTCTAGATGAGAAAGTATAAGAGAAGGAGAAATGGAGGAGATGAGTAAAGAACAAGTTCCTGCCTACCTCCTTATCATGGAACTCTCTGGTGATGTCCTCAATTGGAGCCTTGTAGATCTCTGATGTTGGTCTCATGAGGCAGAGTTTGGAAAGCCCAAAATCTGTAACTTGAATATGACCAGTTGACGTTATCAGGAGGCTGTGAAAAAAAGAGGATGTCAGCCCCAAGTTGCAAATAGATTGTATAATAAACGATATCTTTTTTCCCCTTTCTTATACTACAAGTGTCACTTACTTTTCAGGCTTCAGGTCTCTGTGCATTACACCATAGCTGTGCAGATATTCCACAGCTAGAACCGTTTCTGCAATGTACAGACGAGCCAAGGGGACAGGTAAACACCCATAGTTCTTCATAAAACTGCCACAGTCTCCTCCTACAGCAGAAAGCAAATATGACAGGAGAGGGTTTGTTACAATGTAAATGACACATGAGGAGTGTGAAGGAGAAATGAGCGGAGACATTGGGGCAGGACGTCATACACAGAGATATACTGTATAATAATGCAAAAAACCCTCCATTGGAGCATACCCGAATAGTAACTAGGACTGCACTAAATGTCTATGAAGCAAAACCACAAAGGTGCAAGAGCTGCACAAATAAGTGCAATGAAGCAACATCCCATATAAAAGCATGAATCTTTATTAGTCACGTGGAATAAATATTTAAAAATAACAAGGTAACTCATACAAAAAAGAGACACTATTCTGGCCAAAAAAGTATGAGCTATATATACTATGTATCTTGCAATAAATAAATATATAATTAGTTAAAGGTGTCAGCAGTCTCATTTGTGGTTTTGCTTTATATACTGTATAAGGCCGGTTTCACACGTCCGGATATTTCTGGTACCGGAAAAACCTGTGTCGGAGATGTCCGTGTGCCGCATCAGGAGCACACGTACCGGCGTTTGGGAATCAGTGTACAGTTAGCGTTATTCCCAAAAGCCGGGTACTGAACGCTGCGCTCATCATTTTCCCCTGCCGGCACTGCGATCAGCACCAGCAGGAGTTAATAATGAGAGTTGTAGTCTGCTCCCGGTGTCTCCACCTGTAAAAATAAGAATAAAATAAAAAAAAAAACTTATACTCACCTACCTGTCCTAAGTATCTCCTGCTGTAATCCATGCGACTACTCAGCAGAGGAGCTGGGGAGAATGACTCCTGCAGCGAGCGACGCCAGACCTCAGCTGAGCTCAGTGAGTGACAGGACACCGCTCGCTGAGCTCAGCGCAGATTCGGGGCCGCTCGCTGCAGGAGTCATTCTCCCCGGCTCCTCTGCTGAGCGGTCTCATGGATTACAGTGGGGGACATTTAGGACAGGTGAGGGTATAGATTTTTTTTTTATTCTTATTTTTACAGGTAGAAATACACTGGGAGAAGACAACCCTCATCATTAACCCCTGCTGGTTCTGATCGCAGCGCCGGCAGGGGACAATGATGAGGGCAGCGTTTAGCACCCGGCGCTAACTTTATCGCTAATTCCCAGGCGCCGACACATGTCACACGGATGGCATCCGTGTGCAGTATGTGTTTACACTGAACCATTGACTTGAATGGGTCTGTGTGATCCGTCCTGCTGGCCAAAAACAGACATGTCTACGTGTGGATCACATGGACACACGGTCCGTGGAAACACTGACATGTGCGCACATGTGTCAGTGTCTCCAGTACGTGTGGTAAACTGTCACCTCACGTACCAGAAATACTGAAGCGTGAAAGAGGCCTAATGTAGAGCGTATAAAGCAGAGTGACCCAATATAAAAAGACAGAGCCGTGCCTCATCTGCAAGCCTCTTATTCATTACTCTGTGAAATGCTCATCTATACAAACTGTTAGAATTGAGTCAAATCCTCCTTTTATCCTCAGTGGATATTTTTGCCATTCTCAGTGAGGACATTCACCAGAGACTTTCACAGAGATAATGATTTTCCTGGCATCTTGGTAACAGATAACTTATAGTAAATGCAGTATGGACATGTAACCGTCCATGTGGTCACATTCAGATTATGGAGAAGATGCTAGAGATAAGCAGATTGAGGCTGGATATAGGCACAATGGATATGACTTACCTGCTGCATACTCCATGACCATACACAGATGATGAGGAGTTGGAAAGGAGCACAACATGGAGGCCACAAATGGACAATCAGCAAATGTTAGGATGTCCCTCTCTAGAAAGGCACGTTCAAGTCTTCTTGGAATATTCACGTTCTCCTTGTCCAGCTTCTTCATAGCGAATAGCTGGCTTGTGTATTTGTGTCGCACTAAGTGGACGGCTCTGGAGAGAAGGAAATTCCATGATTTATAATGAATTCTTACTAACATTTTGTCTATAAACCTCATCACATGATTGTCTGGTTACTACTAGATGTCACTAGAAATCCATGTAGAAATCCATCAAGTTACACAACATAAATGATGACCTATGCGAGGTCCTCATCTATGTCACGTCCTAACTGACCTAAATAATGACATATAGATGTGGCCAGTAGACATGAGCTAACACATTTGAGTGGAATTAAATTCTACTCAGATTTTGCAAAATTCTGCATTCACCAAAATGGCGTTTTGTTTTTTTGTTTGTTTTGTTTTTTGTAATTTGCTTACTCATGGATTTAGCAAAATGTCAAGCGTTGGCCACCATTTTCAAAATCTTGAAAGGCCATAAAAAAGTTTAAAAATAAACAAATTTTTATACTCACTTCTACGGCCCCTCCGCCTCAACCGTCCGTTCCTTGCCGCATCCTCAAATCTCTGCTGCTAATGCTGAAATCCAAATGCCTCTCATACTGGGACGGGACTTCCAACATTGATGAGATCTGGGAGGATTATGCACAAGCGCAAGAACAGTCACGGTGTCACAATGTTGTGACTTTTTATGCTCTTGCATAGAACTCTCTCAGACCTTCTCAAAGCCTGAAGTCCTTGCATAGCGTGAGCGGTGGCAAACTGAAGAGGCAGTGAGGACCGGACGGGTGACGGTGAGAAGTGGAGGGGCTAGAGAATTGAGCAGTAAGGGGAGTATAAGTATGTTTCTTATGCTTATTATGTTCTGGGGCCTGGTGAGGCCCCAGAGCATAATAAGGGACATTAATTTCTCCTTGAATCGTATTTTCACCAGTCCACGTGAACAAGCAAATTAGAATTTTGCCTGATTCGCTCATCTCTTGTGGACAGTATGGACTCAGAGCATTTCTCTGTTGTACGGGCTGGGCACAGAGACAGAAGCATTGTCATAAGGAACACTAGGAAATGTATATTATGCAAACATAAAGCTCACCCATAAGCTCCACTGCTGATCAGTTTGATTGGTTTAAAGTCGGTCTTACTAGGACTTGTCTCCAATTTCAATGATCCGGTCAAGGCCTAGAAATAATAAGAAATGACATTAAGACATAGAATCTGCAGGAAAATAAAAGCTCCAGATGCAGGAACTTCTCCTCTATATTATGTCCACGCTGATTACATTGCAGCAGATGTAGAGGACATGATGCAAGCCGGACCCTCCACAGACAGTATTATATTTTAAGGGGATATTCCCCATGCATAGATATCACTGTACTGCAGGGTATGATAAGGGGCATCACACAGAAGAGGCAGAATAACAATGCCATCATTACTCACAATAGATCTGATCTACATAAAAGCAAAGATATCCCATTGTCATCTGGGGTATAATATTATATGTGTAATTCATACCCCGTTATCTGATGATAAACAGACGTCTCCTCTGATACTTACACTGGCAGATTCGTGGATCTCTGGTGTCTCACATATTCCACCATCAGTACTGGCCGTCGACACAGTTATTTCTAAAATAATGATAAAATAATGAAAAGATGTCATGTATCAGTCTATATCAGTACTTAATATATAACACATCCATATAATGAAGGACATGACAAGATCTCTGTAAATGATATAAAAACTAGATATCTGGTATTCTGCACATACTAAATATACAGTATTTATGGCACATCCAGAGATAGATACACTGGGCGATTGTTCAGGATCTGATTACCGTATTTTTCAAGTTATAAGACACACTTTTTTCTGTAAAATGGGGGTGCGTCTTATCCCAACGTAGCTTACTGAGGGGGGGGGGGGGTTGCGGTGAAGCGAGGCCCCAGGACGCAGGGTCACTGCTGCAGGAAGCTGGCGGCGGCAGGAGTGGGGCGATGCTGTGGGCCCCAGGCTGGGAGGAGGGGGTGTTCGGCGGTGCAAGGATGCAGCGGCCCCTGGGCTTTCAGAAAATGTCGCCGGAGACTCCGCACTTCCATGATTTTCAGTGTGGTGGACTTCGGAAAAATGGATTCTGGAGATGGCGCATGCAGATTGAGATCTTGTCTCCCGAGATCTCAATCTGTGCATGCGCCACCTCCGGTGGAGATTTTCCCAAGGTCCACCAGATTGAAAACCATGGAAGTGCAGGGACTTCAGTGCAGCATCGCCCCACTCCTGCTGCTGCCATCTTTCCGCCGCCTTTCCCCTAGAAAAGTTACCACAAAATTGGATAAGTTGCTCCACCATTTTATTAAAAAAATGTTTTTCCTATTTTCCCCTCCAAAATTTCACCTGCTTCTTATGGTCCGGTGCATCTTATAGTCTTCAAAATATGGTATTTTTGAACAATTACATGATTGGGGATCTATGACCCTCATTTTGGAGCCGAGAAGACCACACAGGCGTGAAGTAGAATTACATGATCCCTCTCCATTACAGGGAATGAAGAGTAAATCTACATATTCTCTGCCATTCTCTATAATATCTGGATATTTGAATGTAAAATATTAGATGATCGGCTTACCTTCAATCAGATCAGTTTTTAGCTCTAACTGACTAATATTAGGGTCAGGCATGTTCACGGTTTGCCCCTCTTCGGAGTCACCTTCGGATGTTTCCTGATGGTTATAATATGTACAATTAGTATAACATTTCACAAATACTAAATTATCATATACAATAGATAGGAAGGACTAAACATTGGATTTACTGGTAATTTCAGTATTGGACGGACTATACACAGCCACTCCCTCCAGTAAATCAACAATAATATATAAGGTACTTGTATATACAACTGATCTCTGTTATCAGAATTGCAGCATTTACAAGAAGGAAGATTGTGATGATCGAGCAAAACAGAGGCAGAAATACAAACTCCCACCGCTGAGTACAGACTGCCATCACAGATGATGGAGCCGCAGGGACAGGCGGTCATGAAATATCCTGTGCCTGCCTGGAGGGGACAAGGACATGTGATATAGAAGATGATGGCTCCTTACCAGGTGCTCCAGTGAGCGGGCCGGACTCTCCAGTATATTCAGGACATTTTGGGCCAGTTGTTTAAAAAAGGCCAATTTTCCACTTTGGGCTTTTTCTTCAGCCTATAAAGATGGAAATAAATACAAAAGGAAAATCATGAGAGAAAGTGCAGAATGGAGGAGGCCATTTATGTAACCATTTTACTCCTGTCTATCTGCAGCTACAATTACTACACATTTGGTACATTTTATATATTATATTGGTGTCGATCTAAAGAACAATTTTCTGTAAATAAACTTGTATTCCATTATTATTATTTGATTTGTATTATTATTATTATTATTTTTTATACAGCATAAAAACACTTGTATAATTAGTGGTGGTGAATTATGATGTCATAATAGCAGTGATGTCGTGATGGAATCTTGTGATGGAATCTTAACGGGGCATCTCACCGTGAAAGGAAGTTTCCTAGCAATAGTTAAGGTGGCAAAACCATAGTTTGTGCATCAGTACCAGATGCTTGAATGTAAGAAAGAACTGTGGGTACTTTACATTTCTAATCAGTGAGGCTAGTTCTATGGTCTGAGATAAATTATTAATATTTGTTATACACAATAAAAATCATAATTACATATTTATAAGAAATCCGGATTAAGGTGCTAAATGAAGTGTCTTTACTAAGGGACAAGGACTGGACTAGGAATGAAATCTAGCCCTGACATTTGAATCATACAGGCTCATGCTGCACTTTTACACCCTCTTCCCAAAATGGGGATCTCTATTACAAATATGACCCTGCCTGACACTGAAGAAAGTCTAAATTTTATTACTACCAATAATACCACTATACAGTAAGGGAGACCAACTAGACATAATAATAATAATTTGTGCAGATTGTCTGCTATTTACCTGTTGTACTAATGTCCTGATGTTCTGCTGTAAATGCTGAAGATATTCTGAGGTAATACGACCTTGGTAGTATTTGGTCAAGCAGTCCCGTACAAGCTCCATAACCAGCCGGTAAGTGAAGCTGAGGACGCCATCGGGTAGTGGTAGCACACAGTTAGGGGTATAGGTGGTAAGAATCCCCTGGAGTAGTGCCAACTCCTGAAGTCTGTCTGGAGAAATTCCAGACATTTCAATGAAATGCGCAATCAGTATATCACTAGATAAGTAGCTAAACACTGACAACAATGACACCGGGGTATCAAAGTGACACTGAAGTGTAAACGCTTGTATAAGTAGTGGTTGTGAATTATGATGTCATAATAGCAGTGATGTCATGATGGAATCTTGTGATGGAATCTTACAGGTGCATCTCACCTTATAAGGAAGTTGCCTAGCAACAGCTAAGATGCCATCTACATAGACTGAGCATCAGCATCAGATGCTTGAATGTAAGAAAGAGCTATGGGTACTTCACTTTTACTTTGATAGGCAGGTGAGTATAAGGATTTTTTAATTTTATTCTTATTTTTACACTAGGACACAGCGGGAGCAGACTACTGCTCTCATCATTGTCCCTTGGTTGTGCTGATCACAGCGCCAGCAGGTTACAATGATGAGGGCAGCATTCAGCACCCGGTGATTGGGAACAGCGGTAACTGTACTGCTGATTCCCAGGTGGCGGAATGTGCGCTCCTGATGCGGCACACGGTTGCCACACAGGTGCACATGGACACGTATATCTCCCGTACCGGTTTTTCCGATACTGGAAATATCAGGACATGTGAAACCGGCCTAACTCTGGACTCTGTAAACAGAAAAAACTGATGGCACTTCTAATACGAGAAATAGGTGTGAACAGGTGCTTACTAGGAGAAGCTACCTCCATATACAATTAACAAATAAAGTAGCAAACTGCAATGCTAAGTATGTAAGCATGAAATATGGAATATAAATAGCATTACTGCTATAGAAAATAGAAATAAATGAGAAATCTTAGCGCATAAATTGGCCAATTCATGTGTACCTGTCCCTTAGAGAGGTATTCACATTGGTAGGGTCCTGGCACTGAGAAACGCCTTACCGCGGCTGCCAGATACACATGAATTGGCCAATTTATGTGCTAAGATTTCTCATTTATTTCTATTTTCTACAGCAGTAATGCTATTCATATTCCATATTTCATGTTTACATACTTAGCCTTGCAGTGTGCTACTTTATTTGTTAATTACTCTGGACTCTGTGTGGCCTCTGTTCAGCGGTGTTCTTTTTATCAGAGGCTCGCAAAACTGTGGCCGACGGCACTTTTATTCACGCCTAATAAAAAGACGGACACCGTGGGATCACAGGCCAGACGGTGCCTCCATCTGCCTCATTACAGGGAATCTTCCGCCGGAGGCTCCGTCTGGATCACGTATTTCAGAGATTTACATGGAAACCCCGGTGTAAGCGCTGAGCGTAGAGCACAGGATAAATGTGGGCAGAGCCATATTGCGAACTCTGGGAGGCTGAATGAACAAACCAACAGCAGGTGAAGAATTGGTTTTATTTATTTATTTACACCGTTCCTCGTGCGGTTTAAGTGATTAGATGACTTTATTCTTCGGGTCGGTGCGATTACAGTGATACCAGATTCATATCGGGTTTTTACATTTGGCAGCTGTCACACACTAAACTTTTTTTTTTGCAAAGACTAGTTTTTGCATCGCCATATTTTCAGAGCTATAATTTTTCCATATTTCGGTCGACAGAGTTATGTGATAGCTTGTATTTTGCGGGACAAGTTGATGTTTTTATTGGTACCATTTTCGGGCATGTGACATTTTTTGATCGCTTTCTATTCTGATTTTTGGGAGGCAGAATAAACAAAAACCAACAATTCAGTAATTGTTTTTTTAGTTTTTTTTATGCAGCTCTGCGTGTGGTAAAATTAATAAGGCAGCTTTATTCCTCGGGTCAGTACATTTACAGCCATACTGCATTTATATCTTTTTTTATGTTTTGGCGCTTTTACACAATAAAAACTATTTCATAGAAAAAATCGCTTTATTCTAAGAGCTATAACTTTTTTATTTTTTGGCTGATGGAGCTGTATGGTGGCTTGCTTTTTGCGGGACAAGATGATGTTTTCAGTGGTATAATTTTTATTTATATTCGTCTCTTTGATCGCGTTTTATTCCACTTTTTGTTCGTTGGTATGATGATAAAGCACCGTTTTTTGATTCTTTTTTTTTACTGTGTTCACTAAAGGGGTTAACTAGTGGGACAGTTTTATAGATCAGGTCGTTCCGGATGCGGCGATACTAAATATGTGTACTCTTATTGTTTTTCTTCATAATAATATTTTATTTTTTTATTATTTTTTTATTTTTAAAAAAATATTTTTACAACTTTTTTTTCACTTTTTTTACTTTGTCCCACTATGGGACTTTCACTTTCAGCAGGCTGATCGCAGTTCTAAGGTATAGCAGTGCAGGATCACTGCTATACCTTGTAAACTGTCAGTGCTGCAGACACAAGCTAGTTTGATCATGCACTGCGCATGGTCAAACTAACTTGCTGGTGCCTGGTGACACAGGTGTCGTCATGATGACATCGTGTCACCATGGCAACGATCGGGACCCCGTGAGGACAGCGCAGGGTCTCCGATCCAATAGCAGAGGTGCTTCTGTCCCTCCACTCACTTGCTAAATGCTGCGATCGCAGCATTTAGGGGGTTAAAGTGCCGGGTGTCAGCTGTCAAAATCAGCTGACAACCGGTGGCGATTGATCCCGCACAGCCTGTGTCGTAATAATACGTACATGGTCCATAAGGCCCAGGGCACAGGGACGTATTATTATGCACAATGTCAGAAAGGGGTTAAAGCTTCTGACGCGCCCCTGGGCCTGCTGTGTCGTGCGGCATCGCGCGCACGGGGGCTTACCCGGAGCCGGATCAGATGGGGGTAGTAGTCTCGTGGCGGTGACCCGGTCCGTGCCCAGGGAGTCAAACTGAGCGGCAGTATTTAGCAGTAGATGTTATATTGCTCGACTACGCCACCCGTTGAATGCAGTCATGAGACCGCCGCTGCAGGGCAGACCGCTGAGGCCGGTGGTACGGTTGTGCAGCGGGGATGGTATAACCCCCAACGGGAGGGGTATGGCCTCAGGGCAGCGGATGTGGATGATGAAACACTCAGAGACGGTGCGGTGTAGTTCAGGGTCTTTACTGGTGGCAAAGGTAGACCCTCCCGGAGTACTGGCTAGCGATCGGGGCCTGGTCAGTCCGTGAGCAGATGGAATCTTCCCTGGCCAGGCGGAGTTGTAGGCCTCCCCAACTAATCGTACTCTTCTGGCTACCTTGCTAGAGGCTGGTAAAAGTAGCCCACGTCCCTGAGTGTACCGTGTGGTGCTCACCCGTATGGCCGGTGACTCATAGAATCATAGAATCATAGAATGGTAGAGTTGGAAGGGACCTCCTGGGTCATCTGGTCCAACCCCCTGCTCAAAGCAGGATTCACTAAATCATCTCAGACAGATGTCTGTCCAGCCTCTGTTTGAAGACGTCCATTGAAGGGGAACTCACCACCTCTCGTGGCAGCCTGTTCCACTCATTAATCACCCTAACTGTCAAAAAGTTTTTTCTAATATCTAATCTGTGTCTCCTCCCATTTAGTTTCATCCCATTGCTTCTAGTCTTTCCTTGTGCAAATGAGAATAAAGATGATCCTTCTACAATGTGACAGCCCTTGACATATTTGTAGACAGCTATTAAGTCTCCTCTCAGTCTTCTTTTTTGCAAGCTAAACATTCCCAAATCCTGCAACCGTTCCTCATAGGACATGGTTTGCAGACCAGTCACCATTCTGGTCGCTCTTCTCTGAACTTGCTCCAGTTTGTCTATGTCTTTTTTAAAATGTGGTGCCCAAAACTGTACACAGTATTCCAGATGAGGTCTGACCAAAGAGGAGTAAAGACCGATAATGACTTCACGTGATCTAGACTGTATGCATCTGTTAATACATCCCAGAATTGTATTTGCCTTTTTTGCTGCTGCATCACACTGTTGACTCATGTTCAGTCTATGATCTATTAGTATACCTAAGTCTTTTTCACATGTACTGTTGCTTAGCTCTATTCCTCCCATTCTGTATATGCTTTTTTCATTTTTATTGCCCAGATGTAGTACTTTGCACTTTTCCCTGTTAAAAACCATTCTATTGGTTGCTGCCCACTGCTCCAGTTTATTTAGGTCTTTTTGAATCCTCTCTCTCTCTTCTCTAGTATTAGCTATCCCTCCTAGCTTTGTGTCATCAGCAAATTTAATCAGTTTACCCTCAATTCCTTCATCTAAATCATTGATAAAGATGTTGAACAATACAGGTCCCAGGACGGAGCCCTGTGGTACCCCACTTGAGACATTCATCCAGCTGGATGTGAAGCCATTTACAACCACCCTTTGAGTCCGATCACTAAGCCAGTTATGAATCCACCTAACAGTTGCCTGGTCCATTGCATACTTGGTCATTTTTTCAATAAGGATGGTGTGAGATACTTTGTCAAATGCTTTGCTGAAGTCAAGATATACTATATCTACAGCATTTCCCTGATCCACCCGGGGCCTTCTGGTAGCTTCTGCTCCACGACGGCGGTGCTGGTCCCTTGCGTGTGACCGTGCCTTCGGGTTTCTTGGCCAGAGGACCTGAAATCCCCTGCCGGGCGGTTTCTGCTGCTGGGTAAGGATTAGTCCCCACAGCCTCGGACTCCGGGTCCGGTAAGAACTCTTCAATCAGGGCGAGCTCTACAGCTTCCAGCCCCTGATCTCTTTTAGCACAGCTCCCACAGAGCTCCTGATCTTTCTTGCTCCTAAAGCTGCTCCACTACAGACCAGACTGTGTCTCTGTCTGTGTTCTCTCACTCTCTTCTAACCCTGCCTCAGCCCCAGCTTTATATAGGGGAAGTTCTTCCCCTCCCAGGACTGGGCAGGAGGTGTGGCATGCATAGGATGTCTGACCAGGAAACCTCCCACCTGCTCACAGACGTAATATTGCTATTACTGTGGAAACCAGACCCCTGGGGTGCCACATTCCCCCCTAGTAAAATTTAGTACTCCGGGACTAAACATATTTTTGTAAAACATAACAAGTAAAAACAGAAACAGTACAATAAAGAAGAACACATTAGGATGGTCACGGCATGTCCGCAACCGGGTGCAGTCTTTGAAGAAAACAAAGGTGTCCATTTCACCAAGAGACCGGGAGCCGTAACCAGGTAGGGGTCTGTCCTGCCCCGAGTCCTTAACAGTCTTTGTCCTTTCCTGGGTTACGCTCCAAACATATGTACAAAGGATTCCGGATAATCCCTAAATGACACCTATAAAATAACTAAAAATACACAATTATTTACAGGTAACAGAAAACAGGTAAATACAAATAAACAGTCTAAACACTTAGATCCTCCAACGTACGGGCAACTGGCCTCTAGTGGCTCTAGTGGACCTACGGAGCTGACTGACTGGTCCTGAGCTACGGGGTGTAGGAGCTGTCAAAGGTAAACTGGGCAGCTGTCTACGGGCTCTTTGGCTCACTAGGGGCACGGCAGGCTCACTATAAGCAGAGGGTTGATCCTCCTGGTCTGCTTGTGTGGGGTCTTCTGCCTCCTGGACCGGCTGCTCTTCCAGCTCTACCTGTTTCTCTGTAGGTACTTGAGATGCTGGTTGGAGGAAGGTGAGGACGGGTACCACAACAGCGCCATTGACTTGAGTCCAAGACCGAGGGAAGTCTCCGAGCACAGTACTGACCATATCTTCCCTTTCCTCTGCGGGTCGAGGGTCTTCTTGTTCTTCTTCAGGGCTTCGTAGCTGTTCGGGACACTTCTTCAGGTGATCTCGGGAGACAATGGCTGTGGTTTCTCCTCCGTCCTTACTGATTATGCAGACTTTCGGGTTCTCATGGCTTGAGGGCAGTACGGTGTACGGGTCCTTCTCCCACTGGTCGTCCAACTTGTGGAGGCGTCTCTTCCTCTTCAAGACCTGCTCTCCAGGTAAGAGGGGAACAGCGGGAGCATACTGGTTGTAAGTCTTCTCCTGTCTTTCTCTAGCTTGACAGAGACTTCGCTCCACGCTCTCCTGTACTTTCCGGTACTGCTGCTGCCTTTCTGTGTCCCAGTCTGCTTCTGGTGAAGTGTCCTCAGGTGTCAGGACTCCCATCTCCAGATCAACAGGAAGCTTACCAGGTCTTGCTCTCATTAGGTAAGACGGGGTACAGTTGGTAGAACCTACCAGGATGTGGTTGTATAGGTCCACCAGATCAGGCAGTTTCTCAGGCCACAGACTGCGTTCTTCCAGGGGCAATGTTTTCAGAAGATCTATCACCACCTGGTTCATTTTCTCGCAGAGCCCATTGGTTTGCGGATGATAGGGTGTTGTTCTTATCTTCCGGCAGCCATACAGAGTACAGAACTCCTGGAAGACTTCCGCTTCAAAGGCTGGTCCTTGGTCCGTCAGCACCTGCTCTGGGTATCCGTGTGGACGGCAGAAGTGCTGCTGGAAAGCTCTAGCTGCTGTTTGAGCCGTTAAGTCCTTGACCGGGACCACCACCAGGAACCGGGAGTAATGATCTACGATTGTGAGGGCGTAGACATACCCAGATCTGCTTGGAGCCAGTTTCACATGGTCCAGGGCTACCAGTTCCAGTGGCTGTCGGGTCGGGTGATGATGGGCTGCAAGGGAGTCTTCTGGCTGGCACGGTCCTTCCTTCTTAGGTGGCACGGGCCACAGTCTCTGCACCACCTCTCGATGATTCCTCTCATGCCTACCCAGTGGAACCGCGCACGCAGCAGGAACTCCAGCTTCTTCCATCCGAAGTGCCCAGCTCCGTTGTGGTATGCCTCCAGCACCATAGCCGCGTCTCTTCTTGGCACCACTACTTGCCAGATCAGTTCATGCGTCCGGGAGTTAACCATTCTGCGGCACAACTTCCCCTTGTAAAGGAACAGTCGACTCTTCTCAATCCACAGTTGCTTGGCCTCCTCCGGAGCGTCTGGGTCAAGGCGGGCATCTGGCTGAGTCAGCATCTCCTTCATCGGGAGCCACTCCGTCAGCACTCACCACGTGTCCCAGGTACTGCACCTTTGGTTTCAGGAGGTGACACTTGGAGGGTTTCACCTTCAGGCCGTAGTTTGCCAGGGCTTCGAACACTTCTGCCAGGTGTTTCAGGTGGTCCTCGTAGGTCTTGGAGTAGACGATGACATCGTCCAGGTATAACAGGACCGTCTCAAAGTTTCGGTGTCCCAGACAGCATTCCATCAACCGTTGGAAGGTTCCTGGTGCGTTGCAGAGTCCAAACTGCATGCAGGTAAACTCGCTAAGTCCCATCGGGGTGGTGAATGCGGTCTTCTGCCGGTCCGCCTCTGCTACAGGAACCTGACAGGACCCGCTAGTGAAATCCAAAGTAGAGAAGAAGTTAGCAGATCTTAAAGCAGCCAAAGACTCCTCTATCCTTGGTAAGGGGTACGCATCTTTGTGTGTGATACGGTTGATTTTCCGGTAATCTACACACATTCTCATGGTGTTGTCTTTCTTTTTAACCAAAACCAGTGGAGCTGCCCAGGGGCTACAGCTATCCCTAATTACCCCAGCCTCCTTCATGTCTCTAAGCATCCCCTTGGCGTATTGGTAGTGTGCAGGGGGTACGGGTCGGTATCTCTCCTTTATGGGAGGATGGTCTCCCGTGGGGATATGGTGTTCTACCCCCTTTACTCGCCCGAAGTCTAACGGGTGTTTACTAAACACTCTCTCGTACTCTTGAACCACCCGATAGACTCCCTGTTTCTGGTGTGAGGGAGTGGAGTCAGTACCCAAATGTAGTTGCTGACACCAGTCCTCTATTGTTTTCTTAGAGCCGTTACCTTCCTCTGGTTGAGATGGAGGCAAGGGTTCCACGGCCTGTACAGAATTCTGGTTTATGGTGAACAATTTAGCTAGCGTGGCATACCGGGGCAGGTGTACTTCTCTCTTCCCGATGTTTATTATGCAAACGGGCACCCTCCCATGGCGTACATCAACCACCCCCCGTGCTGTCAAAATGGTGGGCCTACTGTCTGAGTAGACGGGTTCTACCATTGCTTGGTAGTCTCTACCTCTTAGACCAATAGCTGCCCGGCACCAAATCATCATTTCACTTTTTGGGGGCATGGCAATAGGGAAAGGGTCACACATTCTCACGCTTCCAATCTCACCACCGGAGAGTTCCACCTGTTGCCGCCGCATCAGTGCCCGGATCTCTTTTTGGAGCACTCGCTGCTGGCCGGAGCTGGCGTTCTTGGCAACCTGCTGTAAAATGAAAATCACCTCTGCAAGACAATTTTCAATCACATTAGTTCCTAGCGTTATCTTTGGGTGACTCTCGCGCTTGTCAATGTCTACAATGATCAGTCCCTGTGCTGCCAGTTCGACTCTACCGATTTTAATGGTCATCTCTTTGAATCCGATCTATGGCACGGGTTGACCATTGCTGGCGATGATACTCAAGTCGTCGTCAGGGTAGCGGGTTATATCCGAGTCATTCCAGTACTGCTTGAAGAGCACGTACGGGATGGTGGTGACCTGTGACCCGGTGTCAAGTAGGGCACTCATAGGAATGCCATCCAGTACCACAGGCAAGACTGGACGTCCTCCCACATATTTGTCACGCCAGTTCGATGGGCCTGGTGATCTTATTCCTAGGGGTTGGCCCTCTACCCGAGGTTGTGCCAGTTTAAAGGACAGTACTTTGCCATATGTCCGGGTTGATTGCAGCGGCGGCAGATGGGCTGTCCGTCCTCGTTGTATCGGTCGCTGGGTCTTCCTCTGGCCGGTGGGGTCCTCCTTGGTCGACGCCACGGGATGTCCTCCGGTCCGGATGCCAGCTGGATCTTCCCTGGAGCAGCAACCTGTAAAGACTGCACAGTTCGGGTTAGCGCAGCTACGCTTTTAGCTAGCTCTTGGACCTGATGGTGCAGGTCTGGAGCCGGGTCATTGTTCAAAGCCTGCGCATCAGCCCCCACAGGCCCTGCCGACAAGGGCGCCGCCTCCTGGTGGTAAGCGGTAGTAGGGCGCCTGTGGGTCACAACGCCACCTGGTGCCGGTTCTCGGAGCACCCGAATGGCTCTGTCCTTGAACTGTGCAAAGTCCAGATGAGGATCCTGTAAGGCCATTGCCCGCAACTTGGTTCGGTGGGCATTGCAATATAGTCCCTCTATAAATTGTTCGGTCAACAGCCTGTCCTCGTTTCCCACGCCGTCAGGGTCGGTCTGCTTAATGGCTCTCAGGGCCTCTTGTAGGTTTAGTGCATAGTCCCTTATATTCTCATGTGCTCGCTGTTTGCACCCGTAGAATCTAAGCTTAATCTCAGCTGAGGTGCGGGTATCAAAGGTGTCCTTCAGCCGGGTTAATATCCCTGCGACAGTCCTCCTCCCAGGCGGCCAGGACTTTACCTCCCTTTGGGCTGCCCCGGTTAGTTGGGCCACCAGGATGCTCACTTTTTGCTCTTCTGTGAGGGGGTACACCTGGAAGAGGCTATCCAGCTTTTCTCTAAAGTCATTCAGGGTATGTGACTCCCCTGAGTACTGGGGTAGCCAGGCTGCCCCCGGGATATAGGGCATAGTGAAAGGCATGACCGCAGCAGCGGTGGCGCTGGCGGTGGCTGCGGCAGTGAAGCTCTCCTCCGTATCCGACATCTTCCTCCCCCCTAGTGGACCGTGGCCTACCTTGCGATGATCCTCTTCCGTAGGCCGCGGCTCCGCAGTGGATCGTCAGGGTCGAGGACCTTCCGTCGCACTCCTATGACGTCGGCGTCTGCTGGGCTCCTTCCAGGACCTTACGCAACGTCCGGACGTGAGGCGGGGCTTCAGTTCTCGCGGGCTTTTCGGAGTCCACGCCCCTCTTCTTCCTGCGCGGCGTCTTCAAGATGGCGTCCAACGGCGGGAAAACTCCACGGATGGCGGGAAGAAGGCAGAAGATGGCGTCCAACGGCGGGAAAACTCCACGGATGGCGGGAAGGAGGTGGAAGATGGCGTCGGATGGCGGGAATCTTCACCACAGGTAAGTTTAAAAGTCTCTTTTTCAGGCGCGCAGTACCCGGTGGTTGCGGGCACGGAATCCTGCCGACTACGCCAAAAGTTGACGCGCCCCTGGGCCTGCTGTGTCGTGCGGCATCGCGCGCACGGGGGCTTACCCGGAGCCGGATCAGATGGGGGTAGTAGTCTCGTGGCGGTGACCCGGTCCGTGCCCAGGGAGTCAAACTGAGCGGCAGTATTTAGCAGTAGATGTTATATTGCTCGACTACGCCACCCGTTGAATGCGGTCATGAGACCGCCGCTGCAGGGCAGACCGCTGAGGCCGGTGGTACGGTTGTGCAGCGGGGATGGTATAACCCCCAACGGGAGGGGTATGGCCTCAGGGAAGCGGACGTGGATGATGAAACACTCAGAGACGGTGCGGTGTAGTTCAGGGTCTTTACTGGTGGCAAAGGTAGACCCTCCCGGAGTACTGGCTAGCGATCGGGGCCTGGTCAGTCCGTGAGCAGATGGAATCTTCCCTGGCCAGGCGGAGTTGTAGGCCTCCCCAACTAATCGTACTCTTCTGGCTACCTTGCTAGAGGCGGGTAAAAGTAGCCCACGTCCCTGAGTGTACCGTGTGGTGCTCACCCGTATGGCCGGTGACTCGGGGCCTTCTGGTAGCTTCCGCTCCACGACGGCGGTGCTGGTCCCTTGCGTGTGACCGTGCCTTCGGGTTTCTTGGCCAGAGGACCTGAAATCCCCTGCCGGGCGGTTTCTGCTGCTGGGTAAGGATTAGTCCCCACAGCCTCGGACTCCGGGTCCGGTAAGAACTCTTCAATCAGGGCGAGCTCTACAGCTTCCAGCCCCTGATCTCTTTTAGCACAGCTCCCACACAGCTCCTGATCTTTCTTGCTCCTAAAGCTGCTCCACTACAGACCAGACTGTGTCTCTGTCTGTGTTCTCTCACTCTCTTCTAACCCTGCCTCAGCCCCAGCTTTATATAGGGGAAGTTCTTCCCCTCCCAGGACTGGGCAGGAGGTGTGGCATGCATAGGATGTCTGACCAGGAAACCTCCCACCTGCTCACAGACGTAATATTGCTATTACTGTGGAAACCAGACCCCTGGGGTGCCACACTTCCGGCGCAACTTCAGGCACCGCTCAATATACAGTGATCGGCAGCTGTAACAACGCCCCGGCACTGACTGACAGCTCAGCAGTACATCAGTACAGATCCGGCTGTCAGTCTTTACAGGGAGCGGTTACAGGGGCCGCTTAGCCGGCTGTCAGTCAGTGCCAGGGTGCGGTTATAGCCGCCGCTCACTATGTACTGAACAATGACTGAAGCCACGCCGGCCGCGCCTCTATGACTGAAAGCTGGAGGCTGCCGTGGGGAATAAAGTGCATTTCCTCCCGGTAGCCGGCCTTTCAGTAAGACGCCCGGCAGCTTTATAAACCTGCAGATTAACCCCATATCTGCAGGTTAATAGCGTTTAGGGACATGACAGGTTCCCTTTAAAGTATAGAGTGAAAACCACCGGTGGCAGAGCTTCACCAAGGACAACTCACCGGCGTCTAAATGATGTGCACATACCCTTAGGCTACGTTCTCACAATGAGTTTTGGGTGAGTTTTTTATGCTGTATATTTTCGAAAAAAATTCAAGTAACCTATTTTACTTAATGGGGCAGAAAATCTGCTATATCTAAAACTCACTAGAAGCTCATTGTGGGGACGTAGCCTTATACCTCAAAAATCAGAGGGTCCGAGTCATCATTTTGCTTGTTTTTTTAACAATTGATAGCATGTGAACCCCTCTTAGTAATCCTGCAAAACCTTTACTAAAATCTGTGCTGTGCCGTCATAGGGCCCAATACAACATTGTATTTTTTCAGGTCCCTTTTCTCTTTTGTATCATTTGATTTTTTTGTGCCAAATTCCTGAAAGTGGCGCACCTGGTTCATGGATTTTGCCCAAAATCAAAACTGTATTTTTTTTGTCTTTAAACCTTTTTGTGTCTTTGTATCGCAAAAAAGTGGCATGCTAAAATGTTGCAAAGTTTGTGCAAAAAAACCTCCCGGACTACAGAACACAAAATCACTTGAAATATATTTGAGTAAAAATGTGACAACTTTTTAAAAAGTCACAATTAGATAATTAGCCGGAAACCCCATAATGATCAATGAAAAAAAAGGGAACGCTGCAGACTTCAAAAAGGCGCAAATTAAAAGAAGAACAAGGCGCAAATGAAAAACACTAAAAACTAGAAAAAAAAGGTGCAAATACACTAATGAATTGTCCCATAGCTTTATAACAGTGCCATAATATGCAGCTTGTGTTGGAACACCCCCCATTATAAAGGGGAACGTGACATCTAGTAGTCAGGTGGTATTACATTTCCAGGAACAGCACAATATGGAGGTCACAGAAGATACATGAACTGTTCCTTCATGGAGGATATTTTATAAAATGAACACGCGGTATCTATACGCTATGGGGGAGTCACTTACATGAGGGTCCGCATGGTCCATAGCAATCTTGTGGAGGTCCAGCAGAGCCTTATTTACGCCCTTTTCAATTTTCAAGGCATTCTCCATAGCATTGGTGCCATTTCCCCATTCATCGGCCTCAGATTTGTGGAGCAAAAATGGACAAAACATTTCATTAATGGCGGATAAATAACGACTTCTATCTACGGATATCTACGCACAACCTGAAGTGACATTCCCTCCAGGTTTCATAATTTCACCTGATTTGTACCTTACAGTCCAAGTGTTTTCATCATCTAGGTAGATCCAGGTATGGGAGTAAGTTAGTAGCAGCGAGGGCTTCATGCTTCTTGGAGGACCAATACCGGCTTGGGATATTTTTATGGACGTTATTCCATAATGTCTACAAGTCTCAAAAACTCTATTTCTTCAGAGCAGATGTCCGTCCTGACAGACTATTGACCAACATCTGCTAATTGGCTGCAGAGGACATAACAAGTCATAGCAATGTCCGGAAAAAGCGGTGCTGAAGTCCTAAATGTAATAAGCTGGGGATGTGCAGTAGTGGACAACCCCTTTAATGAACTTGATTACTTAAAGGGGATGTCCACTAATCAGACAACCCCTTCTAAATCCCTATGTTTCTCCCCAGTAAAATAACACTTATATTCACCTTCGGTGTTGGTGTTGTACCAGCTGTCTCGGCACTGGCTCTCCCGGGGCTCATGTCACATAACAATGGCACTGGCATACCGCTAATAACGGCAGACCCCGCAGCTGCTTTGCAACTGTGAGACAGGTGGCGATGTCAACACAGGCATCGGGCCCCCCGCATCCAGCATCACACTTTCAACTGTATCCACATTCTGGATGCAGATACAATTGAAAGGAATGATGGAGGAGGGAACCGTCTGCTCCCTCCTCCATCATTCTCCTCTGTGCTTCTGATGTCTCAGCTCAGTGGACGTGATAACGTCCCAAAATCGCGTCCACTGTGCCGAGCTGAGCATAGTTTCAAACCACATGCTGCAAAGACCAGAACAGCAGGGGAATGGGGAGAGGTGAGTATTTTTTTTTTAATTAATAAGTAGTTTGTGAGGGCCATCATATTATTTGGAGGGCAAACTGGAAGGCCATGATACTATTTGTAGGGCTACTTGGAGGCCATCATATTATTTGAAGGGTTATTTGGGGGGCATCATCATATGTGGGGTGCTAAAATACAAATTTTAGGGCTGTCTTGGGACCATCATACTATTTGGAGAACTATGTGGGGGCCATCATTCTACTATTTGGAGGATTATGTGGGGAGCATCATACTATTTGTAGTGCTCTGTGGGGGCCATTATACTACTATTTGAATGGCTATGTGTCAGGCTATCATACTATTTGGAGGGCTATGTGGGGACCGTTCTATTATTTGAAGAGCTGTATGGGGACTATTATACTATTTGGAGGCCTATATGGGGTCCATTATATTATTTGGAGGGCTGGGTGGGGACTATTATATTGTTTAGAGGCTTATGTGAGGACTATTATTTTATTTGGAGCGTTGTGTTTGGGCCATTATACTATTTGGAGGGCTGTGTGGTGAGGGGCATTATACTGTATAAGTGGCTGATGGGGGTCATTATACTGCTTGGGTGGATAGTGGGGGCCATTACACTGTATGAGGACCATTATACAGTGTGGAGGGCTGTGCGGGGTCCATTATACTGTGTGGAGGGTTATGTGGGGGCCATCATACTGTGTAGAGGTCACTGGGGTTTATCATACTTTGCGGGGGTACTGTAGAGTCATCATACTGTATGTGTGGAGGGTACAGTGGAGAAATTCACTGTGGGGGTATCTTACTGTGTTTGGGGGCACATTTTTGGCCATTAAAGGAGTATCTTAGTACGTGGGAACACTAGGGGGCTTCAATTGGGGCAAAATTACTATGGAAGGGTTGCAAACTTGTGAGGTATGCTCTTCTGTGACCCCGCTGAATATTAATGTTTTTTTGTGGGGGCTTAATTATTACTTCTGCTATGGGACCCCATGATTTCCATGTATGCTCAGGGAAGGTGATAAATCATAAATTAGCTGAATGGAGCTCAAAAGAATAAAAACAAGAGTAGTTACTTCTCCAGTCAGATCAAACTCACTGATGATATCCCAGTTAACTCATTCTGCAGCCAGCAATAGAAATCTTGCTTTAATCTGTTCATATAATCTTATATTTGTGATTCTGCTATTACTATGATGTGGCGTTCTCATCGCAGGCGTTGATACCATGTAAAGGCCTCATACAGGGTCGGACTGGGGTGCCTAGGGCCCACCAGGAGAATTGACTCTAGGGGTCCACACTACAGCATCCATAAACGGTTGTATTACTCGTTCATTTTTCGGCCTCTCCCACTAAAACGTGTGCCTTTTAGCAAACTATACAGTGTGTAAAAGAGAACTGTATTGTGTAGTGCACTATATCAAAGTGTTTCTTGTTAACCAACTTATTTATTGTAGTTAACAGAATCTGTAATTTACAATCAGTAGCGGTTTTTCTTACACATGGCCATTCCTTGTCCTAGGTAAACCACCCAGTCCCTCAGCCAACTTAAACAATTTTCAAAGTGAAGAAAAAGTCATAATCACACAGCCTCACTGCGCATGCGCTTTAACGCGCTATGTTCCCAGAGCATGCGCAGTGAATCTGGTAATCACAGAGCCTCACTGCGCAGGCGGCCGGACATCTACAAGTGCGCCTGCGTCCCACAATATCAGCGCTGGTCAGGAACAGGATTCAAATACATGGACGGCGCCAGCAGTGAGTGAATGCTGCGCTCGCCCTTGACTGAATATGACAAGCACGCCCCTATGATTGAAAAGGCAGGTAGGATATAAGTAGGGCCGGCGTCAGCACCTGGCGCACCCGGGCAAGTGCCGGGGCCCTGAGCAGGCAGGGGGGCCCACTGGCGGTCGCGCACCCCGTTGGGCTATGGGCGGAGGAGAGCGGTGTCAGCGCCCGCCCTTCTCCCCCGCTTGCTCAGGGCCCCGGCAGCTGGATACTTACCTCTCCCCGTGCCTCTGCAGATCCGCCGTCTTCCTGCTCTGCACTCTCTGTGACGTCTCAGGTCAGAGGGTGCGGTGAAGTCTTTCCACCGCGCCCTCCCCCTGAGCTGTCACAGGGAGCACAGAGCGGAAAGACGCCGCCAACGCTGGAGTCCCGACCCGAGCAGCTGCAGCAGGTGAGGAGGGAGGTGAGTATTTGATTTTTTTTTTAATGTATGGAGGCATGGGGCATAATATGGGGGGGGGGGGTGACATCCTGCATGGGGCATAATATGGGGGGGTGACATCCTGCATGGGGCATTATAAAGAGAGGGGGGGTGACATCCTGCATGGGGTATTATAAAGAGAGGGGGGGTGACATCCTGCATGGGGCATTATAAAGAGAGGGGGGGTGACATCCTGCATGGAGCATTATAGAGAGAGGGGGTGACAGCCTGCATGGGGCATTATAGAGAGAGGGGGTGACATCCTGCATGGGGCATTATAAAGAGAGGGGGGTGACATCTTGCATGGGGCATTATAAAGAGAGGGGGTGACATCCTGCATGGGGCATTATAAAGAGAGGGGGGCTGACATCCTGCATTGGGCATTATAAAGAGAGGGGTTGACATCCTGCATAGGACATTGTAAAGAGAGGGGGTGACATCCTGCATGGGGCATTATAAAGAGAGGGGGTGACATCCTGCATGGGGCATTATAAAGAGAGGGGGTGACATCCTGCATGGGGCATTATAAAGAGAGGGGGTGACATCCTGCATGGGGCATTATAAACAGAGGGGAGTGACATCCTGCATGGGGCATTATGAAGAGAGGGGGTGACATCCTGAATGGGGCATTATAAAGAGGGGGGGTGACATCCTGATTGGGGATTATAAAGAGGGGGGGTGACATCCTGTTTGGGGCATTATAGAGAGAGGGGGTGACATCTTGCATGGGGCATTATAAAGAGGAGGGGTGACAGCCTGCATGGGGCAATATAAGGGGGGAACAGCCTGCATGGGGCATTATAAGGGGGGGGGACAGCCTGCTTAGTGCATTATGTGGGGGGAACAGCCTGCATGGAGCATTATACGGTGGGGGGACAGCCTGTATGGGGCATTATGTGGGGGGTAACAGCTTGCATGGAGCATTATAAGGGGGGAGACAGCCTGTATGGGGCATTATGTGGGGGGTAACAGCCTGCATGGAGCATTATATGGAGGCCAGTATCCTGTATGGAGCGTTATAAGGGGACCAGTATCCTGTATGGAGCGTTATATGGGGGCCAGTATCCTGTATGGAGCTTTATAAGAGGACCAGTATCCTGTATAGAGCGTTATATGGGGGCCAGTATTCTGTATGGAGCCTTATATGGGGGGCAGTATTCCGTATGGAGCCTTATATGGGGGCCAGTATTCCGTATGGAGCGTTATATGGGGGCCAGTATTCCGTATGGAGCCTTATATGGGGGCCAGTATTCCGTATGGGGCCTTACATGGGGGCCAGTATTCCGTATGGGGCCTTATATGGGGGCCAGTATTCCGTATGGGGCCTTATATGGGGGCCAGTATTCCTTCATGGGGTCTTATATGG